>NC_060072.1:145346319-145651122 GCF_922984935.1 Meles meles | reverse complement strand
CTCTTAGGTTTATGTCTGTAATTCATTTCCAGTTGAATTTTATGGTTTGAGGTAGGGGTTGAAGTTCATGGTTTTTTTCTGTTTGGGTTGTTATAGAACCATCTGTTGTAAAAATATTCTTTCCCTTTGAATTACATTGGCAGTGTTGCCAAAAATGAACTGTCATGCTGTTCCACTGATCTGTATATATTATCTTTACATCAACACCACAATCTAGACTGTGTTTCTCTTTGTAGTAATTCTTGAAATCAAGTGGTGAGTCTTTTAACTTTGTTCTTTTCTAAAATTGTTCTGGCTGTTCTATATCCTTTGATTGCAAGTTTTAGAATCAGGTCATCAATTTCTGCAGATTGGGAATATGGGGAACATTTATGCTTCAATGTCATATCTCAGCATGTCCCAGCAAGGTCACAAAGCTCTCCCAAGTTATTGGAGAGCACAACTTCAGACTGAAGCTGGATAATACCATGCTCCACAAAGGATGTCTCCAAAAACACTTGATGTTTCTATCTATTCAGAGGAGATTTTTGGTTCTCTAGAATTCTAGGCTGAATTAATGATTGGTAACTGAAAATAAAGCAGAGACAATTTGAAATTGAATAAAACAAAACATCCTGTAAGAAAGGAAATTACCGCCTCTGCCTTCGGCCCAGGTCATGATCCTAGGTCCTGGGATCGAGCCCCGCATCGGGCTCTCTGCTCGGCAGGGAGCCTGCTTCCTTCTCCAGTCTCTCTCTCTCTCTCTCTCTCTCTCTGTCTACTTGTGATCTCTCTGTGTCAAATAAATAAAATCTTTAAAAAAAAAAAGAAAGGAAATTACCCAGTGTGGCCCAGCTGTGATTAGTGCATACAATTTAGTGAAACATTGAATACTGATATAGCAAAATTAGTGATACGAGTTTATATGGCATTTTATTTAGAAACATGGAGTTATATACCAGAAGATATAGCCAAAGTTGAAAGTGGTCACCTAAGAGGGATGGAAATAGGGGCTCTCTGGGAGGGTGGGGACAGTGATTGATAAGCCTAGTGGTCTTTGGCTTTTTATTTTGTGTCTATGCTTTGTTGAAATTTATTTTAAAAAATAAGGGGAATAGGGGCGCCTGGGTGGCTCAGTGGTTTAGGCCGCTGCCTTCGGCTCAGGTCATGATCTCGGGTCCTGGGATCGAGTCCCGCATTGGGCTCTCTGCTCGGCGGGGAGCCTGCTTCCCTCTCACTCTCTCTGCCTGCCTCTCTGCCTACTTGTGATCTCTGTCAAATAAATAAATAAAATCTAAAAAAAAAAAAAAAATAAGGGGAATAAAGATCAAATAGCTTTCTCAAAGTACTGGCTTGCCAAGTCCTTCCGTTTACAAAGTCTATTCCCTTGACCACTCGTTCTACTCCCTTCTTTGAGTCTGAAGAAACCCTTGTCCTGAACATAACTGTTTCACACACAATTCTGAAATTATGACCTCAGTGTTAAAGACTACTCTTTCAGATAGACACATGGTCTCCTGGTTTTGTTTGTTTGTTTGTTTGTTTTTTGTTTTGTTTTACTTTCCTGTATTCCCTAGCTCTAGCCCAGAGCCATACATATAACAGGACTACAGTAAATAACTGCGGGACACAGGTGAAGAATGACAAATGCAGGGTGGAGAAATCTTAAGTCATCAGAACAGCTAGATTTGGGGGGAGGCTTTAAACATGACAATTTAGGCATGAAGTGGGGGAGGAGTGTGAATATCAGATTTTATGGAACTAATGAGGGAAATTATACCAGGAGTGCTCTGAGTTGGGCATTTTTCCTTTGTGTGTGGGAGGGAGATAGACTTGATTGAGTAGGTGGGAATCAGAGGCTTTAAATATCCTTATATTTTAGGTTTCGAGTTTTCACAGCAGTTATATAAGCTTTTGTGATTTCTTACCAATAAATACTAGGATAAATGTCTCCATGCATGGTAGCAGATAAGAGAGGAACTTGATAAATTATCTAGTGCCATGCATAATGCCTTATACATAAGAGGCCTTAAGGAAGGCAGTCTGAAAAGTCACAGTGTTCGAACTGAAAGGAGTCTTAGAGAATTCCAACTACATGAGGCCTTGGAGTAAATAATGTAACAGAGTTCATAGTGTGTTTTCCTTTGCCAACAAAGTGGTTTAAACAGGGGCGCCTGGGTGGCTCAGTGGGTTAAGCCTCTGCCTTCGGCTCAGGTCATGATCTCAGGGTCCTGGGATCGAGCCCCGTATCGGGGTGTCTCTGTTCAGTGGGGAGCCTGCTTCCTCCTCTCCCTCTGCCTGTCTCTCTGCCTACTTGTGATCTTTTTCTCTCTGTCAAATAAATAAAATGTAAAAAAAAAAAAGTATTTCATATCTCGGGAGACTCAGAGGCAGGGCCACTCCAGGTGCATTTATTTGTTCAGCGGTTCAGGGACTTCATCAGCGATGGATCTTCTGTTTTTTTGCACTTTCAGTATGTCGGCTGGTCAGTCCCCTCTTGATTACGAGGAATTCCAGGCAACACATACAAGACAAGGCCACAGGCACCTCCGTGGCTCACTTGGTTAAGCAGCTGCCTTTAGCTCCGGTCACGATCCTGGAGTCCTGGGATCGAGCCCCGTGTCCGGCTCCCTGCTTGGTGGGAAGTCTCTTTCTCCCTCTCACTCTGTCCCCCCTACTTCATGTGCGCGCACTCTCTCTCTCAAATAAATAAAATCTTTGAATTAAAAAAAAGACAAGGCCAGGGCGCCTGGGTGGCTCAGTGGGTTGGCCTGCTGCCTTCGGCTCAGGTCACGATCTCAGGGGTCCTGGGATCGAGTCCCACATCGGGCTCTCTGCTCAGCAGGGAGCCTGCTTCTCTCTGTCTCTCTGCCTGCCTCTCTGCCTAATTGTGATCTCTCTCTCTCTCGCTGTCAAATAAATAAATAAATAAATAAAATCTTTTTGTCCAGTGCTTTTGTAAGAAAGCTTTCCCAGAGTTCTCTCTGCTGACGTCCTTTCACATCATGTGGGCCAGAAACCATAATGAACTTAAATTCTCTCTCTCTCTCTCTCTCTCTCTCTCTCACACACACACACACACCCACACCCACACCCACACCCCTTTCCTAGGCCTCTCCTAAAGCATGGGATCACCCAGTACCTAAACAAAATTACGGGGGATGAAAAGAAAATGGAGCTTGATTATTAGGAAGGCAGTCCACAGTGTCCTCACACTAATGTCTCAGAACAAGGTAGTGGTGGACCTACACGAGACTCCTGGTCTCCCGATCCCAGTTTCATTTTCCCCTCTTGACATAAATAACCTATGTGCTTAACAAATGAATATTAGCAACATTGCTACTTTTTCTCTAGAATTTTGAATATATCCATATAATTCTGCCTCAAATCCTTTTTGAAAAGAGATATACTATTACAAAAGTAGACATGCTAATTTTTTATGTGAAGCATCTTGAATTCTTCAAATAAAGTACTTGCGGTTCCTTATATGTATAATGTTTCTACCTCTGCTTCTACTGTTTCTGTTGCCTAGAGAACATGTGGGCTGGCCCCTTTTTTGGCTCCTTCATTATTTGAATATCTACTCAGATTTCAAGTACGATGCCTCTGAAACTTCTCGACATTTCCCTGTCTTAATGAAATCCCTATTCTGCGTCCACTGCATCATGTTCTAGATCCCCACCGCATTTATAGTACTGGTTTCTGTATAGGTTTGTCTTCCTTTTCTAGTCTCAGCCTCTGTTGTAGAGATGGTTTCTCATTTGTCTTGATGAATCCAGGGTATAGCATGGTACTGTATATGTAATAGGCACCGCTAATAGTTTTTTGGTTTTTTTGTTTGTTTGTTTGTTTGTTTTTAAGAATGAATGGGTGGGGGCACTTGTGGCTCAGTCAGTTGAACTGACTCTTGCCTCCAGCTTGGGTTTTATCTCCGGATTGTAGGATTGAATGCACATCAGGCTCCACGCTCCGCCCGGAGTCTGTTGGAGGTTCTCTCTCTCTCCCTCTGTTCCTCCCCCATCTCTTTCTCTAAACTAAATAAATCTTAAAAAAAAAAATGGATGGGTTATATGCTAATTTGGGGGTGGGGAGAGATTTTATTTGTGTTCTATTTGATTTTGTTATTTTCAACCAGTAGAACATGAATGTGGTTCTCTGTTTTTTATTTTGAGGCAAAAGTGATTCCTATAAGCATATCTTATTTCTGTGAACAGATTTTCTTTCTAACTTAAATATCGAAGGAAAAGCATTTCATTTTATGTGTTACTGCTTATAAAATAAGTTTAGCCTTAGCTCTGGAGACTTGTCAAAGGAGGTAAACATAGAATTGTACTTAATGTAAATTAGATGTTCAGTAGACATTTGTGTGGTAAATATACTGTAACTAGAACTATTCACTTTATGATTTAATTTTTTCTTTTCTCATTTTAGCATTTATGACATTAACAGAGAACAGGACTATGTCAAGAATTCTGGGGGTATACGTGGTGAAAATGAATTAAGACCACCCTCCCAGCTACATTCTCTCTTAGAGAAGACCGAGCCAGGGTTCATATCAGAAAAGAGTGGGTATTAAACTAAATGCTATGAGTTATTACTAATGAATTCGAGTAGAGCAGTACAATTTAAAAAATTTTAATTTAGATCATGTAAAATGAAAGGACATTTTTAAAAAATTTACAGTTTCTAGTGACTACAGATTTCATTGATCCAAAACTAAGAGGTGATTAAATTTTCAAATTCCATCAGAAAGGGTTCAGGGGACATTGTCACATTTCTCTATTTGTATTTTTTTGAAATTATGATTCATTTTACTTGATTTTGAGTTGAGATATTTTAAATTCTAGAAGTAATACATACTGTGTAGGAAATAATACATATAAGGTAAAAAGTTTAAGTTCACTTTTATCCACTTCCATTTGAATAATCATTGGTTTAGACACTGTTAACAATTTGGTTTCTTATCTTTCTGGATCTTTTCCTGTAAACTTTCAAACATAATTTTCTATGGTTTTTTTGTTTGTTTGGTTGGTTGGGTTTTTTTTACCAAAATGACATTATATGATGTGTGTTATTTACTCAGTGGTAGAGTAGATATCTTTATATGTCAGTGTATATAGATTCACTTGGTATTTATGTAGTAGTTGTAAGGTGTTTCCTTATTGATGTCAGTTTGGGTTATCCCAAGTGTTTTTGCTCTTATAGATGCCAGTGCGTGGAGTAGCCTTTTCTGTATCTCCTGTGTACTCATGCTAATATTCCTAAGGAATAGATTCCCAGAAACGGAAAGGTTATTGTACGCACATTTAAGTTTTTGTTAGGTCTTCCAAGTTGTGCTGTAAAAAAGTTGTATTTAACCTTAAACTGGCAATCCCTCAATGTCTTAAAAATAAAGGCAATACATTTTGGGATTAGATGATTAAGGAATGGGCTCTTTAACAACTATCAAAGGACCTATTTAGACTAGGCCAAATACGTAGGCATCGACAGTGTTAATGGAGGTAGGTTGCAGTCCGTCTGTAGGAAAAACTAGTGAGGGCCTGTAATGGCAGATACTGTTGGGTTCTGAGTGTTTGTCTTTTTTTTTTTTTTTTTTTTTTTTTGAGTGTTTCTGTCTTTGATGAGTGCTACTGTATAATGTACAAAAAGGAGAAGTGGTCGTGAAAGTCCTAGGGAGATGTAGAAGTGGCAAATTTTTGTTAGAATTATTGTGACACCTAAGTTGTTGGCATTAGTTCATCTCATTATTTTCTTTCAGACCAGATGCTTAGATAGTGGAAAACACATACATGTGCCATAGCATCAGAGATCAGTTTACCTCTTATTAGAAGAAGTCAGAAGTAGAGAAGTTAAGTAGAGAAACAAGTGCCCAAAAGCAGACACTACATATCACTGATGGATTTTGAGAAAGAGGGAGATTATCTCAGGGCCCTTTGAACAGAATCCAGCTTATGTCAAGCTGGACTTAACTTTTAAAGACTGAATCCACAAACAGCAGAGAAATATGCCTAAAGCTAGATGCTAAAGGACAGAATATTAACTCAGTTTCTAGAAGTGTTGTTATTGAACTTGAATTTTACCCACTTGTTCTCTCTTGGTGTCTTAAGCCCTAAGGGACACTCTTACCCTTTACAGATAGGTACTTTTCAAGTTGTTTTAGTATTTCTCTGTAGAATAGCCCCCTCCTCATTCTCTTAATACTCTGACAACCTTGAATGTCTAAGTGAAGCATGTGTATTGCTTAGCAAAAATGCAGGCACCCATTAATTTAGTGCCCATACTGTTCTGTATACTAGTTTGACTCTTAAATGAGAGCATTGTGTAAGAAGAGATAATATCTTGGTAAAATGTTCACTTATCTGCTTAGTTATATAGCAGGAAACTTATGCTTTCTTGAGTGTAACTGACATCATTCTATTACAAAATCATGAAAGAGTCCAGATTTACCGTGGATTTCTATCTGTTTTCTCTTTGGACATGCTTTTCCTTCTGCTAACTGTAAAATAGTTACTTGTATAAATATATTACTGTTTGGAGAATGTTGACCTAAAGGGGAAGCATTTTTAACTATCAATAGTTTTAGGAATAAAAATATGTTAGCACAAAATCATTTCCTATGTTTATTTTAGGCTGTCATCTCTGGTCATAGCTTTATGAGAACAGTATTCCTCATACTGGTCAATAAAATGTTCTCTGACCACCTGTATTTGGCAGACACGGTGTTAGATGGGCTGTTTTTGTTTGCTTTTCAGAGTACATTATTTTTCAAAGTTTTTCATTTATTACTGTGCATTGGCCATCAAAAATGTGGATGTATGTCGTATTTGGTACTTTCAGAAGTTAAAACCTGTGTCTTTGTATTAACATTGTGTGGAATTTAAGAGTTGATAGCCATAGAATGGTCATTTCCAAAACTCTGACAACTTTTATCTTTCTCTGTAAGCAACCTATTTCTCAAATATTGAGCCTCAGAGTTTACTTAGATTTTTAAATATTATTTTGCCTTTTTACAAATATTAAATACAAGGTTTCCCATATTAGGAGTTTTAGAGGACTCCCGACTTGCATTTGGGCTGGCGGCGCAGCTTATTTTAAAGACGGAGTCCCAAATGCATAGGCCTCCTAGTTTGTCTTGAGCCAGTGTAGCTAAAGAAGGTACCGTAGCTAAAAAGGCATCATTTTAATTATCCTCCCTGTTGTTTTGCTATTTGAACCTCTTTAGAATATCCATATTTTTAATAGCGTTCATACACTGATTTTGAAGGAAAAAGTGAAACTGAGAAAAAAAAATCGATATGGAGCAGATGTAGGAACTCCAGGATATTCTTAAATGTTTCATCCTCTTTTCTTTCCTTCCTTGCTACTTAAGTCTTTGACTTTTGATACTAGGCAGTTTATTAAAGCACGTTTAAATTACTTGGATAATTGAAGTGTTAGGACAGTTTCGTCCAAATTAACTTCACTGAAATGTTTGTTTTCTTTTCTATGATAGTTTAGTTTTTTACTGTTGTTCATAAGTTAATTTTAATTAAAATGCTTGTCTTTCCTTTAGCTTTTGAACTTTAATGTAATTGGCAGAGTTCTGGTAAAAGCAGGAAGCCATGTTAATGTTTTTATTTATTTATATTAGATCACCAGAACTTCCAGTGCTTATATATTAGTCCATTCTCTTTATTATTTATAAATAGTTTGTTCCCTCACTGTCTTGACCTGGTTAAAGAGCATAGAGAAGACACAAATATAAGGGGGTAACCAAATCAAATTTAAATATTACAAGAATTCATTAGGCTCAAGTCTTGCTAAAGTAAAAATTTGTAAAACAAAAGGCACAAAACCTCAATCAAGAGAATTATTGGGTCGAGTCAGTAATTCTCAAATAGGAAACATGCCTCTCCGGAGGGTCACCTCAGAATTTCTGGGATAGCATGTGGGTAGGGTTTGAAAAAGGCACTTTCTAAAAATAATAAAGTTTTATTTTTGTGGAATAAAAAAAGTAATGATTTCATAATATAACCCATACAAGGTAAAGTCCAACAGATGTGTCTAGGCCCGAGGAAACCCCAAAGACAGAAGAATTTTAATGTGTTTGAGTGTTGCGTGTGCAATAGTAGGCCCCTTAAAAGGAAACCTAATGGGCTTACTTTGGGGAGTTGATAAGAAGACAGGAAGGGTAAGTTTATCAAAATGTGGCGTAAGTGTAGACAGGGAACGTTGTTCTGAGTGATCGCTGACCACTACCTTGATGCTGCCATATTTGATCTGCTTGTCCCCACTGTGCTTACAACGCACGGCTTTCAACCAAAAGGCCCAAGGCATCTGGCAGGGTTTATTTTACTCCTGTATTGAAAGTGATTCACCCTCAGTAACTCACCTCCCGTAGATCATGTTCTTCCCATGAGAGGTCTTTTAAGATAGTACATGGAATGGAGCCAAAACACAACGTGTCTAAGTTTTACGGGAAGGAAATAGATGAAGTATTCAGTGATGTTTATATTTAGTATGCCGCTTTTAACCCCATCCTTTGGTTATCTTAAACAGTTGCATTATTTTTGTTTGTGTTTTACAGTTTTTGAGACAGTGTCCTTGAGTTCAGACTCTCTCTTCCAGAGGGCAGTTTCAATTCTTCATACTTCTTACTTGGACTCTGCATCTGAGCATGGTTTTCAGTACAGTCAAGTGACTTTGGTGAAAAATGACATTTTCTTAAATGAGGTGAGGTGCTTGGTACACACTGTGTCTGTGTGTTACTTTTATTTTAGTTCTAAAGAAATAGACCCATCATTTTTGGTATAAAAGCCTATCTAGTTCTTCTCAGCTGTCACTTTCAGATGAAATGAGAAATCCTTGGAAGGTAATTAAGAATATATTCTAGGAAATAGAAGAATAATAAGTTTTGGTAGTCCTTTAACAGGAGGAATTCAGATGATGCATTTTTAAAAATTAATTTGCAAGGCAAAATAATGTTTATAGCACTTGATTATTCTCTCTTTTATACAGTACAAAACTTTTCACCAAGAAAAAAAAGCAAGTAATTATACTCAGGAAGAACTTCAAGAGACTTACGGGTTTCTTCTGTTTGAAACTGAAAATCAGGTAAGGGAATTAGGTCACAGAACATTAATTTTGTAATATTAATATACAAAATTAATGATCTCATTAAACTTAAATATTGGCATTTCACTTCTCTAAGATCTGTAAAATTACCAGTTCTCCAGTCTTTTTTGTTGCTGAGTCTGGTGACAGGGGGAATGATTGTGACAGCTAGTCCTGAAAGTGATTGGATTCCTGCGCCTTTTCACAGGCCCTCTGTAGTTTCATTGTAAATAAATTTGTCAGCTCAGGGTGAGATTTGAATTAACGCAGATTTCCTAAGTATTGGTAATGCCTTTTAATGGAGTAAATGAGTATTTCTTCATTCTGGATCATTGTGCACATAGATACTTTGTTTCTTGTGGAGGTTTTTCAAGTTTCAGTTACATGGTTTTTGGGGCTAAGGAGAAAACTTCCAGCAGTTGACGTACTTGAAACTGGAGCTTCTGTACTGTTGCTTGTACTCAGATTGTGAGAGAAGGAAACTGCTGGGTGGACCGTGTCCCCAGAGATGTGTGTGGCTTGCTAGGTACAGTTTTAACAATACCAGAATTTATAATTCAACTTAAATAATTTAATATTTTGATTGGGTTCATGATTTTTAAAGAACAAGGGTAGACTGACTTACAGAATACTTAACGTTAGCATATAACATAAGGATTATATAGTAATACCAGAAGAGTTCATTTATTTAATCATCTACTTAACAAATAGAATACATTATGGATTCATACTAAAAAAAGGCACTAATGGATAGGACATTTTCAAATTTAATGATTCCAAAGCTATAATCGAGATCTTCAAGAGAGGACTTAATCTGGGAGCTTGTTTAATTTGGTTTTGCTGATGACGTTTTGTTAAATGATTAAAATTTCGTGAACTATTAACCAAACACAGTTGCCTCACACGAACTTGCTTTGTGCCATACATAGATACCGTGTACAGATTCTGTGTTTATTTGAAAGCTTGTAGATTATAGTGTTATTTCATTGTCTCTCCTAAGACTGTCATGATAAGCAAAGTACCGTCTTTTATTTAAAGGCAAAGTCAGTATGTCAGCGCGGACTCTGTGTGGGCTGCAGTGCTCTTACCACGCTTGGTGACCCAGCCAAAGGTAAGTCTGTGCGGAAAAGTGAATCTAATCTCTTCTTTCACGAGCTGAAGTGAAGTGTGGTTCATTTCATGGGATACTTATATTAAAAGCCAGCTTCATTAGTGATAAATCATAATCTTTAGAATCAGTGCTTTAAACATAGAAATGAGCTTCAAGTCTAAGACCCAAGATTTTCCAGTAGGAGTACATGATCAGAACTTTTTCTTAAAGGTTGGTTGGCCTAGAAGAGATACTAAAAATAGCTTTCGGTACCAAGAGACTAGTGCGCTCATCCCGGGCGAATGAGGACATCTTCTGAGCTATCATAATGGCAGCAGGAATAGAGAATCGATGGAACTGGCCAGACTCGGCAACTGTGGAATGTGAGGAGTGAGAGCAGGAGTAATCAGGCATAAGCTTGTCAGCTCACACTGCGGTGATGTTGTCAGTGGAGAAGAGACACAGAAGGAAAGGAGATCGGCAGGGAAGCTGAGGCGTTAAAAGGGGAAGGTGATCTTACGGCTAAGAATGTGGATTAGCACTAACTTTCTTTAAGCTTCAAGTTCCTCATCTGTGAAATAGATAAAACTGTCTTTGAGATCTGCTGGGAGGGTGTGGGAGGCTGCGGGAAGCACTTAGCTCCCGGTAAATGGACGCTGCTACTTCCGTGAGTGAAATTTGAGAAATAGTAGATTTTCCTAGGTGTTCTGGGAGGTACCCTGCTGATGGTTAAAAAAAAAAAAAAAAAAGGCTGGAAAAAAGCATTAGAACTGGAGATGGGGGCTCCAAGTGGCAGGACTAGGTGTGGGTTGAAGCCAAAGGTACTGTTGTGTGAGACAGTGTTGAAGGAAGAGAACAGGACTGTGGGCGGCTGGGGGATCTGGGGGCCAGGGGGTAAGGAGAAAGTCCAGGGGAGGAAGAACTGGGGGGGAGCACGGGCATTTAGCACGGTTGGGTGCTACCAGCGTGGAGGTCAGGAGTGGCTCGCTTCCTGCTGACTTTTTCACAGCTCTGTCGAGATAAAATTCACGCAGCCTGTAATTCACTCATTTCAGGTGTACAGGTCAGCTTTTCTTAATGTATTCGTAGAGCAGTGCAACTGTTAGCACAGACTCTTCTCGTCCCCCAAAAAGAAGTCTGCGCCTGCTCGCAGTGACACGCATTCCCCGCCACGACCGGCCAAGGCAGCCGCTCGCCTGCTCTCCAGCTCTCTGGGTCCGCCTCATTCAGACGTTCCGCGTGAACGGACTCCTCCGTGCTGCTCTGTGACTCCTTTTCCCGGTTCAGTGTGTTCAGGGCTCTCCACGCTGCAGTTCGCACCCGTACTTCACCCGCCCTTTGGCTGGACGATACCCCGTTGCGTGGTTTTACCGCGTTTCCTTTACTCTTTCAGCGCTTGAGGGGCATTTGCTGGTTGGCGCTTGTTGGCCGTTAGGGAGGTGCAGTTGTGTGCCTTCGTGTACAGGCTTGTGTGGAGACGCGTGTATGGCCGCCTTTAGGTCTAGACGTAGCAGTGGGCTTGCTGGGTTTTGGGGTCACCTTGTGTGACACAAAAATGCTTTAAAATGTATATTCACATCTTCTAAAGGCCGTGACAGGGAATACATTCATAACCCTGCTGACATCTTCCATAAAACCTTTTCTTCTCCCTCCTCCTTTTCATTGTCAAACATAACTAACGCAGGAAGAGAGGATGGTGTAGTGTACCGATCCCCTAGGTTTAACAGATCTGGTTTGCATTATTCCCTCCATTTGGCTAACAAAATTTTGTTGTTGAAGAATGGGAAAGTAAATTACAAGTAAATACTTTAGCTTTCATCTCTAAAATATAAGGCCCTTGTTCTACATGACTCCAATCCCTGATTATATGGTTGATGTTTAAGAGGCTAGCTTCAGTGGGGTGCCGGAGTAGAAACCGAATTATTCCTAGCAAATACACGTACTGTTATTTCTTCTTAACCACGTACTGGGGTGGGTAAGAAAATAGCAATACTGCACACGTGTATTTTATAGTTTTGGGCTCTAGTAGAAATGGTTAGTTCTGCGTATCATGGTAATATTTTATATGAATGTAGTGTCTTATAGCTTTAAAAGTTTATGGATCTTTTAAATCTTCTTGAGGACCCTGTGGCTTAGGTGTCCAAGCCACCACCCCCCCCCCCCCTCAGGTTACCTGCTCCTCAGTCGCATGGTTATTAGTAGGAAGTGAATGACTTGGTGCTGGAACCCAGGCTTCTGACCTGGGTTCATTGATCTCTCCAGGCTATCCAAGTGCTCTCACTTTTGTCTCGTATTTCGAGAGCTGCCTCAGTTTAGGAATCTCTGTGGGAAGTGCTCTTCCCTCGCCCTTCCCCTGCTGCTGCCACCTGGGGACCCTCTGCTCTCTCAGCTGACAGTAGCTTCCCATTTGGAGGTGTTTCTAGCCTCTCTCCCCTCTTGAGACCTCAGTGTCGTGGAAGCGGCAGTCTGCGCTGAAAACCGCTGCGGGTCTCTGCTGCCGGCGGGGCGAGGTCTCCCCTGACGAGCAAGGCCTACAAAGATCCTCACCGCTCAGTTCCATGCTTCCCCTTCAGCCTCAGTTTCCCGTGCTTCTCCCCTGCTCCCCACCTGCAGCCCACCCTCCTGCACAGTTGATAATCGTTTACGCTTCTGTACTGTGCTACTCTGTTCTCTGAGAACTTCGTTCCTCTGTTTCCAGAGCTCCTGTTCTAAGCAAATATAATCGCTTATTTCCATTTCTTTGGGTCCTCCGTTACATGTGTCTGACGGATAGTTAAGCACCGACTACATGCTGGGCTGCGGTGTGGCTGCAGTGGAGAACAGAACACATGTGATTATCGCCGGAACCGGAAATTCCACAGATTAGTGGCATAAGCTTCGTCAAGGCAGGACCTTGTTCTCTTTACTTCGGTGCCACCGCTGCCCAGCACATACCTGCCAGGTGGCAGGCCTTAGCGCTTATTATTAGAGAAGAGTACTTGTAAGAGATTCTTTGCAAAAAATAGCTTGAGAATCAGAGTGCTATAGTTAGGACTTTTCGTCGAATGATTGCCTTAAAAAAAACACAACTTAGAATTTACCAAGAATTGTGTTACTTGTATCCCTTTTTAGCTATTGTACCCAACTAGAGCATTGGTTGTCCATCAGATAACATCCTGTCTTGTCTTAGCTCTACTGTTTCCATACCTTTAGAATATCTTGAACAGTTTTTTTTTTTCTTGAACAGTTTTTAAAAGGTAAGCAGTTTCAAAACAATTTACTGTTGACTTTTCTTTGCCTTCTGTGTTGTCTTGTTTAGTTACAAGTAGCCCTACGTGTGAAATGTACATGAGTAAACAGTCCTTTTAAAGTGTGAATTAATCTTTATCTTATACTTTTATAGGTGTGTATATTTCCAAGTACTCAGACTATCTTCATGCAAGACCATGGTATCATGGGAAGTCTGGTTATGTTGTAATTTTTAACCTAATTAAGGTAAAGCCCAGATGCGCTTCTATGTAATTTTTCTTTTAAAAACTAAAGGTTATCAGTCTGTGGTAATGTTCTTTGCAGATCGTTTGCATCATAGTCACAAAGACAGCTATCAATTAAAAAAAGATAACTGCTGTTCTTGCTTTCCTTTAAAGATAAAGCTTTTTTGTTCACTTGATAGATGATCTATGAATATGTCTTTAAAAAACAAAACAACTTTCAAAATAATACATAAGGTAATCAGTAAAAAGCATTCCTCTCCTCTTCGTCCTGGCCTAGGATGGCCACTTTTTAAATGTTAAATAACATAAGTTGCAACCTGTAAAAACCATGTGATTACAGTTATAAGAGGAATTTAGAAAGCAACTTTTCGTTTTCTGGTTTAAATTGTTGATGTAAGAGAACCTTATTTCCTTTATCCCTACAGTATCCAGACCTGTTCACAGTTTTATGTGGCGTCTATAACTGCTGATCTCAGAAATTCTTAAATACCCTCAAATAGTTTAGGATGAGTGAATTGCACAATTTAATAGTTTTTGCTCTAGTAGTTCCTAGGAAAACTCTGACCTTAGAAAGTGGTGGGCTTTGTGAGAACATACGCTTTGGTCTCATTTTGTTTTTTGCTTCATTTTTAGCTTTTTTACTGTCCTGAGTTCTCTGATTATAAACCAATACTACTGATGTGTTTTTTTGAATGTGAACTGTTCACATTCTAAAGTTTGTTCCCGAGAACTGGAGGGACGGTAGCATCACACTGGCAGGGGATCCCTGCTCCTGCTCCCTCTGTCCTCCCGCAGGCGAGCTAGTGGAGTAGATGGGCCGCCGGCTCCCATAATTCTCGTTCGGTGTCTTGCCTCTGTCAGATTGTGCTTCATGCTTGGCCCTGTAACCCCCTGTCTGGTGGCTACTGCTGGGCAGTTTTTACCTACGTGCTCTCAGTTCTTCTTACTTTACTGCTCAAAAACCAGCCATGCCCCACATGCCGACATCATAAAACGTTGGAGAGGGTGAAGATCAAGGTTGTGATTGCTCACTGAGAACTACCATTTATATTCTTTGGCTTCTGGTATCATTATATTTATTGCCCCTGGTGGTCCTATGAATGAAGAAGCACGACCTTAACACCCCTCCACCCCCAAATTAGATTCTTCCTATAAAGATAAAAGTTCCCTATAACTTTACCTCATTTTGGTATATATTTTGTGTACTTTGCCACGTCATTATAGTACTCACAACAGCTTTTAAAATCATTGTATGTTATTTAATTGTATGGAAACCTTGACTGCCTTCCCCTCCTTCGCTCCAAAAGACACGTAACTCTTGATGAAGAGAAATCTGTAATTGGAAGTACTATCGACTGTTCAGTAATCGGGTACGGCTAAGCACTTTACTGTGTATTTGCTCCTTGCTGATTTACTGGGTCCTGACATGATAGAAATATCTTTATCTAAAAATTACAATTGGTATCTTAATAACTTCAGTTTGAAAGCTCATCTTGTGAAATTGTAGATTTCATTTGTCACCTTTTACATTACAGTCATTGACTAAGCTAATCTGTTCAGTTGGTGGGCTCTATAATTTTTCTTTTACTGAAATGGTTCTCTTAAATTTGGGGTGATTCATGTACTCCTTTCATGAAGTGATAAAAGCTGTGATCATTTACCTCAGAAAGATGCCCATACATACCAAATTTTTAAATGCAATATTAGGAGGCTAATGGGTAGTTAAAACTATTGTTGGCCTTAAGACAATTCTCTCAGAACCATAGTTGTTAACACAATTTGTTTGAACCACATCCACATCCTTACTTATTAGGCTACTTTTAAATAAATCCTAGAGTAAGATTATTGCCTTTTGAAGCCATCTGATTAGTCTTAATATTTTTTTTCTAGGGAAGAGTCAAGTTTGTGTCTGAGAATTATACCACTAACTATACTAGTCCGTCTTCTGGCTATGACTGCCACGTGGCTGCAAATACTAACAAGGTTTCTCACAAGACGAGTCATTTTCGCGCATTTGAACTGAGTCAGGTATAGTCACCTGGGAATAAATCATTCCGGAGTTAATTTCTGAATCTAATGTATTAAATGTCAGGACTGGGTGGAGTTGAGAGAGAAACTTGGTACTGATGGCGTTCCACAGTGCTACTCTGATAATCCGTATTTCTTTTCTTTCAGTATTACCTCTATGAAGTTTCAGGCAGCTCTGTTATTGAGCGACCCAGGCAGGTCTGTCCTTATATTATTGTAGCCTTCCAGTACAGGGAGCCTAAAAGGATGGCAGCATCAGCCCATAGAAGCATGTAAGTAATTATGCACATACTTTGTTTTACTGGATCTGTCCTGTTTGCTCTTTTAAACATGCCTTTCCTTTTTCCCTAGATTTGAACTCGGTGAAAATGGTAAGACATTGTTTAATTGGTTCTTTTACGTTTTTTAAGTAAATGTTTTGCTCATGAATAATCAGTTTCTTTCTTCCTCATTTCTTAAAGCTCTGTCCTCTTCGTGGCAAGGCAAATTAATTGTTCAAGGCTGTCTGCTGTGCGATATAACTCTTTGGTCCTCTGACAGTACAGCTGTTCCAGCACAACTGTAAGTATTGAGTCCATGTTTGATTTTTTTTTTTTTTTTTTTTTTTTTAATTCTCATTTTGAAGTCTTACTTGTTGGTACTGGTGTGAAACAAAGCAGTTGTACTTGGTTTTTGATTAGAGTACTTTGGGGTTGATGTATAGAGCACAGGAAACTTAAATTCAGGTCCAAATTCTGACCTTGGCTTTGAAATAGTTAGTTTTATAATCTTTGACAAGTCACTTTGGAAGTTTTAGTGTCTTAATCCACTCATGAGACTATGACCTCACAGACAGAACTGAATCGATGCTAGAGACACAGATTGGATTTGCCTGGATAGCAGATGCCACGGATAGGCCCAATTATTGGCTCTTTATTAAGAGTTGCAAGAGCGGATTTTCCTAGACCACTATTAAGTAGAGTCGCTGTTACATATATTTGCATTTTTTTTAAAAATATTTTATTTATTTATTTGACAGAGAGGTCACAAGTAGGCAGAGAGGCAGGCAGAGAGAGAGGGAGAAACAGGCTCCTCACTGAGCAGAGAGCCCGATGCGGGGCTCGATCCCAGAACCCTGAGACATGACCCGAGCCAAAGGCAGAGGCTTAAACCACTGAGCCACCCAGGCGCCCCTATATTTGCATTTTAATGAATTATCTGCTTCTGGGGCACTGTGAAGGGCATCTTATGAAATCTATTTATTTAGTCTGTTCTTAGTTTGCACCCCAAACTATTGAAAGATAGACCTGTTTTGTTGAAATACAAGCTGAAAACAGGTGTGCTGTCAGAATTCATTTTCTTTCTGTTGACTGACCTGTTTTAAGAGGGAGGATTGAAGATTATTACAATCCAGAGAGTAAAGTAAGAATTCTATGAATTGGGGTACCGGGGTGGCTCAGTTGGCTGACCGATTCTTGATTTTGGCTCAGGTCATGATGTCAGGGCTGTGAGATTGAGCCCTGCATTGGACTCTGTGCTGGGCATGGAGCCTGCTTAAGATTCTCTCCCTCTCCCTCTGACCATGACTGCCACTCTCCACCTCCTGCACCTGCCCACGCTCTCCCTCAAAACAAAACAAAACAAAACAAACAAACAAAGGAATTCTGTAAATAAATAAATGGGAGAGCTGGGAAAGTTCATTGTCTCTGCGGAGTACAGCTAATGAGTGTAGGGAGAAGTGGCTAGAACCATTAACTAAATGGTTAACATCGGCAGCAGTGGAATAAATGTCATGTGTTTCCTAACAGTATGCATCGAGAAGGACACAGTGTCATTGTGGTACTCCTGCCAATCCAATCAGCAGGAAACATCAGACACACCCAGATTGAGGGACATTCTGCAAAATACATGGTCTATTCTTCAAAAATACCAAGGTCTTTAAAGATAAAGATCAAAAGACTGTCCAGATTGAAGGTGATTAAAAAGACCTAACTAAATGCAGTGTGTAATCCTGGACTGGATGGTAAAACAGAATAAAATTCGTTTTCTTTTGTTATAAAGCCCCTTAGTGAGATAGTTGGCAAAATTTGAATTAGGTCTGTAAGTTAATTAATGGAACCATATCACTAGTTTCTTGATTTCATTAATTCTTCTGTGGTTACATAAGCAATGTCCTTTTTTAAAGACACAGAGACGTAGTTAAGGGCAAGGGAGGGCATTTATAAGTCTACAAGTATTTGAAAGTGAGTTTTCAAAGAAAAGTCAGGGGAAGTGGTACAAAAGTCTGGATGCGGTTCATTCAGTGGTACGGCATGGTAAGTAGTCCACTATTGTCAAAAGTTGTCGGCTCTTACATAGCATAATTTTTTGAAAATTCTCATTCTAGTATGCATAATTTTTGATTCATCTAGATATTTTGTTAATCTCAAAATAGACGTATTCAAAAAATGCGAACATATTTGAAGACTCTGATCTGTGGGGTCATATATTTGAAAATATATAATACTTATAAATATTCACATTTGATTCAGATTTTATCAATTTAAAGACTTTCTTACATTTTTGTTTGCATTTATATTAGAAAGTAAAACATTGTGAAGCTGTAGTTTAAGTGTTCATTCAATTGCATGGTATTGTTTTGTCTTAGGCCACACGAGCTAGATTTTAAGTATGTAATGAAGGTGTCATCTTTGAAGAAAAAACTGCCAGAAGCTGCCTTTAGAAAGCAGAATTACCTGGAGCCAAAAGGTCTGTTTACATGTAGTGATCCACTGTACACCCTGGGCTTTGTTCGTTTTTTTTCATAGGTCACGTGCACATGCACACACACTCTATTGTGGTTTTGCCCTCAGTGATTTGCAGAAGGGCCTTTCGTTAGAATTGTAGGGTTGCCGTGATTTAGTTCCTTGGAGGCTAACTAGAAACCAAAAGGCAGTTTCATCTAAGGTGGCAGAGACTAGCTTTACTATGGGACCCTGAGGGAGTTCAGCAGAGAAATGCTTAAAACAGTTGGAAGCTCATAACAAAGCCTTTGAAGGAGAACAGAGGTTTTGTGGTGATGGTGTTTATTTATTTATGTACTTCTAACTGAAGAAAAAAAGCAGAAAACATGCAAAGAAAATTTCCTTCATTTAGATTAATTCATGGAACTTTGATGTTTATATTATTTATATAGTATATCTCTGTCCTGTTAATACGTACAGTAGAGTCCATGTTATTGGAAGCATTGTTTCACATACTTGACACGGTAACTTCTTATTGAGGAGTTTTGTAACAAAGACCATTGAATGTTAAATGTTCTTTAAGGAGTATTTCTAGTTCTTTCATCTTTTTAACATATAAAATAAAAAGCTTGGTTATTAAAAAGCATAATAGCATTTTAAAGTAAGAAATATTCCGTTTTTTTGATTTGCTCCATAGCCTCTTGCCGAGATTTGTGCTTCAGGATGTATGAGGTGGAGCTGGCGAACAAACGAGGGGAAAAAATAGATAAACTAACAGAGTACATCAAAAATAAGCAATTGGTAAGAATCAGCGATTTAAAATATAATTATTATTTTTTCCTTGAATGAAGAAATTGCTATCTCATTATTAGTTGACTATACCTGGCGTGACTTATTTTAGTTTGCTGAAAGGATTTTCATCATTCAGTATGTGATATATTCTTAACATTTATTGTCTAATATTTTCATCCCCCTTTGTGTCTCAGTTTACTTTCGTGTCTCGCTGGTCAATTTGTACTCCTGATTTTAAGAATAAAAGGATAGTTTTCCCCAAATCCTTTGTTGCTGTTGTTGTTGTTGTTTTATGATAGAAGAATTGAGTAGATCCCTGGCGTTTCTGAATTAATCAAAGGACCACTTGTGAGATGCTTCTTTAAAAGTGACCTGTGTTGGGGCGCCTGGGTGGCTCAGTGGGTTAAAGCCTCTGCCTTTGGCTCAGGTCATGATCCCAGGACTCTGGGATCGAGCCCCACATTTGGCTCTCTGCTCAGCGGGGAGCCTGCTTCCTCCTCTCTCTCTGTCTGCCTCTCTGCCTACTTGTGATCTCTATCTGTCAAATAAATAAATAAAATCTTAAAAGTGACCTGTGTTGATCTATAGGTATGTAAGGAAAAAAGAGAAATCAAACGCTGCTGCTCCCACCGTTTCCATATTGTAGAAAGTAACATGCTAGTCAGACGTATGTAACAATCCAGAGATTTCTGTCCCTTTTGTCAACCAGGCCTCCTCAGTGTGGGGAATGAGTAGATGCTGACCTTTTATGAGTGAGACCTCAGCATCCTAGGGAAGACGATGTGAGTGTGGGATGGCGATCTAAACATGTGAGCCCATTAGTGGCAGGCTGGACTGTCCCCGGAGTAGATAGCAAGAAATCAGAAGTGACAAGGAGGGGCACCTGGGTGGCTCAGTGGGTTAAGCCTCTGCCTTCGGCTCAGGTCATGATCTCAGGGTCCTGGGATCAAGCCCCGCATCGGGCTCTCTGCTCAGCAGGGAGTCCGCTTCCTCCTCTCTCTCTCTCTGCCTGCCTCTCTGCCTACCTGTGATCTCTGTCTGTCAAATAAATAAAATCCTAAAAAAAAAAAAAGTGACTAGGACCTGTGGACAAGCTGTGAAGAGAAAGGGTCTTGGGCTCAGCCAGTTCAGATACTTGGAGTTACTTGTGAGGGAGACGCAAGCTGGCTTCAACAGTAACAGGACTGAACAGGCTTCTTTTCAGTTCTAGGCGGTAAGGCCAGTTCAAGCATGGTTGGCTCAGGCCCCTGGGTTTCGCCTCCCCCTGCTCTTACGTTAGTTTGTCCTGCAGCTGCTGCTCAGGGTCACGTGCTTCCTCTGTGCATCTGGAGACGCACGGGAGCCCCTCCTCACCTTCACTTCAGTTTCATGGCCTGTGTGTGCCATCTGCATGTCCCTCATCCAGTAGTTGACAGGGAGCGGGGTGCCCTGACCTGCCTGGGCATCCGAGCCCACCTGCCAGCACGGGGTCTGGGGTCCGGGGTCGGTCCTACAGAGTCTGTGGCACTGCCCCTTAGCGCAGAGGAACCGGCTGGGTGCAGCCGATGCTGAGTCAGTGGCCGTCGAGTGTCTGCTGGGGGACGGAGGCTGTGTTGTTCTGCAGTAGCACAGTCCGTTTTCTGTTTGGAAATTAAACGGAAGAGTCCCGGGATATTTTCAGAACATTCATGAAGTGACTTTCTTAGTGCGGATGATATCCAGAGTAGCAGCGACCTGATGCACAAATCACAGATCAGTCACATCAGGTCCTTCCTCCTCAGTGTCTATGCTTTTATGCTTTTTCTTTTTCTTCTTCTTCTTCTTTTAATATTTTTTAAGTTTTTATTTTAATTTCAGCTGGTTAACGTACAGTGTAATATTAGTTTCAGGTGTACAATATAGTGACTCAGCCCTTCCATACAACACCCGGTGCTGGTTAAGGTGCGCTCCTTCATCCCCGTCACCGATTTCCCCTCCCCCTCACCATAGCCAGCACTGTGTTCTCTAGAGTTAAGAGTCCGTTTCTTGTCTTGTTTTGTTTCTGTCTCTTTCCCCTTTGCTTACTTGTTTTGTTTCTTAAATTCTACACGTTGGGTGAAATCATAAGGTGTTTGTCTTTCTCTGACTTACTTCACTTAGCATTATAGTCTCTAGCTCCCATGCTTTTTTTTCTTGCCTCATCACTGTATGAATAATTTTTACATATCTGGCCTCCCACTGAGAGTTTCTTAAGGGCAGTTCCGTTTAGAGGGTATAGCAATAGATGTGTATATAGGGTAAGCAACAGATGTCCCTTAAATAAAGTATATGTGGGCTTGTACCTGGAACACTGACCTTCAAGAACGGTACAGACCTAGGTCTCTTTTTAACGGGGTGGTAAGGACATGTATGGCTGTATTTTTCTGTGTGTAAATGGAAGAGGCCAGTAGATATGTAAAAGATTGTATGATTTCTCCCCACAAAGGTTAAAATAGGAACTTTAGCCCTTAGAGTACATATTCTGAGAGACGAATAAGATACATACTTCTTTTTTTTTTTTTTTAAGATTTTATTTATTTATTTGACAGACAGAGACCACAAGTAGGCAGAGAGGCAGGCAGAGAGAGAGGAGGAAGCAGGCTCCCTGCTGAGCAGAGAGCCCGATGCGGGGCTCGATCCCAGGACCCTGGGATCATGACCTGAGCCGAAGGCAGAGGCTTAACCCACTGAACCACCCAGGCGCCCCAAGATACATACTTCTGTTTTATTTGCACAATTCATCTGTATCCCAAAACTAAAATGCAGAACAATGTAGAGCTAACTCCCTTATCACTTTTTACAGTAGTAGAAAATGAAGCCAGAATTATACCTGCAATTTACTAGGTACCAAAGCTCTATGTATATATAACTACTGGTGTATTTATTCAGTAATTCTTTCTTTAGTCCCTTCTGTGCATCAGAAGCACAGATACAAATACAGTCCCTGCCATCAAAGAATGTATAAGACTAGAGGAAACAAAACAGAAACTGTCAGGTGCCCAGGGGCTATCACAGAAGCCTGTGAAGTGATTGTTCCTGTGGATGTAATCATCGGAAATCTTTTTTTCGTACTTTGTTATTGAGTAATGTGTTGATTCCCCATATTTGTAGGCTTTATGACCTATCAGTCTTTGAAATAGAATGTTTTCTCACTGTATTCTTAAAAAAAAAAAAAAGTGGTGTATTTTGTTTAGGTTTCTTTTTTAGCTGGAAAATTACTATATGGATATTGGATTTTCTCTTTGTTATGGACATACTTTTGAGATGGTGATGAATGGAAAAGCTGTTATCTTTATGATTTACAATGGCAGATTTTAGGTAGCTTCCCCATTATCTGGGGGAAAATTTCCAGAGTTACTGGAAACATGAAAATTTCAGGATTATTTTTTCCCCTCGAACTCCAGATTCCTCTGAAGACTGTTGTAGAGGTAAACAAGAAGAATTTATTTTTATCTGCATCTCGTGTTGCCATAGGACCTAATGATGTTGTTTTGTATTCTTTTCTTCTCTTATGATGTAGTAGAAAGGATTATTTTATTGGATGGTGTCTTCCAGTCTTGAGTTCCAGGATTCTGTGATATTTTTTGTGTAAACATGAGCTTAAATCGCTAATCCCAGGTCTGAGTGACCTTGAACTTGTAGTGGCTGAATGTAACAGATTGACTACTTGGACTGCAGTATGAAATGTCAAGCATCTTTTTCTTTTTTAAGATTTTATTTCTTTATTTGACAACAGAGACCACAAGTAGGTAGAGAGGCAGAGAGAGGGGGGAAGCAGGCTCCCTGCTGAGCAGAGAGCCTGATGCGGGGCTCCATCCCAGGACCCTGAGATCATGACCTGAGTCGAAGGTAGAGGCTTAACTCACTGAGCCCCCCGGGCACCCCAACGTCAAGCATCTTAATGAAAAAACTGAAGTGTCGTTTCTAATTGATTTGTTACATAGGTGAACACTGTGCTAAAACCAGCCTTGATGTTCCGGTTCTTATATGTAGGTCTCACAAGGCCAAGATTATTTGAGCAGTAAGAAATTTGCAGTTTCTGTTACTGGGGACAAAATTTCTCCTGATTGTCACAAATACTAACATTTTAAGAATTGTTTTGCAGAGTGTGGTAGAGGGAGAAGGAGAGAGGGACTGAACCTTTTTCACTTTTTTTTTTTTTTTTCCCAATGTTTAAGGCAATCATCAAGTGCTTAGAAGATCGAGGGCTTTTCATCTTGTTTACCTCATCAGCCTTAATACCAGAAACAAGTAAGGACAACTTTTTTGAAAAACTATTTTTCAGTATGTTCATTTTTGTTTTATAAGATCAACAGCCTAACTTTCTTATGATCGTTCTGTGTAGATTTTAGAGATGAGCAGATGGGTCTGCGTGGGTTACATTTATTCCATCCATCCCCTCCAGCAGGTAAGGACACACACGTCTGGGGGATGTTTTTCAGTCTTCATCGTGACTTCTTAGCAGCACTTGACCCTGCTAACTGTTTTCTGCTCTGAAGCCACTCTCCTTTAACCTCCCTGGGTGATCCCTCTTTATCTCCTCTGCACACCTAGCCTTTCCTCTGAGCTTCACATGCCCAAACTCAGGTGCCTGTTGACATGTTCACTTAGATGTCTCAGTGATCCTCAAATTCAGCACGCCCTGAGTGGAACTCCCTGTGCGAGTTAACAGCAGAAGCTGGGGGATTTGGTCATCACCATCGACCTAGCAGATGGGACCTGCGCAGACACAGCTCCCTCTGTCCAGACGGCTCCTCTCCTTCCCCTTCGTCAGCTGAAGTTGAGCCCTGTGGGACCATGGATTGGCTCATAGGGGCCAAAAAATGTTACTCCTGCAGTATAGAAATAGGTGTAACAGCGGCATTGAAATTTCAGAGGGCGATCAGGAAACCAAGTCTGAAAGGGCTCTGCGGCAGGGGCAGATGAGGACTAAAATCAGAGAAGCACCCCTTGAGCCTGTTACTCTGTCTGTCAGGTCCCCTTAATATCGCACCCTTGCTTCCTGCCACCACTCTTTCCTCAGTGCGACCTCCGGGCTTATCAGTAGTATCATTTCAGTATATCTTTGCATAATTATTTAATGCTCGCCTTTCTTGTAGTTTACTGCATCCCTATCACCTACTGGTGCCAGGCAGCTGAAAAATAGCAAATGTCGGGGCTCTTCTGACCCGGTCGGAAGTGCATAGGACTCTTGATCTCAGGGTTGTGAGTTCAAGCCCCGTGTTGGGTGTACAGAGTACTAAAAAAAAAGTAAATAAGCTTAAAAAAAAACACACGTTTGCTGAACAAATAAGTGAAAATAAATGAGTCACTTCTTTTTGTCCTATGAGGATATTTCCTTCATATTTTATAATCACACTGTGTATCTTTTTTTTTAAGGTTTTATTTATTTATTTGACAGATCACAAGTAGGCAGAGAGGCAGGGGGTTGGCGATTAGGGGAAGCAGGCTCCCCGCTGAGCAGAGAGCCCAATTCGGGGCTCGATCCCAGGACTCTGAGATCATGACCTGAGCTGAAGGCAGAGACTCAACCCACTGAGCCCCCCAGATGCCCCCACATTGTATATCTTTAAACACAAAGTTCTATGTAGCATTTATAAAGCTACAACCAATACAAAATGTTTTTAAAGTTGATTTGTTAGAAACTGTGTTCAGTTACTCAAAGAAGAGAACTGTACTGTCCTGGGCATCAGTTCGGCCAAAGACCGACTTTACCAGGTGTAAGAACGTAGCGGCAGTAGCTCCGCACCCTTCTCAGGCTCTGCCGTGTCTGCCGTTATTCCAGGGCTGGCTGGCTCAGTGCCTCTGACAGCAGGGCTGCGCATCGGGGCTGCGCAGAGCAGACGGACTGAAGCTTGCCTTTTCCCATGATCAGACAGCAGTCTCCTGAGCTGCCTTCCAGCCCCGATCCTACACTGTCCCCCTCTCCTGCGAGAGCTCGGACTTCATCCTTATTTTTATTTATTTTTTTTAATTTTTTTTTTAAGATTTTATTTATTTATTTGACAGAGACACAGCGAGAGAGGGAACACAAGCAAGAGGAGTTGCAGAGGGAGAGGGAGAAGCAGGCTTCCCGCTGATCAGGGAGCCTGAGGCGGGGCTCGATTCCAGGACCTCAGGATCATGACCCAAGCTGAAAGCAGATGCTCAATGACTGAGCCACCCAGGCGGCCCCTGTGGTGGTTTTAAATGCACACTTTGCCTAGCAGACTTTAAAAGTTCCTTTTTGTAGATTTGTTAAGTTTATTACAAATTACTCTGTTTCCTTCTTGAAATACCTTCTTGAAATAATTAAGTTGTCTAGAAAAATACTACTTGATTTTGAACTGTTCTATATAAGACCTTTTTTATATGTTTCCTTCACTTGTTACTTTTTAAATGATGAACTACTCAAAGGGATTTTTATTTGAATGTCTAGCTACATTTTCCTGTTTATTCTTATTTTCTCTTCCTTTTCATAATACAGGCTCAAGGTCAAGTGTATTCAGCTAGGACTAACTTGGTGTTTCTTAATTTTGCAGTTACTTTTTTAAAAAGAGTGGCATGACTCAGTTTAATTCAGTAGACATGAGGCCTTTGTCGTCTGTGGGTTTTTTGTTTTTTTTTTTTCCCTTAAGATTTTATTTATTTGAGGGACGCCTGAGTGGCTCAGTTGGTTAAGCGGCTGCCTTCGGCTCAGGTCATGATCCCAGCGTCCTGGGATCAAGTCCCATATCGGGCTCCTTGCTCGGCAGGGGGCCTGCTTCTCCCTCTGCCTCTGCCTACCTTTCTGCCTACTTGTGATCTCTCTCTCTCTGTCTCTCTCTCTCTGACAAATAAATAAATAAAATTAAACAAAAAAAAGATTTTATTTATTTGACAGAGACAAAGAGCACAGTAGGCAGAGTGGCAGCCGAGGAAGAAGCAGGCACTCTTGCTCAGCAGGGAGCCAATGCTGGACTCCATGCCAGGACCCTGGGATCATGACCTGAGCCGAAGGCAGACGCTTAACTGACTGAGCCACCCAGGCGCCCCATCTCTTTTTTTGTTTGTTTGTTTAATCTAAGAGTTACTGATGTCTTACCTTTTCTAGGACTTTATAAGCCATTTCTCAGTGACCTGACCTTTTCCCTTTTTTCCCCCTCTTACTATTTTCCTTTAGGTTATTGATTTGCTGAAAAAGTAACATTTCAGTCAGAGTGAGCCAAGGAAAGAGTGGAACACAAGACTAGTCAGTTTAGATAACTTACTTTTTAAAAAATGCTTATTTCATTTTAATGCCAATAGTAACCATGAAATTTGGGGGTTACTTAAAGATTTTACTTTCTGCAGGTCAGTAAGTTTGCATTGTAACTTTTTAAAAAGAATTTGAAATAAGTTAAATAAGGTACAGATAAAATAAGACCGATTTTACAGGCAGGAAATGAGCATTGAAAATACTTTAAAGCAAATCTGTGATGGCCCCTGAGCTCACGCTGGGCTCCTCGTCAGATGAGATGGAGCTGCCTTCCTCACGCTAACCCAGTGGTCGCACTGGAATCACTCATTTTTGGTTCGCGAGCATGCGTGTGTGTGTGAGAGTGATTTCATGTAAATAGATACATATATTCATTAAATGTACCCATGGGTCTTCTGTTAATTGCCAGTTAAGTTCCCATCTGAACCACTACCATATTTAACCATCCCATAGTCTTGTAACCTAAAGCATCTTCTTGCTGCATGCTTTTGTAAAACTGGAAAAAAAAACCAAGATAAAACTTGAGGTTTGAATGTATGTGTATATGTTTTAGGGCTGAAAGAATTGAAAGGTGAAGATGACATCTCATCGAAGGTGACACCTGTTATACCTGCCCTTAATTGTGCCCTGCTAGAAGCAAAGAAGTCATTAACCGAAGAAGGAGTCTGTCCAAACACATTAGTAAAGCATAGTTTCCAAGAACTGTGCAAGGCAGACAAAGGCCCTCCGTTGACTGCTGCTTCCCAAGATGGAATTCAAGAGACAGCATTCTTTGGCCAACTGTCCAGTGGCTTTGACTTGGTTCCTCCAGCAGAAAAGTGCCCTTTACAGTCTGTAACTCAGTTGAAGTCTTATTTTTCAGATCCCAGTGGGTACGTTTTGGAAGTGTCTGCTGTGTTAGATTTCTGGGCAGAGCGTCCTCAGTCCCCTTATATCTCAGATGGAGTTTGTGATGCCGGGTTTTCTTTAGTTATGACTCCAGATCCTGAATTTCTTGACTCCGAGGTGGAAGTAAGAAAAGAAACTGAAACCAAAAAGAATCCTGAAGAAATGTTTAAAGCCAGGCGGGGAGCTCTGGTTCCATTAAGTGCAACATCAAACCTGAGAGTTCAGCCTAAGAGAAAGGCAAGCACGCCGCCTGCTGTGCAGAGCAAAAGGGTGAACTTGTGCCGTCCCTTCCCCAAAAGAAATCCCGCCGCAGCGAGCAAGGGTTCGAACTCTCCAACAACTCTCAAGTTAGTTAAAGGACCGTTGCTTCCGAGAAGAAAAAGAGGTAAGTACGATTTCTGAGGGCTATGAAATGAGCATTAGTAGTAGCTGTGGTGCTCTCAGCACGGGTCCTGTCTGATGGCGTGCCCCCAGCTGCGCAGTATCGGGCAGAAGTGTGTTGGAAACACCAACATTTCTCTCCGGGGTATTTGTGTACTTGAGAAGCACCCGTCTGGATGGCAGATGAGGATCAAGAAATAGGAAGAACTGTAAGACACCTCGAAAGCCCCCTCTCCGAAGGCTGTTGCATTTGTAAAGTGGTTCCAGCCTTCATTCACTTGTTGACGCTGCATTCTAGGCCGTGGTGGTTCAGTGTCCGAGCTGTCCTGGGAAGAAGGGTAAGGGTAGAAGAGGAGGGTCTTCAAAGACCAGGCTCCCCAAGCGCGGCGGGAAGTGATGACCAGCAGTGTGCGCTTGTGTAAGAGGGAAATTGAATCTGGACTCTCCAAACCTAAAGCAGTCTGGGGCAAGATTTCCTGCCCTTTGTGTGTTGTGTGTCAGACTTTTAAAAATAGTCACCCGGATCCTGCCGTAGACCTATTGAAACAGGCCTAGAGACCTGTATGTTGACACAGTTCTACAAATGGCTTATTGCCCCCGTCAGTCGAGCGAGAACCAGAGTCTCGAGCCACTTCGTGTCTAGTCAGATGTGCCGAGGCAAACACAGCGCAGCAAACCACGTGATTCTGGCTTAGAGTCGTCTTAGCTCCGTGTCGTGTAGTTTGCTTGAAGGCAGGGAACCACATGCTTCATGGCCCCTTACAGAAGGGGTCGACGCGCTGTGGCACGGGGCCCCCCAAGCGTTTACCTGTTGTCTCTGGCCCCCGCACGCCTGCTGGCAGGCGCGAGCAGCTGTGAGTGCGACCGAAGCTGAAAGTGCGCTCCGGCAGCCGTCCGCAAAGAAGGCGCGCTGACCCGGTGCGCCATGTTTGGATTTAGAAATGTTGCTGTCTGAAGAGGGAAGCACCAGGGCGATGTAGATCCTCAGGATTCTACATAATCCAGGCTGTGCCCTGTGCTTTAACAGACAGTTACTTCTGGCTTACTGTAGCTTGAGCGATGAGACGTGTGTGTTGCACTCGCACACGCGTGTGAGGTCGTCGGCAGGCACGGCGGCATAAAGCAGTGACTCGACTGTACAGCTGCTTCCGAGCGCGCTCACGGCCCGCCGTGCTGGGTTTCTGCTGCGCACGAGCCAGTTTCCTCCGAGCTGCCAGATAGTCTGTTCAGCGTACGTGTTGTCACTGTCTCTCTAGTGTTTTTAATTTCTTCCCTGTAAGAAGTGTTTTATGTCATATAGTCTAGTGCGTGCAAATACGTACATGATTCACTGAAACAAAAGTTTCAAAGAACATTTACCCCACCTGTGCATAGTGCAATCTAGCATTTTCTCTTCTGTTTCATTTAAGAAAGATTTCTGCTTGCAACCCATTAAACGTATCTTATAGTCCACCAATGAATTGGGCCTGCAAGTTTGAGAAACATGGCATTGACTAATGCAAATGGTCCCTGTAGGGTCACCTCATTCCGTGTTTCTCTTTCCCTCCCAGACCTGGGTTGTGTGTGGTGTTCCCGTCTGTGCAGCTGCTGGGAGCCTCCCTTAGCTCTTGGTCCTCTCATCTTATTTTCTTTCTCTTCTCAATTTAGTCTGAACTGTTTCCCTACTTGATTTATATTTTGCCTTTTCTCTGCTAAAAATTTTAGGAAATAGTTGGAATAGAACGAGAAGTCTTGAAAACGGAACACATGTTGCTTTTTTACTTGTAGTCGTTGAGTAGGGAGGACGGGAATTAGACTCGGGGGAGCATACCACATTAAGAGATGTGTGAGCTTTTTTTTAACACTCCTTTCTCAAATTCCCAAAGGAATGAAAGGAAATTGGTCTCTTTTGTACATTTCACTAACAGTCATCACACCTTACTAAACTAGTATCATGTTCCCTTTTCTCAATTAGAAATACAGTTGATCCTTGAACAACATGGGCTTCAGGGGCACCAACCAACCCCCCATGCAGTGGAAAGATCTCTATAGCTTTTGTGTCCCCAAACTTAATTCCTGATGACCTCCTGTTGACCAGGAGCTCACTGATGATACAAGTCACTGGTTGACACGTACTCTGTATGTCTTATGTATTATACATTGTATTCTTACAATTATGTAAACTGGAAAAAAGAAAGTGCTATAAGAAAATCCTAAGACGGGTGGCCCCTTGGATGGCTCAGCCAGTTAAGCATCCAACTCTCTCTTTTTTTTTTTTTTTTTTTTAGATTTTATTTGTTTATTTGACAGATCACAAGTAGGCAGAGAGGCAGGCAGAGAGAGAGGGGGAAGCAGGCTCCCTGCTGAGCAGAGAGCCTGATGCGGGGCTTGATCCCAGGACCATGGGATCATGACCTGAGCCGAAGGCAGAGGCTTAACCCACTGAGCCACCCAGGCTCCCCTAAGGATCCAACTCTTGATTTCAACTTAGGTCATGATCTCAGGGTCCGGAGATCAAGCCCCACTTAGCAGGGGAGTCCGCTTGAGATTCTCTCTCTCCTTCCTCACCACGCCCCCTTGCTCTCACTTGCACTCTCTGTCTCTCAAATAAATAAATAAAATCTTCAAAAAAAAAAAAAAATCATAAAGGGGGGGGCACCTGGATGGTGCAGTCGGTTAAGCATGTGACCCTTGATTTCGGCTCAGGTCATGATCGTGGTCATGGGATTGAGCCCCACAGTGGGCTCTGTACTTAGTGTGGAGTCTGCTTAAGACTCTCTTCCTTTGGCGCCTGGGTGGCTCAGCGGATTAAGGCCTCTGCCTTCGGCTCGGGTCATGGTCCCAGGGTCCTGGGAAAAAAGACTCTCTCCCTTTCCCCTCTACCTCCCATCCCTCCACACATGTGTGTGCGCTCTCTCAAATAATACATCTTTAAAAAGAAAATCATAAGGAAGATAATACATTTACAGCAGTGTACTTAGATTTATTAAAAAGGAATCCATTCGGGCGCCTGGGTGGCTCAGTGGGTTAGGCCGCTGCCTTCAGCTCAGGTCATGATCTCAGGATCCTGGGATCGAGTCCCACATCGGGCTCTCCGCTCAGCGGAGAGCCTGCTTCCCTTCCTCTCTCTCTGCCTGCCTCTCTTGTGATTTCTCTCTGTCAAATAAATAAATAAAATCTTTAAAAAAAAAAAAAAAAAGGAATCCATTCAAACCTTGTCGTTCAAGGGTCAACTGTAGTGTTTTCTGTACAATGTAATTTTAAAATATTTACCAACACTCATGTGATACTTTTATTGATACCTTTGGGACTAAATTTTTTGGTGGCAACAGCTGAAAGTAAGGGAACATTTATTACCTTTTTTTTTTTAACTCTTAAAAGGTTGAAACACTTTCTTTGTTAAATTAGCAGGGTAGTTACGAGGTTTTTTCTTCATACTTGCCTCCTAGCTGTTCCCTTCCGTGTGAGAAGCAAAGCGAAGCACCTTGTTAAGAGAGATGAGCCATCATAAGAGACTTGTAGGGAGTTAAATCAGGTGAAGACTTCTTCAGTGGACCTTCCTCTGTCCGCTCTTCAAAGATGATTTTTCCAGTGGTGCTAAGACTTGGGTATTTAGGAATAGTCCAGTGAAGTCTGGAAGCTGGTTCTTTATGAATATATAGTCTCTTCTCTGCAGTGCAGTTGCGGTTTCATCTACGTTACCTCGTGGGAGCTGTGTTGTTTTCCATAAATTGAATTCTCCGCTCCCCAGTGCAGTGAACTACCTTCTTCAGCCTTCACCTGCCTCATCAGTCGGGAAAGATTATGGAGAACTTTTTTTGCTTTAGTTAAGTCATGCCTTGTTTTTATAAAATTAATACTCTGACATTCTTCTTCACCTCACAGGCTATAGTCCGATGCTTAGAAAAATCCTATTTTTACATTTATCTGAGATCTTTTAACTCATGCTTTGTTAAAAAAAAATTTTAATGAAATACCTCAAATTTATATTTTCTTCTCTATTGCTAAAGTTACCCGTACCCCCCCCCCATGAAAACAAAAGGAGTCAAAGGAGAAGCTGTTGCTGATTAACATTGGAGCCCCCTACCCCTTAAAACACGGTGTGTTTTCTACATAAGGTGCTGACGTGCTGGCTGCACACTTTGTACAGACAAGCAGACTGGATAGGAAAAACCAAGATGCTCCCATTGCTAATGCTGCTCCAGTGGCTGTGAATGCTAAAAGGGCAAGGAAACCAGAGAAATCTCCAGTCAAAACTGTTCCAAGGCCTAAGCCACCCGTGAAGAAATCTCCACAAAAGCAGAGGGTAAATCTAGTAAAAGGCAATCAGAATCCCAGAATCAGGAAGCAGCCACAACCTGGTAAGAAACACTCTTCCTTCACTTAAACACCGCAATGCGGACTGATTGAGATCGCAAGATAGTGTATTGACATAATCTAAGAACAGCTGAAATTTGCGAACAGTTCCTGCTATTCTCTTGAGTTCGGACGCTAAACGGGCTAAGTAGGTGCGCCTGTTGTAAACAAATCTGTCCCGTGCAGGTTCAGGCCTTCACAAAATAGACCCTGCTTTTCAGCTTGCATGAAGCCTGAATGTGAGCGGTCTACGAGAGTGTCAGGGTGGAGAGGCTTTCTTGGAACACAGACAGTAGCTGACAGTATTTTTCTGGGCCATAATCACTTAAAAAAGTAGAAGGTGATGAGTTTATGTGTCCAAAGGGAGTTAGAGATTATTGAAGACAGTGATCCAGAATCCTGTGTTTGGTTTTAAAAGGCATTAGATTAATTTTAAAAGCAGTTTTACTTTCCTAGTTTTGCTTCAGTGAAGTTTAGTTGTATGAATAAATGCCCAACTGCTCCAGTTCCGTATTTTCAACTGCCAGACAGAAAGCCCCGCTGTCCCTGTAGATGTCAGCTCCCACGCAGATGCGCGCGGCGTCCGGTCCGGTCTCCCCGCGTCTGTGTGCGCATGCGCCTCAGGTGCAGTGTGTTGCTTCTGGCCTGCGGCGTCTCTGACTCTGCTGCATCCTCCGTATTGAGGCCTGCTGGGTGCATGTGTGTGGTTTTTCTTGTTTTAACAAAATGTAATGTCCTCATACCTTTGTATACCTATCAATTTTCTGTCCAATTCTGCTTTCTCCCTCACCTGTTTTTAGATTTAAAAAAAACAAACTCACGGTTAGTGGGAATTTAGAAAACATTGTTTTGCTGGGGTATGGTATTATGGATAACTGGTTTTTTCTCAGTTTCTTTCATATTGTTTTATGACAGAAGGATTTTTTGTGCGTTTTGTTTGTTTTTCAATGAGTGACAGTTTTTTTTAAGAGCTTGTCCTGTGATTTGAAAACCCAGTGTTGCGGTTTTGAGACACACACCTACCAAATGCAAACTCATCTCTTGGGCCCTTCATAAGGAGGCCTTGCCCACAACTCCCCTCCTCCCTCCTGCTGTTTCTCCCTCATTCGGTGTGTCCCCGCCCTTCCCTGTCCCCCCCTGCCCTGCCACGTCCTCTGCACTTCCCCACACGTGTCGCCCGATTTCTCCTCTGTGCACTTGCCCTCCACCACATTCTGCACAGCGAGGTCCTGCCTCCTTTCCCGATTTTCTGATCTTCACTCAGCTCTCTGTTTCTTTCATTCCTTCTGGGTTTTTGAGAACACTGTGGAACCAAATCCATACTCCTCCCTAATCGTTTGATGTGTCTTGGTCCTGTCTTTCCAATTGAATTTGTAATTTGATTACAAATGAAATTGTAAACATTATGAGCAAAGATACTCATAAATGCCTGTGTGCTTAGCTGTGTCATTTGAATTATTTGTACTGAATTGGTACAAATATTTGTAGATATTTGTATACTAATGAATTCATGGGAGAAATGCAGTTGTGTATTGGCAGAAAGGTGCACCCAGAAAATGAAGTTTTTAAAATATGTGTTCCGAATCAGACTGGTTTGGATTATAAACGTCTGTATTTATTGTGCAGCCACATTCCGAGTTAAAATGTTAAGATTGCCAGTTTTTAAATATCTTAATTTTTCTTTTATTTCTTAGTCACCTGTACTAATCTGTTTCATTTCTGATACTTCAAGTACAGAATTTAGAGAAAGCTCATTTTTGTTACTGAAATGAATGGTTTTCTGCCCTTTTTTAAAGTTTTCAGCATAGCTCTTCTTCATTGAATTCTATATTTTTTATATATTTTATTTGGTGTTGTCTTGTATTTTTTAAAAGAGATGATCAGTATTCTGTTTTTAACTGATTGAGAACTTCTAAGAAGTCAGTAATTTAGTGATTGACCAGAGACACATATTTGTTAAAATGAAGCCTTTTTCTTCAGTTTACTCATACATGATACCCCATGCAAGAGCCATAATACTAACGACAGTGAAATGTAATTAGTGTGAATAAACACATCAGATCACAAAATGGATTTCATGTTTCCAGTAGATCCATGGGGCTGGTGAAGTGATTCTCTGCTTTGGGTCATTCTTTTCTACTTAATCCCGTTGAGTTTTGCTGTTTTACATAAGCAGACAGTGGTTGATTACTTGTATCCTTCCCACTACACGCACACACCTTCCCATTCTGCTTTATGACCTCACAGGCCAGGGTTTTCTCTTTAAATGGATTAGTCATTGGCCTTTGCAGGCAGGTTAATAATTCATTTCAGACCTGCTGCCGATGTTATAAAGAAGAACACTGTTGGTTTTTCTGTCCATGCACGTACTGCAGGGAACGATGCCTGGTGGTGTTGTGAACTTTGTCCTTCATGATAGCAGCGTCTCAGGGAGGCTGGACTGACTTCCTGAGAATGCAAGTAGGCCACCGTAGAAGGTTGGCTTTCTGCTCAAAGGCAGGTGGGCAGATTGGATCACCTGCAGGAAGGAGAATTATCGATAGACAAGATTTGCTATTTGCAGACAGAGGAGAGGAAATATTTTAAATATTTTCAGTACAGAAATTAAAGTTTTAGGTGATGAAATTGGTGATTCTGAATGAATGATCTTACGACTCTTCTGATTTTTTTATTTGTGTCATTACATGCTCTAGTGAAACACCAGTATGGTGAAAAGTTGTTTCTAGTTTGAACTTAGGTGATTTCTCTAACAAAGCACTTGTTAAGGGGCACGCTTTCTGAAAGTGTTTTAACATACGATATTATACAGTTCAAACTTAGAAATTCTTATGTTCTCATTACTTTGTAAGTTCTCTAAGAACAGGCCTCTTGTTTTGTATTCTTTCTTTTCCCCCCTCTGTATATTTCTCTAGCTGAGCAGTGTACCTTGTATGTAGTTCAGCACCTGCCTTTCGGAAGATGATTTCTTTTTAAATCAATATGCATAGTCCTTAAGATTTGTTCTCGTGATAAATACATTACATTAGAACTGGCAGTTGGAAGAAACCTGTCTGATAGTAAAATCTCAACATATAATCTGTGTAACCTATCCAGAGGTTCTTCTTGAATATATTGACTTAACCCTGATATTCGCTAAGCCATAGTAGTAATGTAGCAGAGAAAATATACGGCCATCAAATGTTACATGTCTCTTCCTTTTATACTGAAGCAAAAGGAGAAGCTGGCTCACAGCTTCCATCCGAAATCTCGTCGGTTGGCCAGGAGGATGGTATTAGCACCGAGGCAGCTCCGACGGAAGACAGCTCGGTGGCTCCGAGAGATCTGCCTGAGAACTCCATGGTCACCTGTGACTCCCGAGCCCTGAATATGCTAGCTGACCTAGCACTGAGTGCTGCTACTTCTGCCGCGCCGCCGTCTGAGCCCAGACACTTGCCCTGCTCCTCTGAATCACCGCCAAACGATGCTTTGCTTTCTAAAGAACATTCTGTACGTGGTACATCTGACCATGAATATCACAGAGGAGTTAAAAATCAAAAAGGGGGACTGTTACCTAAGCCCACCTCTGAGAAGAAGAGTAGTCCGGCGTCCGACTGCCCCGTCAGCCAAAAGGAGGAGAGCTTGGCTCCCGCCAGTCCGGCCCCCGTGGCGGTCCCATCAGCCCTTCCCGAGGAGACACTAGAAACTCATGATGCAAGCCAAAGCTCTTTTGTTGCCGTGGAACATTCCTATGCCCTGCTCCTTGCGGAGCATTCGAAGAGACATGTGCAGCAGAGAGGGATCCCCAGCCCTGCCTTCGCCAAGAACGGCCCCAAAGGCCCTGAAGCGGGAACCCCAGTGGGGAAAGTGATGCCGTTTCGGCACCAGCAGAGCACCTCCCCGCTGCAGAAGCTGTGCGAGGACCCGGCACTCAAGCGCAGGGCTAGGCTGCTGTCCTCCAGCCTGAGAGACTCCCGTTGCTCTCATACCGTGTTCAGCTGTGACGGCTCCTATAAGGTCACTTTCAAATGTGACACGGAATATGTATTCAGCTTGGACAGCAAGTATACCAACAACCCCCTGGAGAAGACCGTCATCAGAGCACTGCATGGGTAAGTAGGAGGACGCGCCATGAAGTGGACATGACGTTGGGGTTGAGATGAGCACTGTGGTGAGGAGCCCTTGCGTCAGACGTTGGGGAAAGAGAAGTACTGTAGTGAATCCGGTAACTTAGTGGTATCAGGCAGGCGTGGCTACTGACGCTGGTTTTGCCGCTGTCAGTGGTCCCAAGGAGACCTTTTGCAAGCTGACATGGGCCCTGTGAACAGCTTTCCATTTTGAGATGTTCCTGCATAAGCCTTTGTGGTCTTTGAATTCCAGTATTTAAGTGAGATCTTTTTTTTTTTTTTTTTTTTAAATTTATTTGACACACACAGAGAGAGAGATCACAAGTAGGCAGAGAGGCAGACAGAGAGAGAGGGGGAAGAAGGCTCCCTGCTGAGCAGAGCCCAATGTGGGGCTCGATCCCAGAACCCTGAGATCTGACCTGAGCCGAAGGCAGAGGCTTTAACCCACTGAGCCACCCAGGTGCCCCTTAAGTGAGATCTTAATGTAAAATCGTGAGATAGAGAAATAATGCTTTACAGACTGAATTCTGCAAGAAACCTTTCAAGATTTACTTCTGGTTAAGCTGGTCAGGTTGTTCTGAGTGAGCAGGTTTACATGGAGTTGTTCTGTAAAGCCTTAAGGGGCCAGGGCCAGGACAGCAGAGGGGCTGGAAGCACGGGCTTTGGCGTGTGGGCTGACGCGGGGGTTAGCGTGAGTTCTCCCACTCACCCGGCTTCTGTGGCCTGGAAGAGGTTCCTGTGCTGCTCGGTCTTGACTGTGGGTGCAGCTTAGCTAGGGATCTCACTGAGGTGCAGATTGTGACTCAAGTCTGTTTGGGACGGGGCCTGCGAGTCTGCATTTCTAACATTTCCAGGGGATGCCAGTGGAGGATGGCCGTCCGTGGGGAGTGCTCTGGGTTAGTAATAGCTACAGGTCAGGCTGTTGTGTGCCTGAGGGTTTTGCGCACTGACTGGCACCCGCTAGTAGGTGCTAGCCATTACTGTTGGCGAGGAGCCTCGCGGCTGGGAATGGCACTCGGTTACCTCTCTGTGGCGTGTTCCCGAGGCGCGACTAAGTCATATCAGACTTCTCTCCACGCGCTGGTTACCAGCTCACACTCAAGGGAGCACACACTTAACGTTCCCATCTACTCGGGGTCATTCCTTAACCTTCATCCTGCTTAACTGAAGCCCAGCTCTGCGGCCCTCTTGACTCTTCTTGTTGCCGCTCTCTGCTAACACTTTTCCCGGGCCAGTGGCCGGAGATGTTTTCAGGAGACTTTCCGGGACTATCATGAGAAAATAGTGTAGTTCTGCTGAATTGCCTACAGAGATATTTTAATTTTTAGACTTTCCAGTTATTAGAAGAGACACACACAAATAGAAAAGAAATGAGTTGGCCAGGCTTGGCAGAAATGAGGATTTGGGTGGTTGCTGGAGCCATTATTCACATAATAGGAGTATTGTGTCCAGACAGGGCTAGAGTGGAGTAAAAGAAAAATCCTAGACCAGGACCCCGGAGACCTGTGTTCCATTCGTGGCTCTACTGTGTAAGGGTTTTATGATCTAAAAGAAGTTACCTTTCAAAGCTCTGATTTCCAGTTCCCTCTTCTGCCTCTATTAAATGAGGGGATTAGATTCACTGTCATTATTTGTTACATTAACCTCATTTTTATCTCATTCATTGTTTCATGTTCATGTATTTTTAGTATAAAAATGAACACTTTAAAACTAAGATTAAAATCACCAGTTTCAGTGATTTTTTTGCATGTTTTCTCTTTAAAATCTCAGGCCCTGGAACACTGACTTGCCTGATAATGTGGAAGAAGTGAAGCTTCTACTTCACATGTGGGTAGCTCTGTTTTACAGCAATCAAAACAAAGTCCTGCGGTCGTCCCGAAAAGTGGTAGAACACAGCAACCCGGCAAAATACGTGTCTATAAATAGCACATTAGAATCTTTTGAATTCAGTGAAATCGAGGAGTCCTCCAGCGTGGGAAGATGTTCCATAGACCCTCTGTTGGAGACCAGCGCAACTCCCAGAAGTCATGCTGCCGATGTGTCCTTCCCCGACACAGACTCCTTGCGTCCCTTCGTGAAACCACCACCCGCAGGAGGCTTGGAGTTCTGGGTACAGAATGAACAGAAAGACATGTTTGCCAGAGAAGGTCATCCAGATCCCCCAGAAAGCCAGAATTTCATTTATTCTTGTCATAACGAGGTAAGTAAAACCCAACACTCTACGTGCTGACATTTTTGAAGAAATTTCTCTTTCTTCCTTGATGTAAAATCACATTCAAAACGTGTCATTGGTTTCTTTTAGGAAGGTGGATTCTCTATATCTATGTAAAGGATAAATAATACCAAAAACTTAGTTTCCATAAATGTTGCTCTGGATTGTCTGCAGGTGGAGATTTTCTCCATCCTGACTGAAGAAGCAGACGTAGAAACAAACCGTAGGGTCAGATGGGTCTGGGTCCAGCCACAGTGGTATCACTTCTTAGCTGTATAATTTGGGGCAGATTACTTGTTCTCTCTGAGCATACTGTCTTATCCTTTAAAAGAGGTAAATAATACCTGTTGTTACTTAGAATAGTTTTTTTGTTTGTTTTTTATTTGAGAGAGAGAGCAGGAGCAGGGTGGGGGGTGCAGAGAGAGAGGGAGAAGCAGACTCCCTACTGAGCAGGGAGCCTGACCCAGGGCTCAATCCCAGGACCGCGACATCGTGACATCATAACCCGAGCCAAAGGCGGCAGACGCTTCACCAACTGAGCCACTCAGACACCGTAAAATAGTTTTTAAGGATCAAATGCAATAATAAACATTTTCTAATGTCTTTGATAAACCTCAAACTAAAACGGAATATTTAAAAATTATTTGTGAAAACACATGCTGGAACAGAAAGTACAATGCCAGGCTCCCCTAGGTCCGTTAGTAACCATTTATAAATACGGAAAATATATTTTGTTTCCTCCGTGGTTCTCAGCTCATGTTCAGCAACAGCAGATCATCACATTTTAACTGGAGCAGATAAAAGAGTTGTATCAAAAGTCTGTAAGGAAACAGACTGACAAAACACGGGCCTCTTTAAGGTTTCAGCATCCCTCTCTTCCAGAATACTTTCGACGCGGTTTGGTGTAACATTGAGTCGACAGCATTTCTAGACTTGGGATGACTTGGGGGCACTGCGGGTCCAGGGGCAAGCCTCCGAGAGCCGTGCTGGTCTTTGTGGAAGCGAAGACAGCACAGGCACTGTCCCGCCACCTTCCCCATATGGGCGTACTGGGTGTGAAGAGCACTTCAGCACCACAGGCATGAGAAACCACTGACATGTTGCTCTTAGTCATGTGTTTGATTTTGTGTGCGAATAGAAAGAACCAAATAAAAAGTTCTTTGTGTTTAAACACTTTATACTTCACCAATAGTTAAAAAAAAGGAAGTATCGGGGCGCCTGGGTGGCTCAGTGGGTTAAGCCTCTGCCTTCGGCTCAGGTCATGATCTCAGGGTCCTGGGATTGAGCCCTGCATCGGGCTCTCTGCTCAACAGGGAGTCTGCTTCCTCCTCTCCCTCTCTGCCTGCCTCTCTGCCTCCTTGTGATCTCTGTCAAGTAAATAAATAAAATCTTTTTAGAAAAGTGTCCATACACACACAGGAAGCTGGTGACAATTTGCATTTCACTAAGTCCGCAGGCACGGTGAGATTGGCAGCCAGGTTGTGATTGAAGGGTCACGGGAAGGTTTCAGAATGACTCTTACCATCAAGACTTCTTTCTATGCTTTGTGTCTGGTCAGTCAGTTCCTCTTAAAACGGAGTCTTCGCTCTACCCTGCCATGTATGTGGGTCAGTGCCTTTCTGTAAGACAGAAGGTCTTTTTAACAGACTTGAAGCCCAGGTCTTGACTTTCAGCATGATCGCCTGAAGACGTGGCAGGAAATCTGTGAGCAATAATGTTCCAAAAATTACAGGTGTATGGTCAGTGATGATCAGTCCATTTTACCATATTCTGGACAAGACCATGCTTCAGCCTTAAAACAGCCTGTTCATGAGGTCATCGGAGTGTCCAGAGATTTTCTGCTAAAGTTTAACCTAAATCCTTCCTGCAGTCCTTGTGGTTTGGTTGGCAATGCAGGCTGCACTGTTTTCTGTTGTTCTGTTGAGTACGAGGCACTGAAACGAGACCTGACCTCCAGTTACAAGCAAAGGAGATGGCTAAGGAGTAGATCTTTATTTACCAGAACGGAGGCTGACACCTTGGAAGAGCTGCCGATCAGTCCTCCTTCATACAAGGGATCCGAATTTACTCTGTCCTCATGGGAAAGTTCCAGATGGCAGTGCGTTTTATTCTGATTGAAAGCTGGTGTTTAAGTTGTTCTTGGCTTTAAAAACTATCTTTTAATCTTAAAAAAAAAAAAAGCACTTAAAACTGAGTCCTTTTTTCTCTAGTACTGCATTTCCGCATCAGGCGGTGCCGGTTAGCAAACAGGCCGCACTTTCAGGTCTTTGTACTGTCACTGGTCCGGCCGCTTTTCTTCCCAAAAGGCAATTAAAAAAAAAGAAAAAAAAAAGCCTATGCAGTTGAAGGTTTGAAGCTCTCATTTGTGTGTATATTTATTTAGAGAAAAATTCCTATCGGGGCTGTTGTAAATATCTAAAAAGAGAGCAATTTGCTTGATTTCTACCCTGTGATAGTCTTGAAAATGAGAAGATTCGAAAGAACAAACTGACACTGATTCTCATCCACTCTGTTCTTCTCCACACGTAAACGTGAAAAAAGTCTGACTCTTGATTTTTCTTTTTGTCATTTCAGGTCATGGGGGAAGAAGCTGCACGAGGCCCCTCAGATAAGCTAGAGACTTCCGATCTCGTTCTTGCTGGTATTGGAAGTACCCAAGCTAATGGACCTGCCATTCCCGGCGAAGACAAAACCTTTGAGCCGCTTAATAGCACAGGAGCGACTTACGACGACACTGTCACACAGACCACGTTCAGCAGGACTTACGGCGGGCTCAGCGGTCCGCCGGCGATCTGTCAGAAACCTGCGTGCGGCGCCCTTGACAGCGCCGGGGATGTCTTCCATGCCGCGGTGCAAACAGAACCTGGTTCTCTCCAGGGCCTTATCCGGCAGAGCGGCCCCCTGATCGGAGACTGTCAGCCTGAGAGGAAGGATGATCCAGAGTATGTGATGATTAATCTGGAACCAGTTACCTTCACTTTTGAACAAAATACCTACGTCCCAGTACAGATGGGCGTCGTCAGTAGAGGCGGCGAACCGACGGCCTTGCATGCCGCGTGGCTTACCCCAGGGCCACCTGCTGGGAGTCTGACGCGTCCTGCGTCTGCTTTTGAAAAGGCACAAACACCAGGCCTTAGGGACGGTCCCTCTCCCACAGTGTCCAAGCAGAAAGGTACTAAGTACCTTTGTGCCTCCTCACTGAGCGGAGAGGCACCTGCAGAAGAAATGTGTTCGCTGCGAAAAGAGATTCCCGTTCCATCCGGCAGCTCGGTGGTCGTGGAGGCGACCGATCGAAGTGCGAACTATCCGTCACCCGGAGAAGAGACGAAGCCCTCCCGAGAGCTTTTCCTGCACACCCCGAGTCTCCTTGGCATATCTGCGGAGGAGATCATAGAGCCGTCCCAGGTGGAAGACGCCGTCTCGCCGGCCGCCTCTGCCGCCTTGGGACACGGTTCCTCGGGTGACCGCGCTCCGCCGGCGGGTGGCGCCATAGACGGCTCCTCGGAGCCGGTGCTTGACGGGCGTGGGCCGAAGAGCGAGCAGAGGAACTTCGAATCCTTTCATACCGCTTTTACCAAACAAACCAGCCTCCCGGGGAGCAGAGAGGAGGCCAGCCTGGAGTTCTCAGAGGAGGATTCCGACATCGACCTCACTCTCACGATATCGCCGCCCACCAGCCCCAGAGAACAGGTGCCGGCAGGGGGACGGGGGGAGGCCCCCATGGCAAGTTTGGAACTTCAGGATGCGACTGAAGAGATCGTTGGGCCAGAAGAGGTGACTCTCCGAGAAAACCCAGAGGTGGATTCTGCGAATTATACCTCCATGTTCCCTACGATGCCTGAGAAGTCGTTAGAAAGTAAGGAGAGAAAAGGGGATAATTTACAAACCGTTACCTTAATACTTGCTAAAGAAACTTGCGCCCTTGAGATCGCAGAGGAAGTGAATGTCACCTCAGACTTTCCTTTTGCTGCTTTAATTGAAGAGGTGTCACCAGCTTCCAGTCCTGACCGCCAAGATCCAGTCGAAGCCGTACATCCACCTCGGGCCTTGTCTCTGTGTGGTCTGCAGCTGGCCAGTACACTGGCTGAGGGAAATGACCGATTCGCCCGCATCGAGTCGGTAGACTTGGCCTCGACGGAGAATGAACGTTCTTTTGTTGGTCCTACTCACCCGGTGGGACAAGGTAACTTACGGGGAGTGCAACAGATGCAGCTCTGTGCTGAGATGCCAGTCGGAGGAAGTAAGCATCCAGAAAGAAGAGACGGCTGTCTGACCCTGCCTGGTGAGCTAACTGAGGAGATGGGCCCAGGGGAGCATGGCGAGGGTTTCTCTTTCTCAGAAAAGCTGCCGTTCTGTGCTGCGGAGCTGAGCCAGCCTGCCTCAGCTGCCAGATACGGAGAGGATGTCAAGCTTTCTCTAGAAAAACTGGTGCCATCAGGAAACCCACTGCAGCCACTTAGCGTTCAAAACAGGAATTTCAGTTCTCTTGTCTTGGAGACCAGTGAGCCTCCATGCAGTCCTACAAGGGTGATTGAAAATAAGTCTTTGGCGGACACATTTGTTTCTTCAACTGCTCCGAGTGGTACGGTGAATGTGGCACTAAAAGAGCACACCAGCCCTGAAAGTATCGGGAATCTCTTCAGCGGTGGCGTGAAGACCGATGAAGGCCTTCACCTGCAGGCTCGGTCCTTGAGCTCTTGCTCAGCCGGCGGGGCTGATGCACAGACGCGTGGGCACTCAGAGAGCCCCAGACTTGCTATTCCCTCAGATGGGGCTGCCTTACCCCACTGTCCCAGACCCACGGACACAGAGACCAGGGTCCAGACACAGGAAATCTCAGTGGTCAAAATGGCCAGTTTGCTTAAGAACAGTGATGCTGAGACCAGGTTCCATGAAGAAGCCACAGATCTCGGAGGCGTTGACTCCCAGTTAAGCGCCACATCTCCAGAAGATAAACCAGACACAATTCATGTGCTGCAAGATAGGGCAGGGTGTGAAACAAAAGATCTGCTGAACGCTGGGCTTTTCCCCACGTGTGTACCTGCGGATTCACACCATAAAACAGCCATCACTGGTGAAAGTACCGGTAGAGAGCCTTGTGCTTCCGTGGTTCCCCCGACTTGTGGCCCTCTTGTTTGTGGAGTCTCTGAAGAGCAGACAGCAAGTCAGGGCTCTGGTGAGGGGCTCAGAGCCGAGGAGGACTCGGGGACCGTGCGTAGAGACGTGGATGTCAGGGTGAATTCTGAGATCCAGTATGAGCCGCTTTCTGCAGAGTCTGATCAGGACTCTTGCGGGGGCTGTAGAAATCCCAAATCAGAGGTAGAGAGTTCCTGCCCTTTGAGGTGTAGTCAAACCAAGAAAGAAGAAGATACTTCAAAAGACGATTATGACTCTTTCCTGAGTCTAAATAACAGCGATAATGAAGAGTGGGGCTACTCTCCCCCTGCCCCAGGGCTGGAGACGGGCACTGCTCCCAGACACCGGCCCGTTGGGTTCAAGAAAGAAGACAGGTACGCGCCCTCGCATATCCAGATCCGAGACCTCCACGGCATCCCCAGGAGTTACACTAATTTCACCATAACTAAAGAGCTGACAGAAACCCGGAGAACTTTGCACAGCCTGGGGCGGCACCCCAGTTTCCCTGCGAAGTGTGGCTTGCTCAGCTCCTGGACGAACACCTGGCAGGTGGCAGACGACCTCACCCAGAACACTTTGGATCTGGAGTATCTGCGTTTTGCACATAAGCTCAAACAAACGGTCAAGAAGGGAGATGCTCAGCCCTCTGCCTCCTCCACCAATGTCTTTGCCAAGGAGCCCCCTCTCCAGATTGGTGCTGGAGCTTTCCCTCGGACACGAGGACCCGAGCCCCCGGCTCTGCAGCTCGGGGCCCGGAGCCGGAGTCCCCTCGTGGTGACAGTGGTGCGCGCAGGCGCCCGGCAGCGGAGCCCGCCCGGGAGAGGCCCCGCGCACGGCGGCTGGGACGGCTCTTCCTTGTGGAAGGAGAGCGGTGGCCCCGGTAGAAGTGCGCGGGCGGATTCCCAGAGGAACCAGACGGCTTCCTTCCACCTCAACAGGCTGAGGTACAACCCGAGTTTAAAAGCAGCCCGGAGCGATGTCTCACTGATCCTCAGCGAGTACACCCAGTTCACCAAGGTGGTGGCCGGTAGCAAGGCCGCGGCTCTCGCGGACCTGGAGTGCGGCGGGGCCCCTGGGGAGGCCGCCCCCCGCCAGCCGCGCGCCGCCCGCTACGAGGACCTGGTCACGGACCTGTGCGCCAGCTTGCACGTCAGACTGATGAGCGTGGTCAAGGAGGCCTGTCGGAGCCCCTGCCTCTTCTACCTCGTGGAGACCGAAGACCCGTCGTTCTCCGTGAGGACAAAGGTACGGTGCCCGCCTCCTCGAGCGCGCGCGACCGCGGTCGCCGTCGGACGTGGTCTCAGAGCTCACGCGGGCGGCCGTCTTGGCTCCAGAGAGAAGTGACAGGAAGGGGCCTTGGGGTCTGACAGCCCCGACTTCACCTGCGCACTGGCTGCTCCGCCGCGGAGGTCACGGCCCCCGCGTTGGTCCGTGTCACCTGTGCTTGTCGTGTGTCTCCGTTTCCCTCAGGCTGGAGGAGCTCTCTGCCATTTGTGATCTTGGCTGACCTGGACAGTGGAAGAGGGCAGGCCAGTGGCGTGAGAGTCTGCTTCAGTTCGTGTGCAGCGCCGTGTCCGCGGGATTCGTGCATTTTAGGTGAAATTAGCCACGGCCGCCGTTCTCCTCAGTGCATCACAGGAGGCGGCACATGCCGCTGGCTTGTCCCTCCGCGGGGTAGTGGCGTCTGTCGTGGGAAGGTGGCTTCCGCCGGGTTCCTCCGCCTCCGGTGTAAAGTTCGTGAATAACTTTACCGTAACTAAGTTGTTATCATAAAGGAATTATTATTTATAATAATATGTTAATGATACAATATTATAAATTTATCGTTTGTTATTTGTAATTATTAATGATTATTTGCGGGTGGGGAGGTAGACCAGGATATGTATAAATACCCTGTTCTTCATCGGACTTGCACTCCTCCGGGTTGATATCCACTGACGACTCTTGCCTAAAGCAGCTGCTCATACGGTGGGGGGTCGAAGTCCATCTTCCTCGCACGTTTATTAGTGGGCGGAATGCAGGGCAGAGCTCGCCCGGCTCCCCCACTTGCTTATTTATACCCCGTGGACCCGCGCTCCGTGTTCGTTTACTCGGAGTTACCGTCCAGGCCCTCGTGTGTGTTCATGCAGGTGTCGCACGTGTCGTAGGTGTGCTCCCTAACCCCGCCTCCCAGCCTTCCCCGCCGGCGACCAGGAGTGTGTTCCCTGCAGCTCCGAGTCTGTTTCCTGGTTTGTTTCTCTCTTTTTTTCCTTTGCGTGTTTGTTTCTTAAACCCCAGACATGAGTGAGATCTGAGGTACTTCTCCTTCTCAGACGGATTTACTTCACTCAGCGAAATACCCTCAGGCTCCTCCGCGTCGTGGACCGTGGCGAGATTTCATGGTGGAGTCGCGCCCCGTGTGCACATGCGTCCACACACCCCTTCACCCGTTCCCCCGTCCCCGGAGGCTTGGGCTGCTTCATAATTTGGCTGTTGGAGATAACGCTACAGTAAACACAGGGTGCACGTGTCCCTTTGATTGAGTGGTTTTGTGTTCTGTAGGTTAATACCTAGTAGTGAGGTTGCTGGATTGTAGGGCAGTCCTAGTTCGAACTTTCTACGGAGCCTCCTTACTGTCTTCCAGAGTGGCTGCTCCAGTTTGCGTTCCACCAGCGGGGCACGAAGGCTCCCCGTTCTCCACATCCTCGCCAGCACTTTTTTCTTGTGGGGTTATTTTTTAAGGTTTTTATTATTATTAATTTAATTAATCTCAACACCCAATATGGGGTTCAAATGGACAACCCCAAGGTCAAGAGTTGCACGGTCCTCCTGCTGAGCCAGCCAGTCACCCCTCTTGTGTTGTTGAGTTCAGCCATTCTGACGCGGGTGAGGTGGTATCTCCTTGTCATTCTGATTTGCCTTTCCCTGATGGCGGGTGATGTTGAGCATCTTTTCCTGGGTCTGCTGGCTGTGTGTATGTCTTTGGGGAAATCATTGTTCGTACTTTCTGACCATTTTATACTTGGATTATTTGTTTTTTTTGGAGTGTTGAGTTTGATAAGTTCTTTATATATTTTGGATGCTAACCCTTTTCAGAGATGTCATTTGCAAGTATTTTTTCCCATTGAGTAGGCTGCCTTTTAGTTTTGTTGATTGTTTCTTTCATTGTCCAGAAGCTTTTATCTTGATGTGGTCAAAATAGTTTGTTTTTGCTTTTGTTTCCCGTGACTCAGGAGATGTGTCTATGAAGAAGTTGTTGTGACTGATGTGAAAGGTTACTGCCTGTGCTTGCTTCTAGGATTTTTTTTTTTTTTTTTTCTTTTTTTCTTCTGTTTCAGGAGGTCTCACATTTAGGTCTTTAATCCATTTGGAATGTGTTTTCGTGTGTGGTGTAAGAAAGTGGTCCGGTTCATTCTTCTGCGTCTGGCTGTCCAGTTTTCCCAGCACCATTTGTTGAAGAGACTTTTTCCCACTAAATATTCTTTCCTGCTTCGTCGAAGATTAATTGGTTATATAGTTGTAGGTTTATTTCTGGGTTTTCTGTTCTAGTCCATTGGTCTGTTCGTCTGTTTTTGGGCCAGTGCTGTGTGGTTTTAAGCACTGCTGTTCTGTAAAGTGACTTGAAATCTGGACCTGTGATGCCGCCAGCTTTGTCTTTCCTTTTCAAGACCATTTTGGCTGTTCGGGTCTTCTGTGGCTCCATGGGCTCTTCGTTGGAGTTCTGGGAGCAATGCTGTTGGTATTTTGATAGGGATTGAATTAATGTGTAGATGGCTTCGGGGCGTATGGACATCTTGACAGAATTTGTTTGGGTCCTTCACTACTTACGGTAATGCCCAGATTGCCCCAGACCCAGCCAGTGGGAGCCCTTCACGGGGCTTCTGTTCTTCAGGCAGGTCCCCATAATTGGATCTTTATCCTTTCTTCCTTTGTGGCACAACTCCATGTTCAGATGGACCTCCTGCCTTCCTTGCCCTAGCCTTAAAGTCTGCCACTTCCCTACGGAGTGTGGATTCTTTGAAGGGAAGAACAGCATTTGGAGTCAGTCGCTGGGCCCTGGGTGAACTCCGTGGCACTGGGTGTCACTGCCTCTCGGGCCTCCCGGCAGCAGGAAAGCTGTGGATGTGTTTATCAAACTGAAACGCGGGCACCTGCATCCCCGCGTCCAGTCCGGCACCCGGAGACTTGTCCTGGCTCCCTTTGCCGGAGGAGCAGCTCTCCCCCGTGGTCAGAAAGCAGGCTCCAGTCACGCCAGACACGTCCGCCACCCTGCGGCTACGCCCCGGCTGACCTGCACCTCGCCCCCCGCTGCCCCACCTCCGCCGTCCAGCCCTCAGCCCTCCTCACTCGCAGCAGAAGCTGGTGCAAAGGACGGCAGTCCTTCGTGCACACCCTCGAGTCCCAGCGTGGAAGGGGAGGGAAATCGGTGCATTCCCGTCGGGATCCTTGCGGCCAATGTAAACTGTCGTGTAAACTAACGCAAACTGCCAAACACCGATAGAAGCAGCCAGATCAGCACCAGATCAGCAGGCCGGGACGGGCCTCGGCCAGGGCAGGGGCTCGGACGCTGATGTGGGGGCAGAGGCCTAGTCAGGAAGGTCAGGGCCTTTTTCTTAAGGAGGCGATGCTGGCCTCTGGTACGAGGTGTGGACAGCCAGACTCCTAAGTGTCATCGTTCTAAATACTCGCTTAGATTTGTTTCAGAGTTCGCTTAGGTGAGCACCTCCAAGGAGTCCGGAGTATCTGTCTTGTAAGTGTCGCTTGGCGAACCCTCGCTGTTGAATTACTAACAGTAAACATCGGGAGGTGTTTGTGACCGTCACTGTGGCAGGGCGCAGTAGGGGAGGCCAGTTCTGCGAGTGTGAGGCTCTGGAAGGCGACCTGGTGGGACCTGCCCAGTGGCCCTGCAGGCCTTTGCAGGGGAGGCGGGGGGCAGCAGGTTGCGCGCGGCTGGCGGTGCAGGGGGCATCACGCCCGCTGTCCAGAGCTGCGTCTGGAGGTGTGCACGGGCTGCAGGTCCTGAGGCCCCGAGCCTCGCCTGAGGTCGGTGGAGAGGCCCTGAACAATACTTGTTACAGGAAAATAACGTCCTGTTGGTGCTGGAGAGCGAACTCTGGCTGCAGTGTGGGGAAAGGACTGGAAACGTGATGACTGCCGAGCTGGCGCGGGACGCTGCGGTCAAACACGTCGTCTACTCTGAGATGGCCCGTGGCTCCTGTTCTGTGCCATTTAAATAATTTTAGATTATTTAAAGTCAGTTCTTACTCCCCATCAAGGATCCTTCGGTTTTCCAAGGTTGATCTTTGGTCCGGTCTCCGTGCCGCTGTGGTACACCATGGAGTCGGAAACAATGAAGCGTGTTTTTAGGTGCTTGGCCTCTGAAAGTAACTTAGAAATGAATTGGGGTTTTTTTTTTAGTTTTTTGTTTTTTGTTTTTTTGCCTTGAACTGAAGTTAATTTTGTTTGGCTGGTGACATGTACTGTGCCTTGACCGGTGCTGAAATACGTCTGGGGTTGACTGCAGCATCAAAGCCACAGCGAGTGAAACGCCCGGTGTTTCGGAGCCGTTCATGCCCTGACAGAGCGAGCGGGTGCAGGCTCCCGCACGGGACAGGGAGCGGGGTCCTTGGGCTCCGTTCGCACAGCGGCGGGACCTGGCGTGCCGCACGGCCTTCCAGCGCGCACGTGCCTCACGACCCTGTTTATCCTGTGTCTGCTGCTTACGACAGGAAATAACAAAGTTTGTGTAAAGGTGAAAGTCACTTCAAGGGGCGCCTCGGGGGGGCGCTCGGGTTAAGCCTCTGCCTTCAGCTCGGGTCATGATCTCAGGTCCTGGGATCGAGCACCGCATCAGGCTCCCTGCTCAGTGGGGAGCCTGCTTCCCCCTCTTTCTGCCTGTTTGTGATCTCTGTCTGTCAAATAAATAAAATCTTTAAAAAAAAAGAAGTAATCTTCAAGTGAGAAGGGGACCCGGTATAAAATCAGCTTCGGAATAAAGTACTAGCAAGGTAGTCTAGAGCAAGGTGTTTTTGAAAACTACCCTGAAGAAGTTTTGCGTCCCAGAGAGGTGGGAGACACTCAGGGGAGACGGGAAGTCAGGCCCCACCTCTCTGTGGGATGAGGACGCTGGCGAGGTCCGCTGTGACTGCAGGCGTGCAGGGTGGTGACAGACGAGCCCGGACTCCCGGGCATGTGGCGAGGGTGTTGACCGTCTCAGAAAATGTGTTCATTCACATGGTTTATTGCTAAATTAAGTCAGAGCTGAAGATTTATATTTAAAATGTTTCAGCGGGCTCTTTGTTAAAAGATCTGGAGGAGTTTCTTTGAAGATACGTGGCCATGTGTTTTGAGCAAAGAAGCGAAATAATCAAGTTTGAGTTGTGTTGAGTCCAGGGGAGGGGACACCGTACTTCCACAAAGGCAGTGACGAGTGTGGTCTGACACCGTGTTCCCCGGGCAAGGAGGAACATCAAGGTGTGCGGCGGAAACCTCCAGAAGCCTTCAGACAAGCAATGGTGACAGAGGGAAGGTCTGTCTCTCAGCAGACGCGCTGAGGCCGCCAGTCAGGCCGGCGACAGGTGGGCGGCCAGCCGCCTCTCCCCGCCGCCCCCGGGGGCTCGCGCCACAGCTGTTCATGGCACTCCACATGACACAGAGCTGTCACTTGGATTCCAAAAGTTCTAGAAACTTTTTGACCGGAGGTGGCATTTTTAGAGTGAATATGTGCATTCGTAGGGTACGTCGCTGCCGCAGGCCGGATGAGAGCCCCGTGTCTGTGCACTGGGGAGTCCGCCTCGGCCACTTCATGGGCATACAGGGTTGATCACAAAGTGCTTTGCCTTTGAAACGACCGCTCAGTCAGCTGGTGGCAGTGCCCAGGAGCCACGTGGTTGACATGTAAAAGCTCCCTTGGAAGCAGGACTGGCTGCCGCCGCTGCCCACTGGGACCGTTGAGCGAACAGGATGTGCTTGCCGAGGTGCCGAGGGGACTGGGAGGGACTGGGAGGGACTGGGAGCCAGCGCCGTCCTGCAGTAACGTCGTCCGCACCTCTTTCAGAGCGTCCTGAGGAAAGGGGGCCACACGGAAATTGAACCTCAGCATTTCTGCCAGGCCGTCCACAGAGAGAACGACACGCTCCTGGTCGTCATCAGAAATGAGGATACGGCGTCGCGCCTGCACCAGGTACGTCCGGCCATCTGTTTCTGACAAAGAAGGGCGTCCCCGGCATTTTCTGCGGTGTTCCGAGGGGGCGTCCCGCAGGCCAGTGTACATAGTGAGGCATTTGTGGGGCGTGTCACGGCTCCGAGCTAGGGATGAGCCACAAAGAGGGGAGTCCGGGGACATTTCCTCGGCCAAGACATAAACCTGCAGCTCTTCGTGCCTCACGGTCGTAAATCTTGCTTTAAAAGGGCTTGTGAACATTTTCTGAAGTCGGTGTTAGGATATTTATGTTGAATAAAAGGAGACGCCTCCCCCGAGGCCCAGGCCGGGTTGCCGTCCAGGCGGGAGCGGAGCCTGTCACCTGCTTCACCGCGTCCCGGGCCCCGCAGCTGAGCGGCGCTCTGCCCTCACTCCGGGTCTCCAGCCTGGGTTCGAGAGGCCACTGGTAACGCACGAGTTCTGGGGAGTTTGCGGAGTCCAGGTTCCTTGTGAGGTGCTGAGGTGCTGTGGGCTTTGGACAGGGGCCGCAGAGTTTGCAGTCATCCGAGTTAACGGAATCTTGAACCCCTTGGCTAAACGGGACCCCACCCACCTCTCCTCCCCGCGGATCCTGTCGTGTTTGCAGATCCCCTTCCTGCTGAAGCTGAAGCACTTCCCCAGCGTCCTCTTCGCGGGAGTGGACGGCCCCGAGGATGTGCTCAAGCACACCTACCAGGAGCTCCTCCAGACGGGCGGCTTTGTGGTCTCGGATGACAAGATCCTAGAAACCGTGACATTAGGTCGGTCTTTTATTTTCCTTCCTTGTTTCTGCCTCTGAAATCTAGTACATCTGCAGCTCTTCACCCAGCGGCCCAAACACTACTTCATCTCGAAAAAAAATGAACTCAAAAGTAGTATCAACCACACCTTTAGAGGCCTTCATTTTTGCTACGTGCCCTGCTAAGCAGTTCGCGTCTGGATTGCGTCGTTCTCATGCCCAGGCGCGGGCCCTGAGCCTCCCGGGTGGCACGTGATGACCGGCGGCACCCAGCCCGCCCCGCTCCCTCGGCTCGTGCGCCTGCCCCGCAGCCCTCTCTGCTGCACGTCTCTCGTCATCACCGCTGCCGTCTTGGTGATGTTCTGGAAATCAGATACAAGGTTCTTAAAAGTCTCAGTTATGTGCCGAACACTCTAATTCCCTTCTCTCTGGGCAGCGGTTCGGCAAGGACGGTAGCGCAGCCCTGGGCGGGTGCTGATTTTGGGGTGACCAACACCTGCCACGCTGATGTCACGGTGCAGCTCACTGCACACGCCGCTCCTGGCTCAGAGAAGGCGTGTGGACCCAAGTGTGAGTTGCGCTTGGAGACCGGAGCTGACAGGTTTTGCAGGCTAGACCGGTGTCTTCTGTTGCCGCTGGACTTCCCGCTGGTCCCATGAACACGACAGGTGTCCCGGGGTTGGGGCGGCGGACGGGCAGCAGGGCTGGCGTGTTCTGTCTCCCCACGAGTCACAGTTCCCGGCCTCCAACCAGACCTCGTCTCTTGTGTCTGCAGCTCAGCTGAAGGACGTGGTCAGGACCCTGGAGCAGCTGAACGGGAACGGGAGGTGGAAGTGGCTGCTTCACCGCAGGGAAAACAAGAAGCTAAGAGAAGACGCCAGGTGAGGCCCCAGGGCGTGGGGCTGCCTTCGCGCTTCCCCCTGGGGCCCGGGGCAGGTGCACAGATGGGTTCCAGCATTTGCTGTCGCAGGGCTGACAGGAAAGGCACACGGGCTGGAGCCACCACTGTGAGTCTGAGGCCCTTGCCGAGTCCCGAAGTGCCGGTCTGCTGAAGCTCCGAGCCAGCGCGAACGCAACACTACTCCTGCGGGCGGGGGCTGGCTTGTTCGGGTACCAAGCCGCCACAGTTACAGGGATGGAAACATGGAGATCAGAATGTTTTACCCCTAAGTAAGCAACGTACAGCTGGATCTTGCCTAAGTATTTTTTAATCGGTTGCCTGGCTGAAGAGACCTGCGCTGTGTGGGTGCCCCGGGCTGCAGGGAGGCCAGGGCGGGAGTGGACACGGTGTGGGGCCGCGAGATCCACAAGCCCCCCGTGAAATGACTGCAGCCCGTCAGGCAGCCCAGCCTGGCCTCCCCCAGCGGAGACGGACAGTAAAACCCGCTGTCACGATGGGGAAGTTGAAGTATGGGGACGACAGAGCTGATCCAGGTCAGACAAGGAGTTGTGACGCTGGGTTCTGAGCCCAGAATGTTCCCCTCTAACATGACTGCTCTCTCCTATCTGCCCCCGCTGCTCCCTCCCAAGGACAAACAGAGGCTGACCCTGAGATCTCGAAAGGGACGTGGCCAAGAGAAGAGGTCTGGGAGAGGCAATATCTAGAACCAGTGTGGGAGGAAAAGCAAGCCAGGAGGTCTGAGTGGACCTCAGAGCTGATGCGGTCACGTCTGGGAGGGATTTGCCCGGGCTGAGGTGGGGGGTGGTGTGGAGGATGGCAGAGGCCAGCTGGAAGTTTCTGAGGAGGTGGCTAGCCAGCACTTCAGAGGAAAGGTTCAAGTTCACGAATAAAGCTCCGAGGTACTACGGTACACCCATGAAACTGGCAAGCATCCATTAATTTCACATTCAGAGGACTGTAGGTAAACGCGTAGGTACGCTTGCTGCTGGCCCATTAACAGGCCCTCCAGATGGTGCCAGACTCACTTTTGAGAGCGGGTGTAGTAGGAACTCGTCCGAAAACATTGTATCCTGTGGCTTCTGGAGACATTTATCTAAAACTTAAAACCAAAAACACCCCTAGCTCTTAGAAACTGCTGTTTCTAAAAGATGTTTATAGCCATGGGTGATTATCAGTAACTACAAAACCAACCTCAGATCTATTTCTAGGCAAATACGACAGATACATGGATTCCATACGTATATAATTTTAAACCAAATGCAAAATATACGTATAGAAGTGTGCAGTGTGATGCCAGTCACATAAATCTACGTGCACGCAGGGGAAAATGCAGCTCAGTGACACAGACGGTGCTCGTCCCTGGAGTGCAGGGCCCTGGGGGAGTTTGCTTTCCTTCAGTGGGCAGGAGAGGCTGACAGAGGACAGGAGAGCAGATGGAGAGACGTTGACAGGTTAAATATTTTCCGCTAAAAGAGGAAGAAAAGAGGTAGTTGCAAGATTTTAAGGGAGGTCATAGGGCTGCGCGGCTCATTCGGGTAAACGTCTGACTCGATTTCAGGTCTGGTCGTGACCTCAGGGTCGGGAGATCGAGCCCCACCTTGGAGTCTGTGCTGAGCACAGAATCTGTTCAAGTTTCTCTCTCCCTCCTGCTGCCCCTTGCACAGGTGCATGCATGCACGTGCTCTAAAAAGAATCTTAAAAGATTTTAAGGGAAGTGAGAAATGACAATTACGTAGCAGCCGGAATTTCCTTAGTGAAGCCGTTGATCTGACTAAGAGCGTGGTGACCGCAGAACGGGGTTTGGAGGCATTGGTGTAGGGTAAAGTGTGCAGCCAGAGGCCCACTAGGACTGGCCGAAGGCTGGCCGAGCGGCATGGCTGCGCGAACAGGTCCATGTCCCTCTTGCTTGGCACGAGGCTTGTACTCTGTAAAAACCTGTATCGACAGAGGGAGTCAGCAAGCATACAGTGTTTTGAGGGAAGCGGACAGGGCGACAGTGACGTCTGCGAGGCCAAGTGTGTCGTGGGGAACAGAGGTTAGAAGCGGCGCAGGAGTTCTTTAGCGGAAGTCGAACTGTTAAGTATGGTGAAGGCAGGAAGTGGAGGAGGAAAACAGCTAAAAATTAAGATGCGGGATAAAGTAAACTGCAAGTTCATACCGAACCTGAATTTGGTTCGCGTTTCCGTGTCTGTTGCAGAGTGGACTCGGTCGCACGCAGGAAGAACTTAATACTGAAATCCTGTCAGAGCGCGAATCTCATCGAACCGCTTCCTTACCACCAGTGTGACTCCCGAGCACCCACGAAGGCCGAACATTTAAAATGCCTGCTAAACCTGCAAATCCAGCACGTCCATGCCCGGTTCGCAGTCTTCCTAACAGGTAAAGGCATGGCCTTCGGCTGGCTACTCTAGAAGCGTCTGCGCACGGAGCTCGGAGGCTGGATCCGTGCCCACCCGGTGTTTGCCTGCTGTGTTCTCGCAGAGGCGGCAGCCCAGCTCCGGGCTGCGGTGGGTGCGGCCCGGCGCACCGCCCCCTACGCACGTTCGGGTTTCCGGTGAGGGTCACCCAGCTTCTCAGCTCCGGAAGGCAGCTGTTCAGCCTCCACAGCCCCTGGCGGCTGCTCCCAAAGCCCCACACCTTCCTCCCCGGGGCCGCTCCTCCCCTCCCCTCCCTCCATGGATTCAGTGCAGTTCCATGAAAGTTCGTTACTGTTTTTTAAATAAAAGTTCTGATGCTTCAAAAGTATACATCAAAGAATTTTTCACCAAAAAAGGTGTTTTTTTCTTCTCTTTACAGAAAAGCCAACTGTCTCCAGAGAAGTCTTTGAAAATAGTGGCATCCTTGTTACAGATGTAAATAACTTCATTGAAAATATACCAAAAATAGCAGCTCCGTTTAAGAGCAGCTATTGGTAACGATGCCTTCCAGAACTCTCCTGTGTTTACGGGGCATGACAGACACTGACATTTGTGTCTGAGGAAAGCTGTTGTTGGCAAACTGCTCTTCACCTCCCACATCATGCTGTAAAATTTCGGTCTGTGTTAGGGGCGGAATTGCTGTCGGTTTGGCCTAAGTGGGAATTTTGGAAGGGGCCACCTGCTTCAGAGTAGCCCGTTTCCTCTGAAGGACACCAGTCGTCGCCTGCAGTTCACCTTGTTCCCAAGACGGAAGAGAACATGCATAAGTCCCCGTGAGACGGCCTCCTGTTTCTAAAACCTTTCTTGATTGTTCTGTTTAAAGATGAAATCATCAATTTTGTGTTTGTGCAGGTGATCAGCGGGCCTAGACCACGCCGCCTCCACCAAACAATTCCGTTTCCTTTTACTTGAAAACTTTTTAGATAAACAGCAGTTTTCTCATATTTGAAAAATCACTGTTCTACAACTTGGGAGTTTTCCTTCGTTTCTTTCCACCTTGTAAAATCGCGGCCTTCGTTCACAGCGGGACGCCAGCTGTCCACTAGCGTTCGGCTGCAGGGTCACATTGGTTTAAATTATCTTCCTTTTTTACAGAGAGCCTTCGAAACTATTAATTAAGCTCACTGTTAAAAAGAATTTTACAAACACGTTTACTTAGTTGTAGCAAAAATAAGTATTTTAACAGCTTTGTTTTTGCATGTTCCTGTCTGAAAGGCTAGGTAGTGCATGTTACAGTTTGTGTTCCAGGCTTCACCGCCCTCGGACAAGCTAGGATCTCACGTGGTGCACAGGCGGGTGTTCTAGCAACACTACAGTAAGTTATGTTCAGATCTATAAACTTGTCAGTTTCCACTTACTCAAGTTTTGTAAATATTGTACTACAAAAATCAGCCCTCTGAGGAAGAAAATCTTTTATTTATGGTATTAGAAATAATTTCTACCCTAATCTTTGAACTCAAAACCAAGCCAAAAAAATGTAGATACATAGTATCTATTTGGAACAAATTTTTGTAACTAATTTGTTTCATTTTTTTTAAATAAAGACAACTAAAAAAATCAACTTTCTGGAATTCCTTTAAAGCAAAATTTGAGTTTGTGGGGAATGCTATGGCCCTCTGTAGGCCATTTAACAGAACTGACTGCTTCCTCCAGGAGCAGGAACGCTGAGCCGGGATGCACAGGTTTTCGCAAGCCTTTCACCGGCTCTCTACCTGCTGGCCAAGTGGTGCCCACGTGATTGTTTCTGGCTTGGAAGCCCAGTCACTTGATCTGATGAGAGGACGGTGACGGTACGGGGCGTGCTGAACCAGAAATGACAGACAAGTGACTTAAGCACCTGCCCCTGGCTCATCTTTTGATGGCACCTCGGGTCTACTCTCCCTCTTGCCAAAGACCCTCCAACAAGCCCCAAGGCTGTGTCCACAGCACCTTTTCTAGCTTTTACACTAACCATGCCACGGAGTGTAGCTCTCTGCACCGTCCGCTCTTCCCGACGGCCTTCGCCATCCCTGCTCCCCACGGGCCTTGTACCTGAGTAGTACAGGTGTTCAAGACGCATGGGAAATGAAGACTGGAGAGATCCTGCTATTTTTTCTCTGTGCTTGTAGCCCGGCGTGCGCCTCTGCCTGCATCCCAAGCTGACAGCTTGAAGGATTAAGGGAAAGAGGCTTGCCGGGCTTTTAGATCCTGTCGGTAAAAGCAGTGGTTTCTCCACTGGGGCCGCTGTGTGTCAAGAACGTCATTTGGGGTCTACTCACAGTGAAGCCAGACAGCTGGCAGGGTTGTTCGGATCCATCTAGACTTGCGCCTCCCCGTGCGGTCGGGGATGGAGCGCAGCGCCCCCCCATGCGGTGTCAGCCGCACGGGGCGGGATGGGGGGCAGCGAGCCGCTGGGCCTGGACCAGAACGATACTCACTAGTTCTTAACGCCAGGACGCAAACAGAGCACCCGAGAAGGAAGTGGTTTCCAGAGTTTGGCTTTATTTTGCAGTACAGAAATCATCTGGAGCCACTGGAGACAGACATCCCTGAAGCGGAGGCTCTGTCAAATCAATACTGCGTCGCAGCTTGGTCCTTGAGGAAGCCACACCTGCGGTACAAAAGAAGCTTCTACGTTTACCTGCTGTACCACAGATTTCTTTCCCCTTTGCTCTTATCCATTTTACCAGGTGAAAACACCGCACACAGGCTTCCTCCGGAATGACGCTCGGGTCTGGAGTTGGGTTAGAATTGTGGGTCCGCGCGACCCCGACCTGTGGCTGTATTCCGCGGGCCCCGTCTTAACAGCTGACGGGACACACAGATGTAGAGGGATGGGGCCCACGCGGGGATGCTGTCCCAAGTCATGGACTATTCGGGGGGAATCTCAATGCCAATGGGACAGGTGGCGCACGCATGGTGCCGCTCCGGCTCTCAAGCGGCAGAAGCACACGGCCGCGGAGGCTACACTGATTAAAAGATACAAATACTGTATCGGGTGCTCTGTGTCAGGATCACAGGGTCGTCTTCAGACTGATCCTTCACTAAGGAAAAAAGCCAAGATCGGTTAAACTGAACAGAATGTGGTAACCTGCCAGTTCTGAGGAGCCCCACCGTGAGCACGGGTTAATACATGATATGAGGAAGGGGAGGAGTACGGACTGGGACAGCGCTCCGCAGGCGCCGCGGGGGTTACAGCAGCGACTCCGGACGGCGCGCGGCCCGGGCCAGCTGCGTCTGTCCGAGACGGGCGCGCGCGCTGCTTAGTCTTCCCCGTAGATGTCGTTTTTCTTGCGCTTCATTTCCTCAAAGTCGAACTCGGACCCGGTCATCCTCTTGTAGATGTCTTTGATGTCATCGCAGGTGGTCTCGAAGTGAGTGGTAGCGTCGTAGGCGCGGGAAATAAAGATCTGAAGGGAAATCAGAGACACGGGCTTGACTACAACGGTCCCTGCCGACGGCCGCGCCCAGCACCCGCCTGAGCCCGCGCACTCACCTGACTCTCGGTCCCCAGGTCTTTCGGTACGAGGAGGTCACTGATGCTCACAAACCTGGAGGGAGAAAGTGAAGGCGGCGGGTGAGGCGACCGCAAGTCCACCCTCTCCGCTCGCCTGCAATTCCCGGGCCCGGCAGCTCCCAGGGCTCAGGCTGCGGCCAAGTCAGAACTCGTGTTGCTTCGGAGCTCATCTCCACGAACACGTCACTCACTTCTGTTCAATTGGTTCCAAAAGCTCCAAAGCTGGTCTGATTTCCTTCTCGGGCTCCTTGGTCTCCACGGTGGTGCTGACTATGGCGATGTACTTGCCCTGCGCGGCCACGTTGTGCGCGGAGGAGATCATGCAGACGTAGATATCTGCGGACGAGGAAGGCCACCTCACCGCCTGGCCCCAGCCTCCGGCCCACCCGGGTCCCAGCGAGCTGCGCCTTCAGCTTCAGGGCTACGCGGAGGCCGACGGGGCCCTCCGGGAAGTATGCCCAGATCAGCCACTTCCCGCCGACCGCCGGCCCCGGCTCTCCCAAGCCGGGAGCTGGTGGGCCTGCACCGCTACCCACACACCGCCCAAAACCTGACTGCGCTGGAGTCTTCCTCCCCAAGGCCAGCGACTGGAAAGGCTTTCCGACAGCCAAGAAAGGATTTATATAAAGGACCAAGTTTCTCAAGCAAACTGCAAATCGGCACAAGCTGTTCTTCCGTCCCACGGGTTCTCCCTGTCTGCGCGCCGCTCAGAAAGTGCCTCACTCCCCAGTGAGGTCGCCGCCAGCTTCTCCTCTCTCGAGGCTTCTCCTCAACCCTGGGGTCTGCCTGGACCCCCCGAACATCCCTTCGTTGCAGTCCTAATCTTAGGTGATTCTGGTTTCTTACATGGAAAAATAAATACAGATAGCTGTTTAAAAGCTGACAACCCTTTTTAAGTTGAATTTTCAGAAATAAAGTTAGGCTTCTGCCTGAAAGAATGGTGGGAAAAGTAGAGGAGATGAAAATAACTTGCTCAACGCAAAGAGATGAGGAATTACAGTTTTAGAAGTCAGTCCCGAGCCTAACCAGAGGAAGCTGTTTTCCGACACACTGCTAAAATCAAATTTCAGTATGAGCTCGACAAATAATGACATAGAAGCACGGTCACTGGCTCAAAACCACAGTGGGGTTGGGTCACGTACTAAGCAAGAAACCCCCAAAGGCCAGTATTCGAGTCAGGAGACACCGTGACCACTCATCTAGTCCAGCCTCTCAGTTTGTCCTTCTAGAACGAGAGACTGGAGGTCCAAGGTGGGGGACTAGGGAGGGCGAGGCAGGGCTCCAGGACTAATGTGTGCCTTTCACAGTGAGGACTTAGGATCTCTCTGAGCAAAATCCGTCACATCTGTTTTCCCCACGGGTAACCTAAGTTTCTTCACTATAACAAAACTAAAAATCCGGGATGAAACACGCAGCAAATTCTAACAAACTTCTACAAACGTCTGCTGATCTTCGTAACTCACCTGACTTCCGATTGACCTGGTTCTGGGGAATGATGATCTGGCAGGAGTTGGCATCGTTGGTGTTCTTGATCGGGTGGCTGAGGAGGCAGATGACTCTGATCACCTGGCCCACCTTCTCGACCCGGTCTTTGACGTAGCTGGGGTCACAGATGAGCTGCTTACAGCGAGCAACCTGACCGAAACGTTGAGGTCCCATTGACAATAATCAGTGTCCAAAGTTTCTAGACAGAATACCAGTGCCATTGTCCCTTTAATGCCATCTGTCACCTTCATAAGGCTAACCGCAAGTTATTCTTGAACTACAGGTAACCTAAAACTAGTTCTGCCAACAATCCCAACAAACTCTCCTGGGAAAGATCCATGGATTCGGAGCCCCTGCTCAGGTGAGGGAACTGTGCACAGTGTGACGAAGTTACAGGTTTCACATCAGGCAGACAGCTTTCAAATCCTGGCCGTCCCTAACCTCAAATGTCACTGTTAGGATTCAGTGAAATACTGTATTTAAGGGCCATTGTCATACGTGACTGCGCCCAGTAAAAAAAACTCTGTGATCGCCTGAGAGGAGGAGCTGTGGGAAACAAAATGGGGCGGCACTGCACTGAAAAGGCCTCAGACGCGGGTGAACTCCTCCCAACCGGTCCCTGTTCTAACACCCATCCTGCGGGACGCACGCGGGAGTCACGAAAGATCTGCAGTAATGAAGGTTCGCTCAGACGGCCAACCAGTGAGCACAGATTACGTGGACCTAACCCGTGGAATACCGTTCAGGGACACCAATATTTTTCTATCCGTAGCTCTGGAGCAGCTCTAACTATCTGACAGTTGTTAGTTCATCAATATTCACTTCGAATCTGGGAAACACTACTTGAAACTCCACCTGGCCAGCTCCACAGCTAAAACCCTTATTAAATAATAAAATGGGGGCGCCTGGGTGGCTCAGCGGGTTAAAGCCTCTGCCTTCAGCTCAGGTCATGATCCCAGGGTCCTGGGATCGAGCCCCGCATCGGGCTCTCTGCTTGGCTGGGAGCCTGCTTCCTCCTCTCTCTCTCTGCCTGCCTCTCTGCCTACTTGTAATCTCTATCTGTCAAATAAATAAATCTTTAAAAAAAAAAAAATAATAATAATAATAAAATGCTCAGTAACCACCAACCCCAAATTGAACCAATAAATTTTAAATGGTATAAATAAAGCTAAATTTAAATGAAAATCCAGGAGCTAGGCACCAACCTACACTACATAAACACAGAACACATACCACTAAGACTTTATCCATAATGTATTTCTCAGTCGTAAGCAATAATAACATTATAGAAAGTAGTAAATTTTTTTAAAAAATAAAACCACATCTTTAGTTCGTCCTTAGTATAACAAACCATAAAATGTGAAATCCAGCATCGATGCCCATACCACATTACATCAGGCCCCATTTTCTTCACAAGAACATAGTATTTTTTTAAATTGTGAAAACGCTACTTACCTCTCCTTCAGATTTCACACCAATCACTTTTCCATCCTGCACGATGATTTCTTCAATGGGTTTATTGAGCATGTATGTACCACCGTAAATGGCACTTAGCCTAAAAAAATGTTAGAGATGACAACTTATAACTGTGTCAACTACTAAAGTTTTTCTTAGATCTTGAGTTACAAGCAATGTATATTTGCTCAATTTCCTTCCAGAAGGGGTTCATTTAAAAGTCACCAAAGCTACAGTTACAAAAGAGAGTGAGAACCAGAAACAAAGTCTCCCATTCACAGTTCGGAATACCCAGTCCAAAAAAAAGCACTGACCAGTGATGGGGAAACAGCTCATGTCGGTCTTATCTTCCTGCACAGAAATAAAATAATAAAATAACACCCAATGTGGAGTCCGTGGAGAGGGAGTAAAAGCAGCAGACACTGGAGACGAAAACCAAAGGAGAGGGGCAGTGGGGTGTGGCGTCTGTGGCTCCTCCCCCAAAGGAACTGCCCCAGTCCCTGTAGCAGGAGCGCCTCCAGCAGAAGCAGGAAGCCGCACTCCTGCGGATTCAAGGTGCCGCAGGACAGGAGAAAGTTGGGGGGGGGGGTGCCACAAAAAGGGGGGCAACCAAATCTATAAAATCTCTTCAAATCCGTAACTAACTACAGAAGGGCTCGAATGTGAGAGAGACCGCAAGGAATGCAGCAAGAAGCAACAGCTAAGCGGGCCATTGCTGAGCAGAGACGAGCTGAGGGCCTGCGGCGCTAACAGCTCAGAAGTCCCCACTGCCACGTCGGACAGCCGGTCCCCGCCAGGAGCGTCCCCTCCCGCCCAGGAGCCGCACAGCTCACTGCACGACACGGAGGATTCTGCTGGGACAAACACTGCCTTCCCCACCCAGTAAGGGGTCAGTCAAGTCAAACCTCCCGAAGTCCCAGGAGAGTGGCCGACTCCAGCAAAATCACCCCCCTCCCCCAGCAAGCCCGGCCTCTCTGGAGTGTGCCGAAAACCAGGCCCCGTGCACACATGTGCACACACGACACTAGCCAAGTGAGGAGGCAAGAAACGTGGTTCGAAGTAGATTCAGGAAAAGCTGTCGAGACCAACCGGTACCCGGATTCCCGCTGCTGTGATGCGAAGGGGACTGACGGCAGCTATTCAAGGACAGGCACCACGTTCAAGAACACGCTATCACAAATATATTCACTGGGGCCTAAGTGAGTAAACAATCTCAAAAACAGTTTTAAAAACTTGAGGTTCTACATGTAGACAGTCCAGTACCAGAGAAAAAGTTAAAACTCACTGAATGGGATTAATAGTCTTTTGGAAACAGAGGAGTCCGTGAACTTGAAGACTAATCAACAGGCTTTATCCGATATGAAGCATGGAGAAACCAAAAGACAAAAAAAAGAAAAAGGCGCCGCAGGGACAACAGAATCCTACCCCGCATCCAGCATGACAAAACCGTCCCGGAGGGAGAGGACAGAGAAAACAGGAACATCTGAAGCGGGTAACGGATTTTGAAATTCCCGATCGACACAAACACACGCATCCGCGCAGCTAGGCAAGGCCTGAGCCAAACCACAGCGGCAGACCCTCGGGACACCGCCCGAAAGCGACGGGATTCTCGGAAAGCAGCCGGAGGGCAAGCCGTATGGACTCCACGCACGGCGGCGCAGGATGCAAGTGACGGGTGGTGGCTGGAAGGTGCTGCCTGGAAACCTCTCCAGCCAACCAAAGTCCCACGGAAGTGAAGGTGACGGAACCGGCACCAGCCCTTGGACTCCAGGAACGCCACAGCAGGCTGAAGAGAAATGTCACGAGACAGAAGCAAGGATTTGTAAGAAAGAAGAGCAGCAAACACAGTAATGTGGGGGAACGGTTCCTTTTCCTTCCCTCATCCCTTCTTTTAACTGACCAGTCAGGGCAGAAACGGCACCACTGAGCTGAGGGCTGAGCTGTCCGGTGATCCGAGCGGAGACCGGACCACAGCCGCGACAGTAGGCGCGACAGCAGCCGCGACAGCGCAGGGGAGAGCGAGAAGCGGAGAGGGCTACAGCCGCTTCGACTGTGCGTACGGCGTTGAGCACAGCGTTCACTGCAAAGAAGCCGACAGAGGATGCACGCCATAGTGTGCAGAGCGCTGAACTATGCAGATAAAAAGGCAAGGCCACAAAGCCACTAGAGGAGTTAGTCTGGAATCGTAAAAAATAGCTGATGAATCCGAAGAAAGGGGAACAGAAATGGGGGGAGAAAAAGACAGCGAACGAGACAACAGATCTAATCCCAACCACATCAGTAACTGTACTGAACATAAATGAGCTAACCAATCCCATGAAAGGCCAGAGTTGTCGCCCTGGGTAGAAAAGCAATATTCAACTATCTGCTTCTACAAGAGACTCACTTAAATAGACGAGCGTCCGAAAGTAAAAGAATGACAAAAACCACAAAAGGAGTAAGCAAACGGGTATGGTGGTATTTACTGTGGAACAGTGGAAAGGAGTATCAGCTGGTAAAAGAGCTTTGCCCGGATGAAGTACAAACGGACGGGCCTGCACCGAGGAACGGGAACTCCACACTCCGGCGGGAGACACTCCCGCAGAAACAGCCGGACACACAATCACCACGGACACACGGGAGCGGCTCCACGGGCTCCCGTTACTGCGCGTGGCGCAACACATGCGGGCTGCGTGTTCTCTGCAACAGCTAACTCACTCCCCAAAACACGTCGCTGATGTGACCGCCGACTCTGGGGCCCCTGATTATGAGGGTTGCAAGAGCGAGCCCTGCGGTGGGCTCCACACTCAGCGGGGAGTCTGCGTGCATCCCCTCTATCCCCTCTCTGCCCTTCCCCCATCTCTGCACACAGTCTCTAAAATAATCTTTTAAAAAAATAAAAAATAATAAAAATCTGACCATAAATTATGCCTTAATTTCAAAAATTAACATCTTACAAGTTTCTTCTCTGATCATCATGGAATTAAATTAGATGTCCATAACAATACAATATTTAGAAACATCTCCAAATGTTTAGCAATTAAACACACCTTCAAAAAACCCAAGGATTAAAGAAAAAAAAAGAAGAAACAGGGTGCCATAATGAATGATACACATTTAGAGAGAAATTTTAAACCTTTTAAATCCTCACGTTAGAGACAAAGCATCAATGACGTTTCAACTCCAGAAAGCTAGAAGAAAATTAAACCCATGAAGGGAGAAGAAATTAAGAAAGAACAACAATAAAATAGAAAATAAGCTACAGAGGAAATAAATAAAACTAAGAATCTGGTACTTTGAAAGGATTAATAGCTGATAAAATCCTACCAAAAAGAAAAATACAAATGACCAATCACAACAATGAAAGGTGGGAACTTCACTACAGATCCTAGACACTGAAAGGATAATAAAAAATATATTTTGGGGCGCCTGGGTGGCTCCGTCAGTTAAATGTCTGTCTTCGGCTCAGGTCCTGATTCCAGGGTTGTGGGATCGAGCCTGGCATGGTGTCAGGCTCCTTCCTAAGTGGGAAGCCTGCTCTTCTCCCTCTGTCTCTGCTGCTCCCCCTGCCTGTGTGCTCTTGTTCTCAAATAAAATCTTTAAAACATATACATATATCATGGACAACAGAAAATTCAAGAACTTACGAGAAATAGTCAAATTTCTTTTTTTTTTTTTTTTTAAGGTTTTTTATTTATTTGACAGAGAGAGAGATCACAAGTAGGCAAAGAGGCAGGCAGAGAGAGAGGGGGAAGCAAGCTCCCTGCTGAGCAGAGAATCCGATGTGAGGCTTGATCCCAGGACCCTGAGCTGAAGGCAGAGGCTTAACCCACTGAGACACCCTGGTGCCCCGAAATGGTCAAATTTCTTGTAAAACACAAGAGATGAACTAAATGGGACACCTGAGTAGCCCGATTTCTAATTCATGTGTGTGTACGCACATACATGCAAATCACATCCAACGATAAAAGGAAAACACATCACGAGTAAATGTTATTTACCCTGGGAATGCAAAGCCAGTTTAAAATCCCAAAATCAATCTACAGTTCACCACAGTAATGCATAAAGAAAATGTGCATTATTAACTTAATGTCAACACCCACTCCTAAGAAAACCCAACAGCCAAGAAGGAATTCATTCCGACAAAGCCATCTACAAAAACCCTATAACAAAACTTAGTAATAAAGCAAGAATGTTCACTCTCAACAACAAACAACTTTACAATAAAACTGAGACAGTTTCATTAACAGCAGCACCTAAATAACAATACTTGTGAACCAATGTGAACTAGGGGCTAGATCCCTACAACGAAAGCCTCAGAACACCGCTGAGATGACACCGAAGTCCACAGAGAGCGCGGCACCTTCCGGGGTTGGAAAACCGGGAGTGGGCTACGTCAGCCCCAGCTGGCCTGTACATTTAAATCCAATCCCAGTAAAATCCCAGCATTGTTTTCCTAGAAATTAACAAGCTGTCCTAAAATGTATATGGAAATGCAAAGGACCTAAAAGAGCCAAAACAATTTTGGGGGGAAAAAAATGGAGCTGACTTTGATTACTTGCTTTCACGACTTAATGTAAAACCGGAATAATCAGGGGGAGCCTGACTGGCTCCGTCGGCGCAGCAGGTGACTCCTGATCTGTGGGTTTGGAGTTTGAGCCCCAGGCTGGGTGTAGAGACTACTCAAGAATAAAGTCTTCAAGGGGCACCTGGGTGGCTTGGTGGGTGAAGCATCTGCCATCATTCAGCTCAGGTCCTGGGATCGAGCCCTGTGTCGGGCTCCCTGCTCAGCAGTGAGCTCCCTCTCTCGAGTGCCCCCCCACACCCTACACCCCCACCCCGAGCTCGTGCTCCCTCTCTCAGCTAAATAAAACCTTAAAAAAAAAACAACAACTTCTAAAGAGTCTTCTAAAATGAAAAGCTGGAATAATCAGGATGCTATGGAAGCAGCACACGAAAAATAAACTGCTGGGACAAAACAGCTCTGTACGTATCTGCGGCCAACTGACTTGCCACAGAGACGCCAACACAACTGGAGAAGTCTTTTCAGCAATGGTGCCGAAGAACTACACGTGGGGACGGAGGAGAAAGAAGTCACAGACGGAGCGGCTGCCGGGGGGGGCTCATGAGGGGACATGAGGGAGCTTCCCAGACTCAACGTTTTCTTCTCGAGTGTCGCGCCGGTCACACACGTCTGTACACTCAAAGTGAACTTTTTACGGTACATCCGTGTTTTCGTTATATACAAAGTTTATTCCAATAAAAAGAGCATCTCACAGCTCACAGACCTCTCATCCCTCCCAACCGCGTGCCCTGTCTTCCTGCAGAAGAAGGGACATTAGCGACGGGCACTGACCTTGCAAATCCCTGGGGCAGCTCTCCGAGGCCGTAGAGCGGGTAAAGGTACGGGCTTTTGCCATATCTTGCCAGAGACTCACTGTAAAGTTTAATCCTATTAATGGTTTCACAACATGGCTGATCTAGATAGCTAAAATAAAGGAAATAAATATTAGAAAATAAATACTTAAATGTTTTTCTGAAATCATTTTATTTCACTACTTTCATATTTTACCTAAAAGGTTCTAACGCTAATTTACAGCTGGAACCTTCCATAATATAATAACATGGTTATCTACTCGTTTTGCCAGAACGTCCATTTTAGAGAACTAAGAAATTTAGCGACAATCCCAAGAAAAACAGAAGTCTGCACCGCAGAAGACTTACTCATCGGTTCTGTAGAGAGCCAGGGCGTGGCCGGTAAAGTCTATGACATCTTGTCCCAAGTCGAATTTCTTGTACACCTCTCGCATGGCGGTCTTCTTAGGATCGATGCCCTCAAAAGTTCGGGGATCGTTTTCATCAAAGTTGGCAACATACACTAGGAATTTTCTGAAGCGACGTTTTTCAAACAGTCCCATTAAGCCTAAAGAATTGGTCAGAAAGCAAACATTCACACTAGGACACTGAGGAAAAGAGAGTGAGAGAGGCCGGGTTCCACAGGCCAGGCTGGCTCGAAGGCACCTCCCCTGCCACGTGGGCGGGCGCTGCTACACCAACCGCGTGATCACAAGGAGAACGTGACCTTGGAAGGCTGATTCCCGAGGGCATCCACCTGACGTTCTTCTGACAGGCCTGATCTGTAACCCGCCAACTACCTTAAGTTCTGAACGCTGCTCCCTTCTCCGCATGCTAACATTCACTCCAGCATGGCAGGAAAGGGTTACGCTGCCAGCCGCTTACTTAATAAAGTTCTGGTTGATCAGTTAGCCGCTCTTTATGCTAAAAAAAGCTGAGGAGACAGGTACAAACTACTTTATAAACGCTCAGTTCTCTTCCTAGTCAGGAGTCCTCCTGGAGTGTTCAGCTGCTAGGAAGACAAGGCCAAAGGGAAAAACCTTCTGGCTTGATCTCCTTCCCTAAACCGTATGACGGCTTTAAAAACAACCCTCTCACAGAACGGTGTACTGTTCTGCTATTTTGGATATTACTTCCCCCGAGACGACAGATGAAATCAACGAAACTGAAAATTAAAATGATCATGAGGCCATTAATGACAGCTGACTACATTTAACATGTTTAAACTGTATTTACAACCTAGTTTTTAAAAATGGGACAGGGCCCCTGGGTGCAGTCGGTAGAGCCTGGGACTCTTGATCTCAGGGACTTAAGTTCAAGCCCCACATTGGGTATGGAGCTTACTTTAGATGAAAAAATAATTTTTAAAAAATTAAAAAAACAAAAAAATGGGACAGAATGCATACACAGTAATGGTGTAAGGCTAAAAAAAAAAAAAAGAAAAATCTATGACCTCACAAGCACCACTTACATTTCGTTGTCAGGGTAAAAATAAGATCGCCGACAGCATACAGCTCAATTGTCAGCTGCTTCTCTCTGATGATGCCTTCCCTGATCACCCTATTTGAACCTGTGCCCTCTTCCTCCCTCTGTCCGCACAGCATCATCACCGTCTGATGAACTCTTCCTTTTTCATAGCCTGCCTCCCACTGATTTAGGCTGGTTGTTTACCTTCCCCTTCTGTTGAAGCCGCCCTGCCCCAAACCTAGAAGGGTCCGTGGCACATACCATGTGCTCCGTATTCAACTCGCATACTGTCTGATGCAAGTAAATTATTCATGTACTGGATATACACTTTGGAAAGAAAAATGTTCAACTATATCATCAAAGGGTTAGAAAAAAATCTTTTTTCAAGTTACTTGGTTTCCTGAGTAGCACCTTAACATCATTTCAAATGTTTTACTTTCCTTCCTTCACTTGCACACTGAGGTTTATTTACAAACAAAAACCTTAGGTCAAGACATTTAAAACATTAAAAGTGACAAAATCCAGAGCAGTTTCATGGAGAGAATAAATGAAAGCTTTCAACAGGTGTAAGATCGGACCACAGAGAATGGGAAGAATATTGTTAAAATGCCCATGCTTACCCAAAAGAATCTACAGGTTCAATGTGATCCCTATCAAAATACCAACCACATTTTTCACAGAGCTAGAATAAAATACTAAAACTGGTATGGAACCACAAAGACCCTGAACAGCCAGAGCAACCCTGAGAAAGAAGAAAGCTCACACTGTCACAATCCCAGATTTCAAGATTTATGACAAAACTGTAATGACTGAAACAGTCTGGGACTGGCACAAAGACACCCACAGATCGGCACATCCGCACAGAGAGCCCTGAAATAAAGCCGTACCCGTACAAGCAATTAATCCGTGACAAAGGAGGCAAGGGTATCCAGTGGGGAAAAGAGAGTCTCTTCCACAAATGGTTCTGGGAACACCGGACGGCCACATGCACACCACACACAAAAATAAACTCACAATGGACTAAAGATCTAAATGGAGACAGGAAACCACAGAACATCTAGAAGAAAAGACAGGCAGGGATTTCTCGGACAGTGGCCACAGCAACAGTCTTCTACATGTTGGACCACACCAACACAGACAGCTTCTGCCCAGGAAAGGAAACCATTAACGAAACAAAAAGGCAGCCGACGGAATGAGAGAAAATATTTGCCAATGATATATGTGATAAGGGCTAAGTCCAAAATACAAAATACATAAAGAACTTAGCTTACACAACTCGGCACACACACAAAAGTAATAATCTGATCAAAAATGGGCAGAGGAAAAAAAAAACAAAAAAACAAAAAAAAAAAATTTAAAAAAAAAAAAATGGGCAGAGGAACTCAACAGAACTTTTTCTACTTCTGCTTCAGATGACAGACAGACACAAGGGAAGATGCCCCAAATCACTCATCATTACCAGGGAAGCACAAATCAAAACTGCAATGAGATCTTGCCATTTGAGACGACATGGACGGACCCAGAGGGTATCATGTTACGTGAAATAAGAAAATGGGATTTCACTCACGAGGAGAATATAAGAACAGAATAAACGGATGAACAAACCTGTAAAAGCAGCAGCAGACCCACAGATACAGAACACAAACGGACGGGTGCCGGCGCGGAGGGATGGAGGCTGGGGAAACGGGTGAAGGGCAGCAGGAGGTGCGGGCCTCCGGTCACGGCACGACTACGCCACAGGGACGACTCTGATATGGTCGAAGGCCTGCAGCAGCGCTGGGAGGCGACAGACGGCAGCCCCACTTGGCAGGGAGGAGGGCAGAGACTTGCTGAATCACCGTGTTACACACCCACAACTAATGGAACGGGGTGTGTCAACCAAGCTTCAATTAAGGAAAACAAAACAAAACAAACTTTTGACCACAGCATTAAAAAAAAAAAAAGAAGAAGAAGTGCGAGGCGCCTGGGTGGTTCAGTGGGTTAAGCCTCTGCCTTTGGCACAGGGCATGATCTCAGGGTCCTGGGATCGAGCCCCGCATCAGGCTCTGCTCAGCAGGGAACTTGCTTCCTCCTCTCTCTCTCTGCCTACTTGTGATCTCTGTCTGTCAAATAAATAAAATCTTAAAAAAAAAAAAAAAAAGTGAGAGTGGCGATCAATGTCAAAGACACTCCTGAAGGAGAGTACGCGGTACCCCCGCCTGCCGGTGCACCCAACCGACCTCACTCTGGCTGCTCTGGGCCGCTGCGGCCCGGAGGTCACGCCACTCTGTACCAGGAAAGGGGATGCGCTCGCTGATGGCAAAGGGGTCTATGTGAACACGGGGCTCGCAGCAGTTCAGAGTCGGAACAAATACACAAGCAAGAGATTTAAATTAAGACAGATTTTGCTGGACCCATTTCCAAGCTATTCATGAAAACTTCTCGAAACATTTCTGAACATATCTATGTTCAACATGGCTTTAGAGGCCAAAGATACTTCTCACTGATTGGATTAAAGTAACACTTGACCAATCAACAAATATTTTCTGGAACCTTGAGGCTGCACATGAACTTCTCCACTTCTCGACTTTCCCTCATCCCGTTCATTCTGCCGAGGCTTTTCCGCCTGCCGTTCTGACTTCAAGATCCTATTCATTAACAGAAAGGCAGTTGCTGAGAAGGTAAGGATCTGGTAAAGATTCATACAACTGTGTACTAAAACAGGTAAATTCTACTGTATCTAAATTATACCTCAATAAACCTAACCATAAAAACAGATACATAAACACACTTGCTTATTTGGGGGGTGGGGGGACCATGAGAAGGATAAACCAGAAACAAAAACAATCACGTGAAAGGAGAATGAGGACAAGACTATAAATGCATCTTTTGATACGAGATTGACTTTCCAGTCATGTAAATGTTCCATATATTTGGAAAAAATTAAATCAGAAAGGGAAAATAAAACTGCTACGAGGTAAATCCTTAAATTCTTGTTTAATGGAGGCAGGAAGTGAAGCTATTAACATAGGTTAAGAGCTCAGAGAGTAAACCAAAGTTTAGAACACAAACTCTGTTGTAAAAGATTGTCTTCAAACTGCTGAACTCTTATTTCTTTGGAATAAAATTTATGTTGTCATTTAAAATCATTTCTAACCCACGATTATACCTCTAATGCCCTCAATTTAAGTATGAGCCATTCCATTCCCTTTCTGGTTGTTAATCCTAACTTAGCCACAATCTCTGTGCTGACTTCTTTCTTTCCGGCTAGAGTGCCTTCAACATTTTCTCCCCATAACAAGAAGGAAACAAATGCAGTTAGAGAAGCTGCCAAAGTAATTCGAATTACGTTTTAAGGTGAGGGAACTTTCCCACTCTCCCGCCAAAAGAATCCTGAGACTCTACTGGCCCTTCTCTGCGCCCAATCCAAACAGCTCCCTCTCCTAAGCTCCTCCTGGAGCCGAACTGCAGAAAACTCATCCACCCGTGAGCGCTCCGAATTCACCCTTTCTCAAACTGCTCTGCGCAATAACTCAAACACCTTCAAGGACAGAAGGTCTTTTTCAGGGATGTGTGCTCTCAAAAAGAGGTAGAAATAGAAAACGTTAACCAGGAACCTTAGGTTGAGCCAAGAGAGGAAATCTTTTTGGGCAAAGAATAAAATCACTCCATACTCACTAGAAATTCCTACAATCAGAGACCGCAGACACTGACAACAGCATCAATTAAAAGATAAGGTTTTGCCAGAACAGAGTTTCTTCTTTGGCAGGACGGCAAAGCTGGGTCGGTGGCCCGCTCAGCACACTGATTACATCCACAGGCGCTACAGTGGTAATACCAGAGTTTCCACTCCAATCCTGCCACTTACCTACGTGACTTCAGGTCTGAGCTCCCTCATCTATAAAATGGAAACCTACCCTGTAAAGCTGTTTGCAAAGTCAAATAAGACAATGAATGTGAAGTGTTTTGCACAGAGCCTAGCACACAGGAACCCCCATCCCCCGGCCGAACAACAGCTCTCACGAATTCTTACTACCTAGTACGAAAAGAGCACTATCTGACCCACACCAGCACCAAGTTCCATGGCGGGGAGACAAGCCACCTGAAGCCTCTCTGAGCTTCAGAGGTAGGGGTTTTTGAACATTCTCTTCACGGATGTCCTCTCAGTGTCTGGCAAGTAACAGACATTCAGTAAATACTGCTGACTGGCTGAGTGACGGACGGCTGTCAGGACAGCGACATTAAATGTGATCTCTAAGATTCCTTTCCATTATGAAATCTCAGGGTTCTGAGAAAAGAAAAGAAAAGAAAATGACTTACTAGATGCCAGAGCTTCTGCTTCAGTGGATGGAACCTTGTAGATCTTTCCACCCTTATAAACAAAGCTCCCTTCAGTCACTTTGAAATCCAGATAGCGAGTGACCTCTGTATAAAGCAGCATCTTCACAAGCTGACCTAAAAAAGTCCAACAATCCAAACTGTAACTTAAGTCATAGTATCTTCAAAAACCAGCAGAAATACAAGTACTTTCATTGTTGGCTTGTACTAATTGCTTCCCAGTTTTTTCTAACATTGTCCAACCCCTTCCAAAAACTCTTGAATGCCATGTTCTAAATGGCACAATCAGAATGCACACCTATTGTGGAACAGCTTTAGAAGTACTTTTTTAAAGTTACAACTTCAAGAGTAATAACTTTATCAACTTGCTTTTGTAAAATCTATGTTAATTATTATTAGAGGTATGAAGTTTAGAATTATAGTACTATTGAAAATGGGCTTGAGTTTAAGTTACTATTGTAAAGAGAAGCAATAGGCAAAAATTTTCAAAGAATTTGTGCTATTCGGTTTATATTATTCAATCTGTACTAATTAAAATGAATATTAATTTCATGGGCGCCTGGGTGGCTCATTCAGTTGAGCGTCTGACTCTTTCTTGATTTCAGCTCAGGTCATGATCTCAGGGTCATGAGATCAAGCCCCACCCTGGGATCCAGGCTGTGCATGGAGCCTGCTTAGGATATTCTCTCTTTCCCTCTCCTCCACCCCCTCCCTCCCTAAAACAAACAAACAAACAAACAAATAAATAAATAAATAATAAAATGAACATTAATTTCAGATGAATTTCAGGCATATAATTAGAAATATTACCTGTCTATAAGCCAAAGAAATTTGGTATACTAAAATAGAAAACTTTTTGAGAAACTAAACAAAATTACTTTAAAGCTCATGTGAAAGGACAGAAACACTAGGGCAAAATAAAAATATATATTTTAAAGATTGATCTATTGACAGTGAGAAACTGCACACACAAGCACGTGGGTGGGGGGCAGAGGGAGAAGGACAAGCAGATTCCCCACTAAACTCAGATGTGGGGCTTGGTCCCAGGACCCTGAGATCATGACGTCAGCTAAAGTCAGACATCTAATCGACTGAGCCACCCAGGCACCTCTAAAAAAATTTTTTGAAAACAAAAAATAAATAATGAAGAGCGCTTTACCTAGCCAGGTACTAAATTGTACAGTTATACCGATTAATCACTAAATTAGTAGGAAAAAAAGAGACCCATGTCTAAGAACTTATTATAAAAGTTCAAACCAAAGTGGGGAAAAGACAAACGGTGTTGAGGGACAACTGATTAACCATTCTGAAAAATTAAATCTCAATGTCTACTTCTCAAGCAGGTTAACAAGGGGGCACCTGGCTGGCTCAGTCGAAAGAGCTTGTGACTCTCGATCTCAGGTCCTAAATTTGAGCCCCATGCTGGGTGCAGAGATTACTTTAAAAACAGCAACAGGGGCGCCTGGGTGGCTCAGTGGGTTAAAGCCTCTGCCTTCGGCTCGGGTCATGATCTCAGGGTCCTGGGATCAAGCCCCGCACTGGGCTCTCTGCTCAGGTGAGAGCCAAGTATACTTCCCTCCACCACCACCTCCCCCACTCCCCGCCTGCCTCTCCGCCTACTTGTGATCTCTATTAAATAAATAAAATCTTTAAAAAAACAACAAACAAACAAACAAACAAAAAAACTAAAGATATTTAGCCTCAGACAGGATAACAAATAAATCAACTTACACAATAAAACAGGTGAATTTATTTTTACAATGAAAAAATTAAACTATAAAACCATTAACAGCAAATATTAGTATTTTTATAACCTTGAGGTAAGAGGAAAATGAAGCACAGCCTTCCAAACCAAAAATAAAAAGAAGAAAAATCAATCTATATAGCTACATGGAAAGTAAAAGCTTATGCAGGGAAGACAAATACAGCACAGCTACTTATAAAGCCGATCGCAGACTGGAAAAGAGGACTTCAAATACATTAAGAGTATTTATTCCATGGTCTTTATAAAGAACTCTTTCACATCGATAAGGAAAATGTACAAAGCCTAAGGCTGGCCAATAGGAAAGGCAATGAACATCCAGCAATCATTTCTCTCTTTAACAAATAGATACTTTTACGAAATCCACGGGGCACCTAGCTTGCTCAACGTTTGCAGCATGCAACTCTTGATCTTGGGTCACGAGTTCAAGCCCCATGTTGAGCATGGAACCGACTTAAAAATAATCAATCCATTAATTTGGCTTCAGGTATGGCAAAGTGACAAAAATTAAAATGAAGATGGGGTGCCGGGGTGCCTCAGTAGGTTAAGCATCCAACTCTTGGTTTTGGCTCAAGTTATGATCCCAGAGTCATGAGATCAAGTCTTGAATCCGCTCTGGGCTCAGCAGGGGAGGGGGGTGTCTGCTTCAGATCCTCTCTTCCTCTTCCTCTGCCCCTCTCCCAACTTGTGTGCAGGCACCCTCTTTCTCTCAAATAATTTTTTTTTTTTTAATTAAAATGAAGAATACTCAGATTTAGTAAATAAAGGCAGTGGGAAAGGGGCAGACCCACAGGCTACTGGCAAGAGTCAGATCAGGCAACAGAAAATAAAGCCTTAAAAAATCATTGCCTCTCTCCCCTCAAAATATGTCTAGGGGTGTATGGTGAGATTCAACACACACACAGCCTAGCCTGGGTGGCTCAGTCGGTTAAGCATCTGTCTTCGGTTCAGGTCATGATCCCAGGTTCCTGGGATGCAGTCCCACATCAGGCTCCCTGCTCAGCATGGAGTGCACTTCTCCCTAGGCCTACTGCTCCCCGTTTGTGTTCTCTCTCTCAAATAAATAAAATCTTTTGAAATAAATGGATTTCAGAGAAAATGCAAATAAGATCTTTCCACTAAAAGAAACTAGAATATAAACTCAAAACCAAGAAACAAACAAAACCCCCAAACGGCAAAGGGTAGTTCATACTTTAATCGATGGGACATAAATAGACTTCATACCAACAACCTAATTTTTAATGTAATTTCAGAAAAAGGCATTAATATCACAGCAGTTTAGCTCCCCTAATTAAAAAGGAGAAAAATGTGAAAAAATAAATTTAAAAGCCTCCAAACTAGGGAAAACACTGCTTCTAAAGACCCAGATATCTGAGACTGTCAGGGAAGCCCCGAGAGAAGAGGGCTGTAGACGTTTTTGGTTTCCATCCGCACTGTGCGCCATGTCCTAGCTTTGTGTCTCCAGAACCAATGAGGAAGGAGGCACCCCTCCTCCATTCCTACTGACTCCAGACGTCTCTAATGGCCACTGTCTACTCACCAAACCGTTGCCATCAACAAAATCTACTTTCACATCCCTGGAATAACAGTCTGTCAAGAGCTAGAGTCTACTTTTCAATCGGATTCAGTGTATACCACCATAAACGTGAGAAGGCTTTACCGTTGGCCATGAGGAACTTGGGGATTAAGTCCACATTCCAGTCTCTTCCTCTTCCCATCGATGCTGGTGGTGCTCCTGGTATTTTAAATCTTTTGTATAACTAAAACCAAAACAAAAATTACCCATAATGTAACAAAATCTACTTTTCATTGTGCTGTGCAACGATCCGTCCACGACATGGTGCCGGTGTAATAACTGGCCGCCAGCAGATGAGGTAAAGCGACATTTCATTTTTTATTAGATACAATTTTTAGAGAAATTCCAATATACAGCTAAGTTAAATACACTACTAGAGTAATGAATGCTAAAGTAAGTATTACAGAGGTAGTATTTCTGGCTAACAGATAAGCAAGAATATATTAACAATTTGTCACTGATACCCTACTCTGCAGATACACCATTTGTAGAAATCATTTAAACTCACTCTCTCCTGGGTGAAAAGCTAACTTTACTAGCTCAAGTACTTTTGCTTCTGTAATTATATAAGGAGTCAAAAATAAATTCTGGATTCTTCAAATCAAAAAAAACAAAGTTAGCTCCAGCTAATTTAAAATTTATGTGAATTGAGTAGGAGGTCTGGATCAAAAGCAGCTTATGGTCTAAAATTTGGGAATATGCCTCCTGATGTGACGCAGTATGAACCACACAACGATGCTTTCTTACTAGAAGCTAACTTGGACTTTTCGAAAGAAAAAAAAGTGGGGAGATTTCTGTAGATTAAAAGAATAAAGAGAAACACCAAAGACAATGTTTAAAGTAGTTAAAAAAAAAAAAAAAGGAAAGAAACGAAAAGAAACACTGCCACCACAGACAATGTAAGGCATTCTTGGCATCACTGGGAAATTTGACTGTGGTCTGGATATATTACTGTTAATTTCCTTAAATGTGATAAAAATGATATTATGATCACGTAGGAGAATGTTATTCTTAGCCAGTGAATGCTGAAATAGTTAGGTCCAGTATCATGATGTCTGTTACTTTCAAGGATTCAAACCAGTAACAAAAAAAGACATAAAGCAAGTATTGCAAAATGTTAACCGCTAAATCCAGATGGAAGGTTGACCCACTGGTATTATTCTTTCAGCTTTTCTATAGGCCTGAATACAAAAAAAATTTGGAAAAAAGATGAAGTCCATTTCATCAGTCATGATGGACAGCAATTGACGATACCCCTGTATCTCCGAAAAAAAACAGCATAGCTCGTGGCCACACACCTGGATGCTGAACAAACCTCAGAGAAATATTCAGCAAAACAGCAAAATGATAAATATTGATATACTGGAAATGCTTTGTGTGCCTAGTCTAAAAAAGCAGGAAGCAAGGGAGCAGAGCAAAAAGAACCAAAGCTCTAGAGTCTTACAAACCTAGGTTCACAATCCTGTGTTTTTAATAACAGATTATTTCATCATCTGAAAAATGGGGATAAAACTCTGAGTAACTGAGCGAAACCAGATGGAGAGCGCCGGCCCTGTGCTCGGCCTGTGTTAGAGCTCCATCGAGTCCACACCCTTCCCGTCGAGAGATAACAGGTAATTGCAGGTAATTGCTCCAGATCCCAGTACCCGTCACAACTCAAATGTCTACACGCCCTAAAACCCACAGTCCCTGAAAAAATAGGATGCTAGTGATAATCTAGTTAATAAAACAAAATTAAACCTATCTACAAGGAACAGAGTTGAGATTCACAAGTGAAAGTTTCAAAGAATGAAAGGCCCCCAAGTTGCTCGAATACGTACATCCTCCAGAGGTGTTATAGATGCACTTTCTCCTCCATAATACGGGTTTCTATCCATGTGAAGAACTTTCTTCCCGTTCACCGACATTATACCTGACAGGATACATTCCTACAGGGAAAGCATAAGCATCTTCAAAAGAAGTGAAGAGTTACCACATGTTTCAAACAGATCCTCTTTTAAAGCCCCTCTTAAGGGCACCTGGGTGGCTCAGTCCCTTCAGCATCACACTCTCGGTTCTGGCTCAAGTTGTGATCTCAGGGCTGTGAGATCGAGTTCTGCAGAGTTCTGCAGCGTGGTCCGTGCTCAGCAAGGAGTCTGCTTAACTGAGACTCTCCCTTGGGGCGCCTGGGTGGCTCCGTTGGTTATGCATCTGCCTTCCGCTCGGCTCAGGATCTCATGATCCTGGGGTCAAGCCCTACGTCAGGCTGCCTGCTCAGCGGGGAGTCTGCTCCTCCCTCTTCCTTCCTGCTTGGGTTCTCTCTCTCTCCCCCCTTCACTCTCCCTCTCAAATAAATAAAATCTTTAAGGGGGAAAAAAAAAAGACTTCCCTTCTCCTCTGCCCACCCCCACTTGCACATGCCCACTTTCTAAATTAAATAAAATCTTTAAAAATAAATAGATCTTTTTAAAAATATAAAACAATGATACTCTTCTCACAATATTTTTGTTTTGGAAAATACAGTTACACTTCGTAAAGCTTATTCATCATTAAGTGAAGTAGTAATTTTTAAAAATTTTTCAGTGTTGATATCTAATGATAAGTATTGAGATATATATAGATATATATATAGATATATATATAGATATATATATATATACCCTATAAACAAAACTCTTCAGGGTCCTTAATTTTTAAGACTATATCCCAAAGCCAAAGAGTCTGAGAACGAGAGCTCTAAAGGAAGCATCCAGGACAACCATAAATAGATTATAAATGCCCACTCTCAGGAAAAAGATAAAACATGAATATACTAATATATATTCTATCAAGATAGAGGGAGGAAAATCAAAAAAGAATATGAGCATTGAATTAATGAGAATTATCACAGAGATGGGATACACATTCATTCAAAACCCTTAACCAGGGTTTTGGTGATCAAGGCTTTATTGTTTTTAAAAAGAAAACGGAAATTCCACGTATCCTCATTAATCCTTAGGGGTTTTCAAATTTACCCCAAAGACCCTAGGTAGCAGAGAACAATCTCACTCCCCTAGAAGTCTGACTTCGATACCTTTATTTTTAAAATTCATTATTTCAAATCTTACTCCAAAACGTATCTATTCGTTTGAGTATAACGTCAAATTTTACTCTAGGAAGATGTGTCATTTCTTATTTAGATCAAGACACCAAACACCAGGAGCGCGCCAGAAGGCCACTTCATGCCCTGTTCCAGTTCTAGCCACCCCCCCCCACACCCCCCTCATGATTTCTGAAAGTGCAGATCTGCTGTTTTTAAACTCTGAATAAATGGCATCATGCACTATACCCTTTTTGTATATACCGTTTATTCAACATTATGTTTACAAGACTCATCCAAATTGTTTTGTGTATTCTTGAAATGTACTTATCTTACTGCTACAGAGCAGGGGTCCCCAAAGCACAGGGGCCAGCCAAGTCCAGTGGACATGCAATTTCACAAATAAAGTTTTATTGGTAAACACCCATCCCCATTCATTTATATATTGTCTACATTTGTTTTCACCGCACTACAGTGGAAGGGTAGTTGTGACAGAGACTGTACCACCTGCATAACCTATTTCTTACATGGACCTTTCCAGAAGGTCTGTCTAACCCTGTGAGCAGTGGATGGATCTCAAATGGTGCTTCCCAATTCAGTACCACCTGTGAGCGTGTCTGAAATGTAAGTTCTGAGCAGATTCTCAAACTTCACTCTACATCGCCATCACCCAGAGGTCTCCTTAAAACAGACTGTGGAACTCCCACCCACAGAACCGGGGTGGGGCTGAGAATTTGTTTTTCTCATCACTTCCCAGGTGACGTTAATGAGGCTGGTCCAGGACCAATTTCAAGAATCATTACTAAAGCAGCGCTGCTCCAACGTTACTAAGAATCAACTGGGGGTCACGCTAGGGGTGCATGGCTGGCTCAGTCGGTAGAGCATGGCAGTCGTGATCACTGGATCATGCGAGTTCAAGCCCCACTGCTGAACTCAGAGCCTACTTAAAACAAAAAACTGGGGATCAGATTTTGATTCAGTATACTCAGCGTGAGCCCTAACTTTCTGCAGTTCTAGTAAGTTCTCAGGTGTTGCTTCGAAGCAGTTGATTCAAGAACCACAGTTTGTGTACCAAAGTGGTGGAGGCTTTAGTTGAATGACTATACCACATGACCGCACAATCATTTATTCCTCCTCCTATTAATGGACATCTGGATCAGTTGCCAGTTTTTGACTCTTATAAACAATGCTCTATGAATATTCTCAACCTGCTTTTCTCATGCATGTGTTGGATATATATCAAGGAAAGCACCATTATGTTCAACTTCAGCAGGTAACTCCCAAACTGCTTTCCAAAGGGCTTGTACTAATTTATACTTTCGTCACAGAAGGGTATGAAAGTTCCTGTTGTTTCAAATCCTTGCCCAACACTTCTGTCTTTTTAATTTTAGCCATTCTATAGTTAGGATGTGGTTTAATTTGCATTTCCTGACAACTAAGGAGGCTGAGCACTTTTTTAGTTTATAGTCTACTGATAATTATGGTATCTTCTTTTGATAAGTGCCTATTCAAATTATTTCCCTTTTTAAAAAATGGGTTTCTTTTGCTTACAGCTATATTCAAGTTCTTTTTATATTCTGGATGGAGAAAAGTGCCTTACTGGTTCTGTGCACTGCAAATTTCTTCCATTCCGTGGCTTGCTTGCCTGTCACTTTCTTAATGGTGTCTTGATGAAGAGAACTGAAGGCATTTTATAATTACAAAAATGAACCCTAACCTTTTCAAAAGCAATTCACTTGTCCAAAAAAAAAAAAAAAAAAAAAAAAAATCCAAAGAGGCACCAACATATATGGTTCAACATATTACACGAAGGTTTAAAAAAAATCTGCCTTCACAAAAACAGATTAGGACATAAAGAGAGAAAGATGAAACAGTCCTATGTCCAGCCCAGCCAACAAAGGCAGACTCCAGAGCTCAACTTTTGGAAGCAAAATCACAGCAAGCAACTCTGAGTGTTGCATATCTTCTATATATATCTTTCCAAGCTTCCCTGCAAATAAGCACGATCCACTCACTGGACCACGGCTCTAAAGCAAGTAATAAAGATGGAGGCTAATAAAGATGGAGGCCTAAAGAGAAAGGCTCAGAAATTTAAAGATTCACTGAAGTCCAAAGAGCTGCTAACAAAACCACCTTTAGAGGTACCATTTAGAACAAATGATGAGAAAAGCTAGTGAAATCTGCAGGTTCATGGATTCTCCTAAGGCCATCTATAAAAGATTGCTTTTCCGGGGGGCCTGGGTGGCTCAGTGGGTTAAAGCCTCTGCCTTCGGCTCAGGTCATGATCCCAGGGTCCTGGGATCGAGCCCCGCATCGGGCTCTCTGCTCTGCAGGGAGCCTGCTTCCTCCTCTCTCTCTGCCTGCCTCTCTGCCTAGTTGTGATTTCTCTCTGTCAAATAAATAAAATATTAAAAAAAAAAAAAGATTGCTTTTCCATTGCAAAAGAATAAAATACATAGTAGCACAGTGTAATACTTCCCATTTTGCTTTAAAGCATGGGATGGACTAATTCGCTGATAAAATCTGTCAATCATATCTGGGCATCGGGTACATATTAATGATCCTTAAATTTTAATATCTTACAAAATTAACTCAAAATTAAAATCCAGTACCGCTACCTATCTGATGAATAAAGAATAACTAGCAAAGCACATTAAAGCCAGAAAAAAAATACTCTAAATGAATTTCCTTTTTTTGCACTAGAGAACCCTGTCCACCCATCATATATCAATACTGATAACTTTTACCAGAAAAAAAATCTATGTATTAGTGAATATTAACCAACATTTTAGTTTTAAATCTACCGGATGAGAGTACTCCACATCGAATTCAAACTCACCCACAAATGACCTGAGCAGGAGAGCACACAAACTCAAACCCAGAATAACTGATAAAACCATCTTCAGAATCCAACTTCTTTGTTAATGGCATCTGCCACTCACCTGGCCTTTCAGGTTCTCCAACATAAAAAGAGGTAACCAGATCACACAGTTTAAAGGTCAGTGGCCGCCAAGTCCTAGTAAGGATAGACATGTGGGAGTGAGGGAAGGGCCCTATCAGTGGTGTGAAGGTCACTTCCCTCAGCGCCCTGCAGGTATCACCAGAGTTGCAATAATCAGCAAAGCTTACTTGGAAAGCATCTAAATACATTAAGGCAAGAGACCTCTAATGTCCCGAAGTGGCCCGCATGGTGTTCCTGTATGTGTGTGACCTGTGATCAACCTCCACAGGACTTCCCAGGTCAGTGGTACGACAGACTACCCTGGTCTCAGAGATTCCTTAGAGAGCAGGAATTGAAGAGAACAGAGCCAGAGTACAATGTTCTGACAGAGCTTCCAAGTGACCAAACTAAGCACCCACCAGAACTCTAAATCCAACTGAATTTCAAAGTTACAAGGAAAAACAAAATATAAGTGACAACAACAACCAAAAAAACCCAAACAGGAAATAAATGCCCACAAAAATGTGATAAAGAAAACAAGGTACCTGAACACTAATACTAAAGAAAAATGACTTCTGAAAGCTACTTACCTAGAACTATGGGGAAAATGCATTAACTAGAACATTTTTAAATCAGTTAATCTCAGTTTTCTATGTCAGCAACAACACAGTAAAAACAACTGTTTTCAGCAGAACCTCCTTTAAGTATCTGTCCCTTGAGTGCATGTGATTAAATGCTGTCAAAAGATCGTTTTTCTTGAAATTGGGTCTAATTCTATCTTTCCTGCTCAAAATCCTTTCCCACTGCCTGAAAGATAAAGTTCAAATTTCTTAGCCTAATACAGTCAACATTCTTAGTGAAAGCCCTCTCTCCAGCCCAATTTCCCAATCTGCCTCCTCATACCTTCTGCTTCAGGCACAAACTCCCTATTATATACATCCTGTTCTCAATACCAATCCACCCTGTTCACTCTGCCTAGAAAATCATGCCTCCTGCTCAAAGCTTACCAATATTTTTAAAAGCCAGCTTACATACCTTCTTTGTGAAGGTTTCCCTGCTTGGCCTGTCTGAATTCTCATGCGGGCAGCCTTACTCCGGCACCTAGTACCTCCCCGTGGTAACTCTCGCGAGCGCCATCCTCCTTGCAGACGGAATGCCCGTAACTGATCACAACAGTCACGGTTTAAATAACTGAAACTGGGTAAGCCAGTACTCCAGGAAGAGCCTTTAATCAGGCATAAGGGGAAGGAAGATAGAGGGGATTGCTAATTTTCATGGATGTGAGCCAAAACATTTAAGTTAGTGGTTTTTCAAACCAAATATCTCACTACAACTTCTAAATGCTAAAATGTGTCTGATTTTACTTCTATCCTATGGGGCCAGTATGCTTGAAATGGATTTAAAATACAGACTGCCTACAAGACATTTATACCTTCCAAAAATAAGACATCTGTACATATTGGCCCTATGATCACTACTGCGGTGGATAGGAAGTCCTTCATCTACAAAAGTCTAACATAGCAATGGCCAGGATTTTCAAAGAGCAAATCTGAGAGGCAATTTAAGATGTTTAAATCAGATATAGAAAACTCTTTTAAATCACAAAGTTTTAATACAGAAAAAGGCTAAAATTTTATGTCTGGGATGTAAAATAATTTCCAAACATCTAATACTGGGAATACCGGTTAACTCTCACTAAAGTACATGTTTCTATTTGTAATTCCAGACCAGAATTACTATGTAGAACAGAACAACACAAATACCTGGGAACCACAAATAAGCTGTGGAACTAGTTACCCTTTTTTTACAGGTCAATTAGAAGCAGCGTATTAGGTGGTCAGATGTTGTCTGTTTACACCGAAATCAAAGAAAAGTAAAATCACCAGCCTAACAGCAAGAGGAGGAGGAGAAAATGAGGAGCAGAAGGAAGAACTCAAAGGCCGCAGGCTGAGAGTGTTTAATAAGGAGCAAAGGCTTACCAGGTGTCTCAGCGGGTTCATTATGTTACAACGTCAACACAATAACTACTCCTTATGATGCGTAATCTTACTGATCAAGCAAATTATGTTACTTAGTTTGTTAAAGAAGTTGTGATGTCATTAGGAAAGGGTTTTTTTTTTTTCCCCAGAAACTGGAGGTTCTTTAAAGTGATAATCCTCAATTCCTTAGAAAATTCAATTATACAGAATATTCCATTTCTTCTGGATAGAGAATGATCTTGTTCCAAGTTACACGTTTTATGTCTTATTTATTAAAATTAAGATTAACATTTGTGGATCACCATGACCTTCATTTTAGAAGAAACAACTGGTACGGAACAGTGCCCACGTCAGCAACAGAGCAACTCTGACACTACACTTCTGTGAGAGTAACAAGTTAACAGCACTAAAAATACCTGACACACAGACACCGCCTAAGAGTTTGCACCCGTAACTGGTGGAGTGAGCCTGTTTTTAGGTTCTTGACTCTCTGGCACTAGGTATTTGTAAGTCAAAAATTAAGAAAATGAAGTAATATATTCACTTGAAATCGTCAATTCTGATTTGAGGGTTTTTAACTTTGCTGATCTTATTTAACGGTAAGCAGTCTGCATCACGAGAAACGAGGGTACACATTCACCACTACCCAATCCTGCCATCACTACTCCTATCAATGATGGGAAGAATGTGAACGCTCTGCATGGACAGAATTCTCAAAGAACACCTTTATGAGAAGGCTCATGGGGATTAAAGTTATCACAGCTGCAAAGTGAGAGCAGAAATTGGTCTGATTTCCAGTTATGTACCTATGGCTCATCAAAAAGGTCACAATTAACCCAAACGAATACTTAAAGTGCATTATCTTCACTTGGTTGTTACAGAGCAAGACCAGGCTTATCTTCCACACGAAGCGATGCTTCTGTACCAGCCATGTAGAAACCTGCAGGGCAGATCTGTGCTCCTTTGTCCACGTCCAACTGACCGAAGCAAGAGCAAATCTGAAAGACCAGCAATAACCGTAGAAAACACAGAACTGACCCTTACAACACCGTGGCAGCAACCGGGCCCATTTCAACCTGCCCGACTCTGCACAGCCTACTAAGCTCAGAACCCCAATCAGACACCTTAAAAATACTAACTGAGGGAAACCAGACCCGCAGCTGGTAGGCCTGTTCATTTAGGCATCCAGCCTAAATGGATGCCAACTCACCACCTAAAAAGAAATTCGACCAAATCCCTCGCACTCAAAAGGACTAGTTTTCTAGGTAAGTGACCTCATCTTTCGGTACTACTTCCTAGCCAGGCACAGGTCGGCTTCGGACTGGTCCGTAGGAGGGCACCCGGCCTCCAGCAACCCATCAGCGGTCCACTTCTCAGGGGAAAGCCCCCAGGAGAGACGATGGACGCAGGGAACAGAAGATGGCAATGGTCAGCAGAGAAGGCCTGGACCGGCAGGCTCTGAGAACACTCATTTCCAATTCTCTACAGATGCTCAGGAAGTGGGATGGGAGTGTTCCAAGGAATGTGCAATGCTCCTCTGAAGTTGGGTGGGGGCGGGTAAATGCTCATTTTCTCCAAGTTCACCGAACTGCAGCAGTTACAGGACGGTGATTCTCCAATGACTTGTCACAAAATCTCGCGCCCAGCTCCGGCAGGCCGAGACCCACGAGCCGCGGCTCCAGCCGAAGTAGGAAACGCAGCTGCGAGCGCTCCCGCCCTCCCCCACCCCGCCGGGTGCTTTTCCGTTTCCAACCGGGAGAGGCCGTCAACCCGCAGCGGCGGCGGAGGGGCCCCACACGCCCAGCGGGCTGCTGCCCTCGCTCCCCACCCACTTCTGCTTCCCCGTCGCCCGGCATCAGGCCACCCCCCGGACCGGGCTCGCCGGCTCCGGGTCTGTCCTTGCACGTCCGGGGCCGAGCCGCGGCCCCCAGCCCCCGCCCGCGCCGCCGGCCCCGCTCCGCCGCAGGCCCCCGGCGCCCCGGGTCGCGCCCCCCGCCAGTCGCAGCGCACCCCCCCCCCACGACGACACCCGCCCGCGCGCACGGGGACGCCGGCCGGCACCGAGCGGCCCCGCGCGGCGGCCCAGGCCTCCCGCGGCGCGCGCTGCGGGGGGAGGGGACTCACCGTCAGGCCGGTGCCCAGCACGATCACGTCGTACTCCTCATTCATGGCGGGGGACGGCGAGGACCGAGGCCCAGGGAGAGCACAAGCGCGGGGACTCGCGCGGCCAGCGGCGATACGGCCGCCCTGGAGCCACGGGGGAAGCGCTCAGGCGGGTGTCGGGGCCCGACGGGAACGGGGAGCCAGGGCTGGAGCTGGAACGGAGCGGGAGAGGAGGGAGGCCGGCCGCCACCTCAGACGGGAAGAGAAGAGCGGGGAGGGGAGGGGAGGGAAGACGGGGAGGGCTAGGAAAGGCGGGCGGCGACCCGGGCCTCCGCAGCCGGGGCGGGGCTTAGAGACGGCGCTCGGAGGGCCGTCTATCACAGCCTTTCCGCCCGCTCATTGGCTGCGCTACCGTCGCCCGACCAACCTGCATCCTCTCCCGCCTCTCGCGAGAGGAGGGCGGGCCGTCCCTCTGGCGGTTCCGGTTCCCCGCCCGGTTCGCTGCCACCGTGGTTGGGGGTGGAGGAGGTGGTCGGGCGCGGGCCCCCGAGGGCCTTCCTCGGGGTGGGAGCGCGCGGGTGGCCGGAGGACGGCTGTCAGCCTCGTTCCTCCCGCCTTGGTGTGGGACCGAAGCGCGCCCGGGACCTCGAGACCTCCCGCCGCCCTTGGACTTTGAGCCCGTGACGGCCACGTGCGCCTGAGCCGCCGGCGCGGGGTCCTCTGGGGACGCGGGCGGCCGTCTCGGGCCCCGCACTCCGCGCCTCGCAACCGCGGGTCTCCTCTCATGGCCCGGCTCCGGCTGCGGCCCGAGCGCAGTGCAGGCCGGGGCCGGCGTGCCCGCGCGGCCGCGCCTGTCCCTGCCGTTGGCGGCTGGCTTTGTGTTTCCTCCCATCCGGCCTCCTTTTTCTGAACGCAGGAAGCCCCGCCGCCCGCGAAGCCGTCCGGAGGTCGCAGGCTTTATCGTATTTCCCGCCCTGGGTCGTTCTTGTCGCCTTAGCCCCCTGTGCGGCCCGAATGAATTTAATGAGAAGAAGAAAAAAAAAAAAAAAACTTTTAAAAAACTAACCCTTAGCCCAAATGAGGGGAAGGCTAGATCTGATCTGGAAGCAGGTCTGCGCCTTCTGAGAGCGGCAGCGCGGGCGGCTCTAGAGATCGTAGCTGGCCGCAGGAGTGCGCTCAGGCCCGCGGGTGGAAGAAACGTGCGCCTTCCGTCTCCCCTGCTCGTGCCCGCTCCCACCCTCCCCCCCCAACCTTTTTAGGATTCCTACTGGAATCTCCACTTTGGGTAAAAAGAGATGGATGTAGGGAGAGGCTTGTGTTCTCAGCCAAAGCGAGGGGACCCTGTAGAGGCGGTCTGGGCAAGGGGTGCCCGCAAAGCCCTGGGCGCCTGCAAGGTGCGCCGCGCTCAGACCAGAGTTGGTGTTTCCTTCTAGAGTTACTCTGAAACAGCTGGAGAAGAAATATTCGAAGTGAATCTCGGTAGCCAGAACTTCCTTCATATTTAAATCATTCAGATTCCGGAAATAATGTTACCGTGTTGTACAATGTTTCTTCACCCCAGAAAGAGTTTAAGAAGGTGTGTTCTATCGGACCCTGAACCTGGGGGGATGGGGGTGGGGGTTACATACCTTAACTGGGTTTGTATACATCAGTGACCAAATGAATTTCTGGGTAGACAAAAATCAAGTGCCAAGTTGTCTACTGAACCCATTACGTACCAGTGGGTGTGACTGCTTTTTCTGTTGGCTAAACATGATGCTTTAAGAAGGTCTGTCTCCAAGTACGCGTATACATACACGCACAAACCTGTAAACAACAGAAACTTACCTCTCAGTTCTGCGGGCTACAAAGTACAAAATCAAGTTGTGTCTGGTGAGGACCTGCTTCCTGGTTCAAGTTGTCTTCACTAGTCCTCAAGTAGTTGAAGGGAAAAGGGATCTCCAGGGCTACTTTTACAATGTTACCTATATTCTTGAATTGACTTGAAATATTGACCATTTTTTTAAAACTAACAATAATGAGCCTGGCTGGCTCAGTCATAGACCATGTGACTCTTGATCTAGGGTTTATGAGTTTGAGCCCCACCTTGGTCACTGAGAATACTTTAAAACACACACACACACACACACACACACACACACACACACACATATTCCAGGTGCCTGGCTGGCTCCGTAGAATATTTGACTCTTGATCTCAGGGTCATGAGTTTAAGCCCCACATTGGGGGTGGAGCCTACTTTAAAAATAATAATTTAAAAAATTAAATTAAAAACTGGCAGTAACAATAAAGAGCCTTTTTCATGTATTGCCATCAACCTCTGAATGTTTTTTTTTCAACCTCTGAATGTTGAGGCTTTTAAGCATATCTGCTGAGTTGTTACCATGTTTAAAGTGAAGGGTATTTTGTCAATATTCAGATGGAGTTAATGAGAAACTTTAAGGCATTGGAAAGGGATCTGAGTTGAAGGCTAATGAGGCTCCTCAATCTGATCCCTTACACTGAAATTTAGTTTTGCTGGCCTTACAAGTCCCGTGGCCCTGTGGAAGGACCAAAAAAATGAAAACAACCAACTGGTTTCATCCAAAATTCTATACCTGCTCTAGGAGCCTCATCATCTATTCAACGTGGCAGACAGCACAAATACTGTTTATGGTAAAGCGGCTTGAAAGCCACTCGGTTCTGTGCGGTAGAGGCCTCAGTTCCGAACAGAGTGAAACCCGAGGTTCGGGGGAAGTGGGTGACCGGTGGAAAGGATGGAAAATACCATCCCTCTGAAAGATATTTCAAGTCTGCGTACAAAGCAAGAGGCCAGTTTGAGTGTTATGTATACGCGGGTGCTTGGGAATCGTTGCTGATCTCTTTGCACCGAGCCCGCACCCACGCCTTATGGAGGGAGACACTGAGTCCCAGGAAAAGAAAATCAGAATGAATCCTCGTCCTGGCGGTCCTTCAGTCCGGAGCCACTGCAATAGTTTCTTACCCAGTTTCAACCCTTCTGTCTCAGCTGGCCGTTATCTTCCTAAAATGTGAATCAGATGCTTCTGCCTATCTTTTGCATTTAGAATAAAATTCAAACCCCTTACTATGGCCTAAAGGTATTGCTGACCCTAACCTTTGCATCTCTCTCCAACTTCATCTTGTATACTTCTGGCTCACTGCACCCCAAACACACTAGTCTTTCAGTTCCTAGAATCTGGTCAAGCTTTTAACCACCCAAGGGCCTCTGCACCCTGGTGGGTTCCATAGCTACTAACCCTCACTTCCCCTCCTACACCTCTTCTCACAGCTGGCTCTTTCCACTTCCCTAAGTTTCCATGTGAAAATCTTCCCTTGGGGCGCCTGGGTGGCTCTGTCCGTTAAATGTCCTCCCTCAGCTCAGGTCATGATCCCAGGGTCCTAGGATCGAGCCCTGCATCATGCTCCCCGCTCAGTGGGGAGCTTGTTTCTCCCTCTCCCTCTGCCCCTGTCCTTGCTCATGTGCTCTCTCTCTTGCTCACTCTGTCTCTCAAATAAAATCTTAGAGAGAGAGAAAGAAAAAGAAAAGAAAGCCTTCCCTGACCACATTATCTAAAGTAGGTTCCCCTCAACTTTCATTCTCTGATCACCCCCTGCTCATTTCTTTCATTGATTTTTATCAAATTGGCAGGTACATTCTTGTTTTTTGTCTGCCTGCCAACCAAAATGTAAAGTCCATGAGGGCAGGGACAGTATCTGTCTTGTGCAGAATTATGGCTCTAGAACAATGCTGAAAGCCTGGCACGTGATGAGTAAATATGATGAATGAATAAGAGACCTGGGAGTTGATCCCTAGATAACAAGGACGACATGTGATGAAACAGGTACCAGTTCCTCTTGATACTTTTGAGAAGGCAGTTTTCTTACTGCAGAAGATACTAAGATATTTATTTTTGAGGGTCTTAAAGATAGGGATCTATCAAACATAAATCTTTTCAACATATGGAAATCTAATGCTGAAGAGAAAACATATTAAAATATCCCCAAAATAAATATTTCCTAGTTTATGATAGATTCATTTACCCACCCACACAACACCCTCCCCTAACCCCCCACCCAGCCCCACAAAGTGCTCGTCTGCTCACAGTCTCCATCTGAGTAGAGACTGGCTCCGCCCTGGGTCCAAACCAGAATTCTAGGTATCATCCTTGATTCTGTCTTCTTTCTCTTCTTCCACAGCTATTCCTATTTTCCTTTGCTGTATAACCAACCACCCCCAAATGTAGTGACTTATCTCTAACAGTTCTGTGGGTTGAATGGGCTCCGATGCGTGGGAATTGCTTGGGTCTACAATGCAGTTGGGGTCAACTGTTGGGTGGAAAGACTGAAGACCAGACTAGACTGGACATCCAACATGGCGCACCCCATGACTGACAGCGGATGCTGGCTGTCCGCTGGGAGCTTGGCTGGGGCTGTCGACAAGAGCAGCTATGTGGGTGTGTCCTCTCCACTTGGCTTGTGCTTCTCAAAATATGGTAGATGTGTTCCAAGAGCATAAGTTCCAAGAAACAAGAAATGGAAGCTGCTGAGCTCTGAAGGCCTGGGCCCACAGACTGGCACAGGGTCTCTTCTATCATCTTCTACTTGTCAGAGCAGTTACAGAGCACACCCAGACTCAAAACGAGGAGCCGTAAAGCCCACCTATCAGTGCAAAGACTTGCCAATGAATGTGTAGTCATCTTCCGTTTGCCACAATACCCCATTACATTCTGGCTGTTCCACCTCATAAAAAATCCTGCCAATCCCTCCAGAATCTCCAACCTCATGACCTCTACACTAGTATAGACCACTGCCAAGTTCTCTCCTAGATGAGTGCAAAAGCTTTCTTAATTGGCCTTCAGCCTCCAAACTTGTTCTGTATTCTAGTCCAAGTGAGCTTCATCACAATCAAAAATGACCGAGCTGAGCACATCTTTAAAATCTTTCCTAGGCCTCCACTACTCTTAGGATCAAGTCCAAACACAGATTATTTCCTAAGATGAGCTTCAGTGATCTGGCCCTCAGTGACCCAGTCAATATAACCCGCACCACAGCCCTCCTCCACGCCTCGCCAGTTTCCCATTCCTCGCCACATTAGTCGGTGTCCAGCCGAAAGAATGCCAGCCACTGTAGGCATTTGAAGTAGAGGCACTATAATGTAGGGAATTGGTTTCAAAGCTTGAAAGGGCTGGAGAGGCGAAACAGAGAAGGTTCCCCAGAGGTTAGGAACTGCCTGAAACTCTGGAGCAAGAGGGAAAATGGTGCCACCTGGCCTTCCTGATCCCCATCAGCCTGGCCTAGAGCCGTGACTGTCTCTGTGGCCGCTGGAGCCCAGGAGTCCCCTTCCTGGCTGCTCCTGATACAACCAACAGCAGGGGACTGTGGCTTCCCCTGCCTTCTGTCTTCCCCTAGCACTTTCCATTGGCAGAACTCACCAGAAGCCAGTTGGCAGAGGGCTCTGGGAGGGGTGGTTTGCTGACTCAGCCCCTGCAATCCAGAGGAAAGCAGGGATGGAGCTGAGGACGGACAGACAGATGAGGAGCAGAGCTGCTCCAAACATTTTCTGTTCCACGGACTTGCCATGCTCTTTTCCTTCTAGACATCCTTTCCCTCAGTTGGGAGCATTCTTCCTCTGTTCTTCTATGGACCTGCTTTCTTCTGCTTGTAAGAATTCTCAGGGAAGATGTCACTTTCTTCCACAAATCTATCCTTACTTCCCGCTCTGGATTAAATTCCTCTGTTCTGGGTTAGCGTGTACTCTCTACGACCTTTCTCTTAGCACATGGCACCTGGTTGGGCACTTAGTGTTTGCTAGTCCTATGGAGTTGTGTTCCTTTCAAGGGCAGAACTCTACCTTTTCATCCTTTTTTCTTTACCACTTAGGTCATACAAATCACTCAATAAATATTTAATGCAGGGGTTCATAACCTGAGCGATAATTTTGATGGCCTATAAATGGTCTGTGAACCCTCAGATTTGTATGGAAAGCAGTGCACATGTATATTTTTCCAGAGAGAGGACCCACCATGAGATTCTCAAAGGGCTCTGCAACTCCTAAATGATCAAGAAATTCTATGTATGGATGAGGAATGAATTCACAATATTCCCAAGAGTTGGGTAAACAAAAATACAACTTCCAGGAAGAAACGGAGTATCAGAGACCATTTCGGTGGCTTACCCTACATTACAACTTTTATTGAATTTCCGTATACAGAGAAATAAAATCAGTGGCAAGACTGATGATGTATCTACAAATACAAAATAATATGCAAAATATAAACCATTTGCAAGGGCAATTAGTAAGAGATCTGTGGAACGCTTTTAATACAACGACGAGTTAGTCGAACTGGGTGGGGTTTCAGATGTGGTGGCCAAGCGGATGAATCAGGCGTGCCAATTTCCAAAAACGTCGTAAGTGTAGGGCAAGCATGTTCCGGATCCCTTCCCCTTTCAGAAAGCTTTAGCTTACTCTATCTAACCTCTAACTGTGGAGGAGTGATGGGAAAAGAGCGTGGCTGTCAAGGAAAAGCAATACAGTTGGCTGAAATGATGGCTTATTCGTTCCATCCTAGACTAGAATGATCTCTAAGCTGCCCAAGCCTTAATGTTTCTTGTATTAGCTTAAGTTACTTCTCTTTCAAGTAACCAAACCCATATGGGGCTACCTCACGTACAAAGGGGGATTTATGAGAAGGGGGCATAAGTGTAGTCAGGTTTCTGGAAGGAACTGGAGTCAGGAGTTGGAAAAATGTCTCTTAGCCCAGCTCCTCTCTGTACGGCTTCTTCTTTGTTTTCTCTCTATGACCTGACACTGCTTTCCTCAGACGTGGAGGGTGGTGACGGCTGGCAGCCCACTTCAACTGAGTTTCGCCCCGTCTGTCCAGATGCTCTCGATAGGGTTCCTGAGCCTCACACCGACACTTCCGGCCAGAGCACTCCTCGGTGGGGGGCCAGTCCCGGGCACTGTGGGGTGTGTAGCAGCATCCCCGGACCTCTTCCCATGAGATGCCAATACCCACCCTCTCCTGGCCCCAGCTGTGACCATCGAAATGTCTCCAGACATCACCAGCATCTCAGTGGCAAGGCAGGGGCTGAGACCCCCTGGGCTGGACTCCCCAGGTTTCCATAACCAATGTCAGATGTCCAGGCAGAGAGTCGGGTTGGGCGAGCTTGGGGTCTTGTGTCCAACTTGATCCGATTAACTCAAGCGGGGGGCATAGAGTGCGTGGTGGAAATATGGCTACTAGGAGTCCACATCCACTGGGGCGGTGGCCGGGTCCTGGAAAAGAGCTCTGGTAGGTGTCCGTGACATTTCCTTCACCCTAGAAGTGAGGCACTCTAGCCCGACTCTACGGACTCTATTCATGCGTGGTTTGGGGGGGACACTTTCTCAGGGAGAGGTTTGTGGTATGTACATACCTTTAAATTTTTAACTCCAGATCTTCCACTATAAGGCTTTTGAAATAAAAATACCTGGCTTGTTTCATTTATTTCTTAAGCAATTATTTACTGTGTCTCCCCTGTGCCAGGAACTGGGCTAGGCCGTGGTGAGCTAAGCAGATTGGGTCCTGTTTGCACATTTTACCTCCAGAGTGACTTAATGGTTGTGATGGCTAACCCACTTTGGGTTAGCCCTTTTTCATTTCAAAGCCTTTTTACCTTTGATATCTAATCACTATTTTTTTTAAGATTTTATTTATTTATTTAACAGAGAGACAGAGAGAGAGAGATCACAAGTAGGCAGAGAGGCAGGCAGAAAGAGAGGGGGAAGCAGGCTTCCCCCCAAGCAGAGAGCCCAATGCGGGGCTCGATCCAAGGACGCTGCGATCATGACCTAAGCCAAAGGCAGAGGCCCAACCCACTGAGCCACCCAGGCACCCCTTTTTATTTATTTTTAGAGAGAGAAGGGGGGAAGGGCAGAAGGACTGAATCTTTAAGCAGACCCCCTGCTGAACTGGAGCCCCCACATGGGGCTCGATCCCGTCACCTTGGGATTGTGACCTGAGCTAAAACCAAGAGTCAGGCACTTAACTGACTGAGCCACGCAGGCACCCCTATCTAATTATTATTTTTCATTTTAAAGTTTTTAAATCAGTTGTCTTCTTTACTTCAGTGTGGGGTTATCTGCCTGTCAGAACTGTTAGTCTTGCTATTCATGACCCCATGCCCATATGTTACTAGAACAGTCGGTTTTGATCACTGAAACTCAGTTGCCCAGGGCCCTCAAAAAAAAGAATTCCAAGGTTAGTCTTGACTCGTACCAGAAATAAATAACAAAGTATTAGGAAGAACATCTTGTCTTTTCTCAGATAACAGAAAAATAAGTTCTTATGCTAGCTGGCAAATAAGAATTCACTGTGCACGAAGGTTATCTAGAAGGACCCTGTCAGGTTAAAAATTAACTAGGTTTGCAGCTTTCGCTCTCCGCCCAGTTCCCAACCCTGCATGCTGCTCTCCCAGTTTCTGTGTGGTCTGTCAAAATCTCCCTGCAGATTCTCTCCAAGGAAAGAGTCCCAGGGTCATGTAAGTTTGGGAGATTTTCCCCATTATGTCCTCCTTTGGGAGAGTCACAGTGGAGACGGGAAGGTTTCTGAGACGTTTCCACTGCCATAGTCATTACGGAGAGAAATCTGCGAAACCCCATGTTCCAGCTCTATTCCTGGGGATGCACGGAAAAGACATTTTCTGGGATATAAAAAGCAGCGCTAAAATGTTCATCAAATTCTAATACAGGGGAGCCAAGAGTGGGAGGTAAGCTCCAGCAGCGATCAGAAGGATTCAGCCTCAAGGTAGCCAAGGGGAGGAGGTTGAAACTAGTTGAGACGAGAGATTTCCAACACATCCACGAGTATAGACTTCTACAGTGTCACACGGCGTTCAAGCACACTCGTGCGCGTGCCGGAGCGCGAGGCTGGCAGCCACGGCATTGGTCGGAGAGTAGGGGCTTGGGGACGACAATACAAGACGGAACTTGAGACAGCATGGTGCAGACTGAGCACCGGCCTGTACCACGGTTCCCGTCCCAGGGTCTGCTGAAATGGCACAAAAGGAAGAAAAAGGGTCTGAAGCTTTGCGTTCAGAGAGAGCGGAAAGGGAGTCGGCTGCTGGAGGACAGCAGACCGTCGAGTCCATGACCTAACAGCCCAGAGAAAGCTGAGCCGTCGCAGACGCAAGGCATTGAGAAGCAAACGTACTCCAGCTAGAAGGTTCCAGAAAAGACCACAGGAGTTAAGGGGGCAGGTGACTTGGAGCCCAGGCGGGGAAGTGCGGTGACGACGGCGCCGGTCGAAGGGGCCTACAAGGAGCAGCGCGTTCCTGGATCCCGTCCTGCCGGCACCCCCGTGTCCCCAGCGAAAGGCGGGGGTTGACTGCAGACAGTGGAGTCAGAAGAGCCGGGGCAGAAAAAGCACGCCGTCCCCAAGCAGACAGTGTGGGAAGCAGGGGGCAGAGGGAAATCTCTGTACCTTCACTTGATTTCGCTGTGAATCTAAAATTGTTCTTAAAAACAAAGTATGTTTTAGGGGCGCCTGGGTGGCTCAGTTGGTTGAGCGTGTGACTCTTGGATTCAGCTCAGGTCATGGTCTCGGGGTCGTGAGATCGAGCCCTGCATCGGGCTCCGCACGCAGCAGAGTCGGCTACAGATTCCCTCTCTGGCCCTCCGCCCCTCCCCCCTCATGCTCTGTCTCTAAATAAAAAAACAGATTAAAAGATTTTTAAAATCTTTTTTAAAAAATGAAAAAATAGGGTAAATTTAAAGAAAAACAACCAAAAGGGGGGCTCCTGGCTGGCTCCGTCAGTACAGCATGTGATCTTTGACTTCAGGGTCGTGAGTTCGAGCCCCATGTTGGGCATAGTAATTACTTAAACAAACAAACAAAAAAGCAGCTAAAAGTTTTAAAGAAGTGTTCTGGGATAGACTCTCATTTTAAGAAAATAATACAGAGCATTTTCACTTTGAGAAAATAAAAGGACGCCCCATGGCACTTAGGAGGTGAGAACCCCGGGACACAGGGAGTCTCCGTCGTCCGCACTGGGCACTGCTGTTCCCGGCGCCTGACGTGGGCATCAGGCAGGCTCGGGGCCTGCCTCACGGACTCCTCGGGCTCTCTGAGGCCACAGGCGCACACCTGGCTACTCAGGGGAGCGTCTGGGAACAACGGGACCCCTCCTCTTCGGTGGAAATGGAAGCAACCTGTCTGCATCAGTCCTCAGAGCGAGGCTGGAGCCAATCTGCATGTCATGTTCCCGTTTGCATCTGCCTTTGTCGGAAGGTGGTGGGTCTCCTGACCCTCTTGTAGAGAGAATCTCTGGTCTCGGTTCACCTCTCCCCATCTTCACATCCTTTAGAGCTGCTGGATTCTGGAATGGACTGGAAAAAACTTTAGAGGCCTTCATCTCCCCCATTTTATGGATTTAAGGATGGGGGACTCTCTGGCTGAGAAACTTTACACAGCTTGTACCCTTAACCGTCATCTCTCAGGGAATTAAATTTCTCTTCCGGTGGAATCCAGCCAAAATTGTGGGTTTTACTTAAGCCTTGCTTTATGCTGTGAAGATTTAAATGTAGACCCAGAGAGGCTCCTGGGGGGCTCAGTCGGTGAAGCCTCTGCCTTCAGCTCAGGTCATGATCCCAGGGTCCTGGGATCGAGCCCCAAGTTGGGCTCCCTGCTCCATGGGGAGTCTGCTTCTCTCTCTCCCTCTGTCCCTCCCGCTGCTTGTGCTCTCTCTCTTTTTCAAATAAAGAAATAAAATCTTAAAAAAAAGATTTAAACCCAGAGAATTTCTCTGGTCTCTCCCGTCAGCTCTTTCCCACGCCCCTCTTCTCCCTCTCCTTGATTTCTCAGGCCAGATCTTTCTTCTCGCATGGCACCCGGACACCTCGCCAAGCCACGGCCGGGGAAGGTGGCGTGACACAGTCGTTTCCACCCCTGGTGCACGGGAGCCGCCCGCCTCCCCCCATCCCGTCCTCCCAGGCGCTCTCAGTGGGGGGCTTCTCGGGGCCCAGTTACCTCCCCGGGGCTTTGGCTCACTCCAGGGCCAGGAACATGGCCATGTGCAGAGGGACAGTGTCCTGGGATGCGGGTCCATGGGGCACGTCTGGCTCCGAAGTTCCTTCCAGGGAACAACCTGAAGATTGGCCTCTTGGTCCAGCAGCTTCCTCTGCGTGTTGGGGTCACCTGGCACTGGCTCCTCCACGGGAAGGACCGGAGTGTGCCGGGGCCTCCCTCCCGTCACGTGATCCACGGAGCTCACCTTGATTGACTGTGGCTTCGCCCGGTTGGCAGGCCGGAGATGCTGCGATGGAGACTCATGACCTCCGAGCCCGACGTTTCTATGCTGTCAGCAAACAGGCACTGCACATTTCACCCTTAAAAAGCCAATATAAAAAAAGAGCCAATATCATCTATCTTTAATACTTAATGTCTGGTTTTAAAATGACACACGTGGCTGAAACAAAGTAGTCAGGCGATATTTAAGGGTACAACGTGGAAAATACACGAGCTCCACGCGTGGACCTCTGGTCTCACTGTTAAATTTCTTTCTTTTTTTTTAAGATTTTATTTATTTGACAGAGAGATCACAAGCAGGCAGAGCAGCAGGCAGAGAGAGGGAGAAGCAGGCTCCCCGCCAGGCAGAGAGCCGGATGTGGGGCTCGATCCCAGGACCCTGAGATCATGACCCGAGCCGAAGGCAAAGGCTTAAACCACTGAGCCACCCAGGCGCCCCTCACTGTTAAATTTCTTACCATCTTTCCAGAAATAGTCCGCGCACATGCGCACACACATTCGGTAACACAGACAGCAATGCTCTGTTTCTGCTCCTTCCTCTTTGCACGAAACAACACGTTCCAGGGGCGTCTGGGTGGCTCAGTCGGTTGAGTGTCACGGGTCAGGTCAGGATCTCAAGGTCCTGGGATCGAGTCCTGCCTCGGGCTCCTTGCTCGGTGGGAAGCCTGCTTCTCCCTCTCCCTGCTCCCTGCTCATGCTGTTTCTCCCTCTCTCTCCCAATAAAAAAATTAAAAATAAACAAAACAATAGATTCTACAGATTGCTTCATTTCTGTACGTATAAATCTACATCTCTAGCAGTTCCAAGACATCCTGTAATTCAGCCTCATTACTATTATTTGTTAGGTCATATTACAATATTAGAAAACTTCATGAAGACAGAAGGTGGAAAACAGTTTGGGGACACTCATGTAAGCACCAAATAAAGAGTAAGCTGTACCTCTTTGGCAAAGCACTGCATTTGTGGCAGGACACGGGATATCCCCCCAAGGAACATGCAAGGGGTTAAATGGTGTGCCCACAAAAGCCCCATGTCCCTGGAACCTGTGAACGTGACCTTATTTGCAAAAAGGTCTTTGTAGGTATAATTATGGATTTTGAGATGCGATCATCCTGATTTAGGATGGAGGGTCCTTATGGGAGGAAAGCTGAGGGAGAGGCCACGTGACCAGGGATGCAGAGACAGGAGGGTCACAGCCCCAAGCCTGTGAATGCCAGAGCCCCTGGAACCTGGAATGGGCAGGCTCCTCCCCTAGAGCCTTTGGAAGCAGCGCGGTGCCCCTGACACCTTGATTTCGGACTCTGGCCTCCAAGCCACGAGAGAACACGTGTCTAGTTTGGGGTCATTTGTTAAGGCAGCCCTAGGAAACCGATTCACAGCGCTGACCTAGATGTCACGAACCCTACTCGCTCTGGGTCTTGGTTTTCTTCATGCCTAAAAAGGAGAGGGTTGGGCCACAGGATCCAAAGTTCTCCTGTGGGGTGAACAGTCTGTGAACGCATTCGGGGCTCTGCACGAGAGCCCCCTCGTTCAAGGCCAGGCTGGGATCATGTCAGCTCAGGCTGCCTCTGCCCCTTCCCACAACTCGGCGTTTTTCTCCATGCTCGTGGGGGTGTTTCTTGTCCTTGTGAGCACCTGCTGCTCTTCCGAGAAAGCTGGAGTGACTCCCCTCACCAGAAGGAACAACCTTCCCCCCACAGGGGCAGGACTCTTTGGTAACCAAAATGGGATTCGGAGCCGTTTAGGGAGAAGGGGACATACGTGGACGTTCTGAGGCATCACCCGGGTCCCGTTCACGGATGAATAAATCACCCAAAATGCCAGGAGTGCCCCTGGCGGCCCCCCGGGAGAGTGGCTGGCTGGAGGGCCACCTTGCCCAGGGCCACGCCCTTCCCAGGCCCACATCCAGGGACGGGTCCTCGGGGGGGACGGAGACCTGCCCTCCTGCCCCCGACTCAGAACCGCCCTAGCACTCCAGCACCCCAGGGAGATCCCCAAGTCCGTCCTCGTGGCTTCTCCTTCGCCCCACACGGCTTCCCTCCCCAGCCTTCCACAGCGGTTGCCACCTGGAGACTCCCTAAGGAGCCCCTGCCTGCCGCGCCCCGTGGCCATCCCAGCAGGGACGAGGAACTCAGGGGCTTGTGTAACCGAACCATTCACGGAGCAGCAGCCCAGAGACCCGGAACGTACTGGATCGGGGGCTCCTGCGAGACCTGCTCCACGCTGGCCTCCTAGTGGCCTTGTGCAGAGAGAAACCAGGCTTCACCGTGTCTCTGCCCACCAAGGACAGATGTAGGAAGGGGCTCTGACCGGCTGGTGTGGGTCAAGCCCCGGCTCCAGATGAAGGAGGAAGCTGGAGAACACCAGCAGCGTCCACCAACACCATGTGTGTGGGGCGGGCGAAGAGCTTAGCCCGATGGCAGGAGGGGCAGGGAGGGCCGCCGGGCAGGGGCACCGATGAGTGCTGGCTCTGGGGGACCCTCGCTTGCTACCAGGTGACCCCTCCCCATCGCGTCCAGGGGCCAGCCCAGGACGCAATAAATTAGCTGTGGAGAGCTGGGACCCGGGGCCCACGAACCCTCTTGCCGCCTGCCCGTGTTGGCCTTTTGTTCTTCACTGAGATGAATTCCTTGCAGGCCTGGGCCGGGTGTGAGGTGCGGTGAGCCAGCCGCATTTGCTGATCCCCAGCCAGAGACACTCTCCAACCATTCTAGCCACTCAGAACAGAGCTAACCCACCAGGACAGCAGGCCTTGAGGTTGCTCTGAAAAACGTAACATTAAGGGAACACAACAAATTAAGAAGCCCTGAGCCCTAGCACAGGAGGCAGAGATGCCCAGCTCTCTCTCAGGCCGTCCCCACATCCCACAACGGCGGGGTCAGAAGTCCAACGCTCTGCTGAGGGTAGATCGCTCATGGCCTCTGCCTGCCCCCGGCCCCACCCCTGCACACAGCTCCCCTCCCCTCTGTCGGCCTCTGATCCCTCCGGGAACTGCTTGTACCTGACGGATCCGGACCTGGCCCAGGCGGTCAGTCGGCTTCCCCCTCTGGCTAGTTTGAAGTCATGACCCAGAGGTGTTGCAAGTCTTTTAGGTGCTGCTCAGCAGGGAGCCATGTGGGGCCAGGTGAGCGACGAGCTGCCTCTAACCACCCAAGTGCAGAGGCCTGGATGTGTGGCTGCAGAGAGGAGGGACCATGAAGTCACTGCCTGGGTTTTTGTGCTGAAGCCATCAGATAAAAGGAAAAGGGCTCAGTCGGTGAAGGTCTGCCTTCAGCTCAGGTCATGATCCCAGGGTCCTGGGATTAAACCCCACGTCAGGCTCCCTGCTCAGAAGTGAGTCTGTTTCTCTCTCTCCCTCTGCTGCTCCCCCTGCTTGTGCTCTCTACCCCCCGCCAAATAAATAAAATCCTAAAAAATTAAAAAAAAAAAAAAAAAGGAAAAGTGTCCAAAAGGACCCTGCCCCGACTCTGCCCCATCCAGTAGCCGGCTTTCCCTCTCATCCTTCTTTCACTTAGCCTGGATGTGGACTGGTAGCACCCAGGCGGGGCAAGGGCCCTCCCAGAGCCGTCACCCTCTGAGAGCCATCAGCCCTTCTAGCCAACAGGCAACAGGCTTCTGCCGGACATGTACTCTCCCGGGAGACTGAAGCCAGAGGGGACACGCCCCCTTTGCGGGGTCAGCCCTCGGGGAAGACGGAAACAGTGTAAGAATCTGCGGGCTCCTGATCTGCAAGTGGAGAGGGCTGGGCTCTGCTCTGAGGTCCTTCACACCTGAGGACATTTGCTCTGGAGCCTCCCTCTCACCTGCCCCCAGGCCAGCCCCGGGGCGCTGAGCGATCACCGTAGGAGGTGGCGGGATGAATGAACAGCCCCTCCACAGAGGAAAACCGGCCATGACAGCAGGGACCTCCACCAGGTAGAGGGAGGGTGACCCCAGGAGACCCCCAGGAAGGAGAGTCAGCGCAGGGATCGTCCAGCAGCTCAGAGGACACTGATCATTGCTCCCCAGAGGGAGTGCGGAGAAACGGGCGCACCGCAGGACAGGAAACTGGTGGATTGCGGGAGAACCAAATGCGAGAAGGAAACAGATTCTGTGTGTCAGGACTCTCCAAAGAACAGACCCAACAAGATACAACAAGACCCAACAGAGATACCGAGGAGAGGTTTATTATAGGAAGGGGCTCGCGTGGTTCCGGTGGCCGAGAAGCCCCACGATCTGCTGGCGGCCGGCTGGCGGCCCTGCAGAGACCGTGGGGTCACCCAGTCTGAGCCTGAGTCCCAAGAACCAGGAGACCCGGTGTCTGAGGGCAGGAGGACAGGGATTCTAAGCCCGGTCACAGAGCAGACTCACCCTTCCTTGCCTTTTTGTTCTTTTCAGGCCCTCAACGGACTAGATGATGCCCCCAGGAGGGCCACAGAGTCCAACGCTCATCTCTTCCAGAAACCTCTGCACACGCCCCAAAGACAATGTTTTATCAGTTACCTGGGGGTCCCTAAGCCCCGATCCCAGAGAAGAGCTGGACTTCAGATCCCGTTACGGAGCGTGACAGCCTAATGGACAGGCGGGGCTGCCGGAGGGTGGGCTGCGGTGGGAGCCAGCGATGTGTTGAAGTCATGTGGTTGGGTAGCAGGGACGTCCTCGGTTCCAGAAATCCGGAGTGGCTGCCGCGTGAGGACAGCAGGTGGTGGACGCAGCGGTTGCAGGCCCGACCCCTGGAGTCTAGGGTAGCAGAAAAGTGGACACAGAACCAGCAAGGGAAGCCGAGACGGGGACTCTTGAGGAAGAGAATGTTTGGGGTCACACAAGTTAAAAGTCTAAACGTGGGCTTTCAGCATGGCTGATCTAGAGGCTAATAGAATGTCACTGGTGTGTGGGGGGCGTGGGGGCGGGGGGGTTGGGAGTCTGTCCTTCTCTCCAGACACTGAACAGGCTTCATGGCCACCACAGTCCTTGACTGGGCCAGCCAGCCCTGTGGAAAGAGCTTCTTCTGTGGTTTCCTGGCTCTCTGGTCCCAGACCCATCATTACACCCCTTCGGTGGCCAGGGGTGAGGCCTGGCCTGTGACCGCCCTTGGGTGGGCTGCAGCCCCCGCGGAAGCTCGTGGAGTCGGCTCCTGTGGGAAGGAGGGCTTCTGCAGCCTGAAGAGAGGGAAGGGCTGCTGATCGGGGAAACCCAGGCCCGCCGTGTCTCTTCCCTGAGTGCCGAACGTCGGGTGCACACGAAAGAGAATCGCATGATCCGTAGGGAGGAGTCATGGTTTTCTTCTGGGACCCCCTAACGACGGGCTCATTCCACACACGGTTTAGCCCACACTGATCGCTCCTCTGGGCCGGGCCCTGTTCCAGGCTCAGGGACTCAACGTGCTTTGGTTTTGTTTTTGAAGGCACAGGGCCTGCCCTTAAGGAGCCCCTGACCGGGGACAAGAGGTGGACACGTACGGAACAGCAGTGTGTTAAGAGCAATGATAAATGCCCTTGGACTCCGGGCGCCTGGCCGGCTCAGTCCGTACGGCATGGGACTCTTGATCTCAGGGTTGTGAGTTCAAGCCCCACACTGGGTGCAGGGATTACTTAAGATTTAAAAATAAACTCTTTAGGGGGGGAAAAAAAAGCAGATGAATTCATCCAGGATTTGTGAAGGATGTTTGCAACTCAGTGACAAAGAGACAACCAGGTAAGACGTGGGCAAGGAACTTGAATGGACACCCTTGTGAAGACCAGAAGAGGAGAGATGTTCCGAGTCCTTAGTCAGGAGGGAATGCAGGGCGGAACTACGGGATCCCACCTCACACCCCCTAGAGGGCTATGGTAGTTAAAAACAACAACAACAAAACAAAGGGCAGGTGTTCCTGAAGGTTGGAGACCTTGGAGGCCTCGTACATCGCTGGCAGGAACGTGAGATGGTGCCCATGGGAAACCACTCGAGGGCTCGTCCCAAAGTTACCCGGAATCACCCTCTGACCCAGCCAGTCTGCTGCCGGCCACATCGCCCGCACTGCCAGCGGGGGCTCTGCCAGGCATCGGCACACCAGTGTCGCTGACTGCGTTACTCACGGTGGCTGGGGGGGGGCGGGCGTGGGGAACCGCCCCGATGCCCCTCAGGAGGTGAACGGATAAACAAAGCCTGGTCTGCACATCCAGCGAGACACTCAGCCGGAAAAGGAAAGGACTGGTTCTTGCTCCGAGGCTTTAAGGCGAGCGAAAGACGTCGCACACAGGCCGCGTCTTGTGTGATTCTGTTAGTACGACGTCTCCAGAAGTGAATCCACAAAACCAGAAAGCAGGTGGGTGGTTGCAGGCACGGGGGGAGGGGAACGAGGAGCACGTGCTCGAACAGGTTTTGTTCCAGGACAAGGAACTGGTTTCGGAGCTGGGGAGAGGCGGTGTCCGCATGATGACGGGAATGCCCGGAATGCTCCTGCGTCCTTTGCTGTGAAATGGTGACTTTTGCAACGTGAGGGTCGCCCCCCATCGAAACCACAGCAGCCTCTGACGTTGTGCCTCTGCTACAGAGAGCATGTGACAGGGCTGCCCGGCAGGGGGTGGGCGGGTGACCGAGCTCAGGGTGGCTCAGGAGAGCCTCTCCCAGGAAGGGACTTTCTCCGGGGCCAGTTTCCCCTGAGTGCCTGTGCACCGGGGCCCTGAGTTCCCGTTTCCTCCTCCTTTGCACGGAGCCTGGAGCTCCTCACCCTCACATTGGATCTCCACGTCAGGATCTCGGCTGTGTTTGCCGGAGCCATTCTTGTTTGCTATTCTAGGGGGAGGCCAGGACAAAGGACAATTATCAAAGGCCTGCGTGTTCCCTGCACGGCCACCGCGGCCCCGCACCGCATCCCTGGAGGCCAGCAACAAAGGCGGCCTTGTGGTGTGGGCGAAACTGTTCCACAGTACATTCTCCTGCGGGGAGGACTGCGGGGCTGTCAGGGGGAGCATCTCTTGCCATTTCACAGAGCACCTCGTTCCGTGCCGAGGGGCCATGGGCGAGTGTCCGCTCAGCTCTGGGCCGTGTCCTGCAGAGTCAGGGATCGGGGGGCCAGGGGGCAGGGGTAGCTCTGGGCCTCACTGTCAGGACTACCAAGGGTTCGCGCCCAGAGGCCTCGTCCCCAGCTTCCCTGGAAATCCCTGGTGACTGACAGAGAATCAGACAGAAGCTGACGGAATGTGCAGAGCCCGCGATTATGTGCAGGGCGTGCTTTCCCCGGAAGGTGTGATGCCGCTGCTGCCGCCGGCTCGGTGGGACAGGAGGCCGTGCCCATCCCCCTCCCAGGGTTTGGGGGCCCCACTGCAATGCCCCACCCAGACCTCTCCTGGCTTCCCTAACACCATCCCTCCTGTTCTGTGTTCCATTCTCTCCACGACCTGACGCAAATCCAAACTACTGTTTGGAGGGATGCCTGGGGGGCTCCATTGGTGAAGCATCTGCCTTGGGCTCAGGTCACGATCCCAGGGTCCTGGGATCAAGCCCCCATCGGGCTCCCTACTTCTCCCTCTGCCTCTCCCCACCCCCGACTTGTGTGCTCTCTCTCTCTGACAAATAAATTAATAAAATCTTAAAGAAAAAACCCCAAACTACTGTTTGGAGGTCCTGTTCTGGCCAGGCCCTAGGACGTGTTTATCAGATGCTGGTTCCTTAGTCCTGCGATCGGCACACGAAGTGTTACTAAGTCCACTGTGCACATAAGGGGATAGATTCCAGGGAGACTGGGACTTGTTATCCATCGGGGGAGAGGATTCAAACCCTATGTTCCCTGTTCCATAAACTGATCCCCCCTCATAAACTAGTTCTTGGAGACATTCTGCTTCCCAAGTGACGTCATGTCTCAAAAGACTAAAAATAGGAGGTTTTCACGGTAGTCCTGGTGTATCTGTAGCGAGATGGGAGGTAGTTGGATATATATTTTTTAGGGGAGTCTTTCTGGAACCCCCGAACTGTATCATGTGACTGCTTTGTCTACATTCCCCAGAGGCCGCTGTCGAACGCTGTCACTTAACTCTCGTTCAGTCGCGCAATCCCACCTTGAGCTGGTACACAGGTGACTCTGACCGAGCGATCCCTCCTTCGCCGTGCCCGTCACGTACACGGCGCAGAACGGAATCGGGAGCAAGAGTCCCCCGAGGTCACAGGCCGGCTGTAATGCTCTTCACCACTCGCCTCTAATCTCCGTCTTGGAAGCCCCCAGACCCCACCCCCAGGAGCTGCCCCTTCTGTGCTAGTCTCTCCGCTGGACTGTGAAGTACCGAGCAGGGTCTATGGGAGCAGTTGTCTGGTCTAGTGCTCTTTCAGTGGGGGCGAGGGGACAAACAGGAAGAGGGAGGGAAGGAGGAGGGAAGCAATACAAGTTTCCAGCTCTACGACTCGATATAAAAAGACAAACCAGTTAGAAGATGGGCCAGGGACTCGAACAGACATCGCTCAAAGCAAGATGTGTGGAAGGCCAACAAGCACGTGAGAGGACACCCAGCGTCAGGAGTCATCTGGGAAACGCGAACCCAAACCGGGAGATACCACTCCACACCCACTAGGATGGGTGCAACTGAAGACAGACAATCCCAAGTGTTCACAAGGACGGGGAGAGATCAGAACCCTCATACAGCGTGGGTGGGAGTGTGAAACGGAGCAGCCCCTTTTGGAAAAACCTCCGACAGCTCCTCAAACAATCAGACATACACAGAGGCTTGCCATATGCCCCAGAAATTCCACTCCCGTTCCGTACTCGAGAGGAATAAGAATGGGAACTACACGTCACACAAAAAGCTGGAAAAGAATGTTCACAGCAGCATGAAGCTGTATCATAGGCGGAAACAACCCAGATGCCCATCAGCTGATACAGGAACAGAGCGTGGCCTCTGCACGGCGTGGTGTCGTTTGGCCATGGGAAGGGACGGAATTCTGACACGTGCTACACACGATGAACCGTGAGCACGTCGTGCCAAGTGCCAGAAGCCCCAAGATTCCGTGGTGTCTGTGGATCCGCAGGGGCTGTCGGGGGAGCCGGAGGGGGGCACGGGGTTCCCTTGTGATGATGAAGATGCTCCAGGATGGACAGTGGTAGTGGCGGCCCATCGCTGTGAATATTCTAGAAGCCGCTGAACTGCACGCTTTCCCCGTATGGCATGTGAATTATCCATGAACTGCTCTGCTCTCGAAGTTTCCAGAAGTCACTGCGTCCCTTCCTGCAGCTCCTCTTGGTTCATATTAAACTTAATGACTTGAGTTTCGGTTTTTAAATATCGGACACGGGGTGCCTGGGTGGCTCAGTGGGTTAAATATCGGACACAGATTTTTAAACTCCTTGTGAGCATTTTAATAAATACTAACATACTATTTAATATCCGTTTTCGAGGTTTCTAAATACATAAACTACTCAAATTCTTTTTTTTTTTTAACTATCTAATTTCTTAACTCTCCTCTACTGGGAATGTAACGCCTCTGCTTGTCCCCATCACAGCCCAGGTCCCGACGGCATCTGCAGTATTAACGTCAAGGAGGAAGGACGTGTTTGGGGCCCCTCTTGTGTGGCGGCAGCAGCGGCTCGGAGAGTCGTAGGAAGTCACAGTTCGCTTCCTGCCTGGCCCCAGAGAAACGGAGAGAACAGTGGGGTTAGATCACCACTCAGTGCCATCCCAAACCCAGGTGAACCAAGTCAGACCCCGAAGGGGCATAAAAGATTCTAACCTTGAGGAAAGCATCTGACAAAACTGAGAGCTTTTTGATTTTCAGCAAGGTATTTATGCCTTCTACAAAAACATCTATTTAAATTCAGCGGTAGATAACCAAGCAGCTGGAGAGGCTTGCAGGGGACATCTTGGCCTGGCCCTTGCTTATCTTGTCATTCTCGTACAAGACCAGCCGTGCCTGCTCCTAGCACCTGGCAGGCCCTAGCCCTTGGCAGGAGCAATTCCCAGAAGAGTTCCCGGTTCACGGAACAATGATTCAAACGTGCGGGGCCTGGCTGGCTCAGTCGGTAGAACACCGGACCCTTGATCTCAGGGTCGTGAGTTTGAGCCCCACAAAGGGCATGGAGCCTACTTAGAAAAATAAATAAATAAAATTAGTTTCAGCAATTAAAACAAAACAAAACAAAACAAAAACGTGTGTGTGCAGATGGGCACTGGCAAGGAAACTACACGAAAAAGTGAAAGTCATGAATTCGTAGAATGAGAGCACGATTATATCGAATCCCCCAAAACTGCCTTTCAGTATGATTATGATGTTGTTGAGCAAACTGTGGGTTAAAATATTCACCTGCAATTATACCCACTGGGTGGAATCCTCCATAGCAGTTAAAAAGAAAAAAAAAAACAGTTAAAAAGTACAAAGCATGTCTATAAAGTGCTAGCAGGGAGGGATGTCCCAGATCCCGTGGGGGAAAAGAAAGTGAATGCCAAAGAGAAGGTATTAATAAGTTCATAAAATAAAGTGTTAAAGAACCACCTTTTTTTTTTTTTTTTTTTTTGCAGTGCCCCCCGCCATGTAATTGCTTGCATAAGATAAAAATCTAGAAAGCTGTGCACTAAGCCATTAACTCTGGTTGTTTCTGGGAAGAAGGCTAACAGGAACTTTCACCTTCTGTGTTCATGTTTTTAATATTACTTGCCGTATTTACATGTATAGATTTCTATTTTAATAAACATTTGAAACCTGTTTTTAGGCGTTTCTTCCTTTTTATGTTTTCCTACACTTGATCATATATTAACTTCGTAAATCATCCTTTAAGCTGCGCTCAAATTTTTTTTGTAATTTCATTTTAAAAAGTCTAATTTTGGGGAGCCTGGGTGGCTCAGTGGGTTAAAGCCTCTGCCCTCGGCTCAGGTCATGATCTCAGGGTCCTGGGATCGAGCCCCGCATCAGGCTCTCTGCTCGGCAGGCAGCCTGCTTCCTCCTCTCTCTGTGCCTGCCTCTCTGCCTATTTATGATCTCTCTCTGTCAAATAAGTAAATAAAATCTTAAAAAAAAAAAAGAATTATCACGGGAGCCTCTCTCGATGTGTGTTTATTTTGTTTTAAGTCAACTATAGTGAGTCTGGTCGCTCTAAGAAACCCTCAGTTTTGAGGCCTGGGAGTTGTCTGACCCAGGTGGGTCCCCCAGAGGGTACCACACACTTTGGGGGGCCTGCTCCTCCCTCCTGGGAGACAGAGCAGACAGGATGCTCTGATCATTTCTCAGGGAGCACCCGGTCAAATATTTGCTCAAAATCATAAACCTCATCGTACTTCTGTGTGAAAGGTGTTTTTTGAGCCTTTCTATAGAACGAGGCATTTCATTCATCGCATAGCCTCGAGCGTACTGCTTGCCGGTCTTCTGGGGGAACCATCCCTACTGTGTCTGCTCTGTGAAAATGTCCAGACCAGAGAAGGGGATCTTGTTACTTGCTGGAGAGAACCTGTAAAGAAGACCGGTGTGAGATGTTTTGTGGGCGAACCATTTCGAAGGACATGATCGGCCTATGAAGCAAATCTCCTCCTCTTTGGGTTAAGAGGACAAGGGAAGTTATTGTGTATCCCTACACGCTGGGAGAACGTCTGATTTCAGCCCCTGTCCCATCTTTGGACACTGGCAGATGGATGGGCCACACCAGCAAACAGGTCAAGGCCGTGGCAACAGGTCACAAAGCCGGGATTTCTGGGAAACTCACGCAGTTATGATCCTCTCTTCCTGAGCTCACGCTGCCTTGTCTCTGGGAAAACTACGGCAAAGATGAACTCACCCAAGCGGCCCAGGCGTGGCGCCCGGAAGAGCAGATCTTAGGCTCCGCTGCTGGGTCACTGAAAGTTCCGCCTCCTAAGTTCCCCTGCACTGGCAAAATGAAACCAGGTTGAAAACCAAAAAGGAAAGTGGGGGGAACTGTGGTCGGGCTGTTTCATGGTCTGTTGTCATTGGCAACCGTCTTTCCGCGGAGACTAATGTCTGAACCGCTGGGCAGGGCGGGCGGGGCCTGTGGAGGGGGACCCCGGCCCGCCCAGCGGTCAGGTGCGGGGCTGAAGCCGGTGCGAGGAGTTAAGAGCATTTCCCAGGCTCTCCGCCAGATTCCATGCAGGCAACGTGAAGGCACGGCGGGGACCTGGCCTTCCAGCAGGTTCCAGCCGGCACCCAGCTCTGATACCTGAAAGGGAAAGCACCCAACTCTCCCGACTGTCAGAGGAAAGGATCGAGTGCACGCGGAAATGCCCGCGGGTGACCGTGTGGACACAGTGAGCGCCACGCCCTGGTTACTGAGAGCACAGGGTGCCGGCTGGAGTTTGAGACACTCGGCGGTGTGAGCTTGGCCGAGTCATCAACGTGACTCAACCTCGGCTTGACTTGATTGGATGGTTTCTCAGATTTAAAAGTTTAAGACAGGAAACACTTCGATACCACTGTTCGGTGTCGCTATTGGGAAACCAGCGCCCGGCAGCAAGCCGGGCAGATAACGTATCCGGTGGCAAACAAAGCATCAATGCTATAGTACCGACGCCCCTCAGAGCTTCTGCACCCGGGCCTTGGGCCGGACAGCACGGCCGCAGGGGAGGTATCATGTAGCCTTTCCAACAGTGAGAAAATTCTGGAACTTGGTTCCGAGTCTCATGCACACAGAAAGGCAGGGCTGCGATTTGAACAGAACCACGTCCCTTCCATTGGCACTCGGCTTGGTGGCAGTGAGGTCGGGGCCCACGGGAAGAGGACGTTTCCTGGCCCTGCTTGAATCTGGACGGAGCCACCTGTCTGGTTTTGCAGCCGGGAAGATGCCGGCGTTGATGTGTACCATTGGCAAACCTGCCCACGGAAGGGCCACGTGGCTCATCGGGCTGCCCCTTCCCAGTCTGTGAGACCACGAGGGACTCCGGGAGGCGGCACCACCGCTCCGGGGAAATCTGCCCGGGGCGGCGGGACCTGCCGAGAACACCCAGACTGCCGTCAAGAAGAAGCACGCCTTTCTTCTGTCAAGCTTCTGAGATTTTGAGGTGGATCTTTCAGCGATGGCGGAGACGCTGGGCTCCCAATTCCGCTCACCTCGTTTTTTTGCGTGTCCAGCTAACAAGTCAACTTCAACAAAACAGATTAAAGGACACGTCGTTTTCTCCCTCTATAGAAAGAGGCCAAGTTGATACGTGAGTTAGCATTTTATTTAGGGTTGCCAAACCCTGCACACGAAAACACAGATGCCCAGTTAGGTCTGAATTTCAAACAAACCACAAATACCATTTTTGGTGTGAGTGTGCTCCGCGCAATACTTGGGACACGCTGACACGCAACAGTAACTCATTTACCTGAAATTGCAATTGGCTGCACTGCATCTGGCACCCCGGATCTCATTCTGTCACATCCTTGCCGTGGACCCTGCTCGGAAAGTCCTTCTGCCACCTCCGCGAGCCAACTTCACCCCCACTTCCGGCCCCGGCCGAGACAGCCTCCCGCGGTCTGTCCCCGCAGCTCCCGAGTAGCCCTTGCCACCCGCGTGCCCGCCACGCAGATATCTAACAAGACTTACTTTTTTTAAAATTAAAGATTTGTTTATGTGCTTTGAGAGAGAGGAAGAGAGAGTGCGCCAGAGCGTGACTGGGGGGAGGGGCAGCGGGGGAGAGAGAGACTCGCCGGCCAGCTCCGAGCTCGATGTAGAGCCGGACTGGCAGCCTGCGAGCCTGAGACCCTGCCCTGAGCCCAATCAAGAGTCGGATGGTTCCCCGGATGCACCACCAGACACCCAAGGGCTGTTCTGCTTTCAGATTGTAGATTCTTGAGGGTGGAGGCGGGTTGCGGGTGTGAATGGAAATGACACACACGCCACCTTAAAGAAGGGGCGTGACCTCCCTTCATCCTTGTCCCCGTCATAGGCGGGTAAGCCGGCCTGGACCCCACACAGGCTGTATCTCAGGATGGCAGCAGCCCCAGGAGGGGGGATCCGGGTCACTGACACCGGGAGTCTGAGCTGAGCTGACTCACCGGAGCTTGGTCTGGCCCAGGCTCTACCTGGGAGAGAAACGAGCTTGCTTTCTTGGCGTTTGGAGTGTGTTTCTCCGCTTGCAGGGCGGTTTCCGTCCATAAGGTCACTTGGGGAGGGAAGGCCACGAGTCCCGGGGCTCGGAGCCCAGGAGGGAGAGCAGCCCCCAGGCTGGAATTGGCACCAAGGCCTTCCGTGTCCATCCGAACGTTAGCTGAGTGTGGATTTTCGGGAAGCGCGGGCCTGCCTGGGCTGCGCAGAGGTATGCTCTAGAACTCTGGGTGTTGCTCTCCCGCGGCTGCATGTGGCCGAGGAAGCGCAATACCTCGCGTCCCGGCTGGGCCCCCTCCGCCACGACCCAGCGAGCCTCCGTGGGTCCGCACAGTGAGAACCGTCGTTTTTTAGACATCCCTTCTGCGGTGTTGCTGCCTGTTTCATTTGTCTTTACTTCCAAACATCCAATCCACATTTTATTGTCACTATCTGCGTTTTGTGTGAAGCTACTGCACAGAAAAAGGACTCTTACAAATCAGCAAGACACAGAACAAGAGACAAAAGATAACGCAGAAGACTGATTTCCATCAACGGCCCCCTCAAAGCCGGTCTGTCTCGCGTGGGGGCTGGTGGCCTCGCGCACTCAGGCTGCCCTTGGCTGCCTGGCTGCGGGGCCCGCTTTGGCTGACGTGACAGGGGTGTCTGCACGCACAGAGCAGACGCGAGGAATGCACTGCATCGTCCTCCCTCCTTTCTTGGATCCCTGCCACTGCCGGGGCCATCAGGCCAGTGAGTCTTGGTCAGCCGGCGCGGCCTGGCCGCTGACCCCAGACACACGAGTGAGCCCAGCTCGCAGTGGAGTTCCGTCAGGATCAGCAAAACCGCCCAATGACCCGTGGAATTTTCTTTCTTTCTTTTTTTTTTGGTACTAGAGAGAGAGAGAGAGCGAGAGAGAGCGAGCACACAGGTGAGCCAGCAGGAGGGGAGGGGAGGAGAGGCAGAGAGGGAATTCCAAGCAGATCCCCACTGAGTTGCAGCACCGAGCCTGGCATGGGGCTAACTCTCATGACCCTGAGATCACTACCTATGCAGAAACCAAGAGTGGGATGCTTAACTGACTGAGGCACCCAGGCACCCCACCTACAGACTCTTGAGAAATAATTAAGAGCTGTTGCTTTAAGCCATGGAGCCCAATGTGGGGCTTGAACTCAGAACCCTGAGATCGTGACCTGAGCTGAGATCAAGAGTCAGGTGGTTAACCAGCTGAGCCCCCCAGGGACCCCTTAAGGTAGTTTGTTACCAGGTAATAGCTACCTAATACAGATAAAAAATACAAAAAGTCAATAAGCAGATCTAAAAATCTTTGATCTGACTCATAATTAAACACAAACCTGAAATAATGAGCTAGTAGCCAGGTTAGTAGAAATCAGGTGTGGTGACCCAGCTTTGCTAATGGTGTGTAAGACTCAGGCACTTTCACGTGGGAGGATTCTGCAAGGTATTTTGGCAAAACCCAGCGTGATGGGTGTGTGGTACTCCAGGCCTATCCCAACCTCCTTCCTTTTTTTTTTTTTTTAATAAAGATTTTATTTATTTATTTGACAGAGAGAGAGAGAGATATCACAAGTAGGCAGAGAGGCAGGCAGAGAGAGGTGGGGGTCAGGGAAGCAGGCTCCCTGCTGAGCCTGATGTGGGGCTCGATCCCAGGACCCTGAGATCATGACCTGAGCCGAAGGCAGACGCTTAACCCACTGAGCCACCCAAGTGCCCCCCAACCTCCTTCTCACGTGACCTCACACATCACAGAAGCAGGAAAGTCCCCTGGGCTCCAGTAGAGCTGGACTTCTGGATGTGAGCTGGATTCTGCTGCTTGAGTTTGGGGAGGAACCGGCACTCCTGGGGGCTGACGGTCATCAGTGATTGTTTCCAGGAGACTTCCTGACCGCTTCCGTGTCCCAACGGCAGCCTAGACAGCATGCCTCTGCAGCTGGCAGGCGAGGGGCAGCGGCCCAGGCAGCGAGGATTTGCCTGACGAAAAAGGTAGGACGCCTCGAGGCCCAGGTCTGCAGGATGGCTCTGGAAAGTCATTCCTCACGTTCAACCAAAACCTGTCTTTGAACCTTGCAACGTTTCTGCACAGCAGCCCACACCTGCAGTAAACCTCTAGTTCCTCACACTGGCTGGAACGCCTGCTGTCCTCAGGCCCTGCTACACCCCGCCACGCACGACATTTACAACATGTCCTTGACCCACGTCGAGGAACTTATCCTCCTCTTACGTCCTTGACCCACATCGAGGAACTTATCCTCCTCTTATGTCCTTGACCCACGTCGAGGAACTTATCTTCCTCTTACACACAGAAGGACACCGAGATCCGCGATCACCATGCTGCTGTTTACAACACTCAAAAACCCTGGGTGCCTCCTGAACGTCTATGGGCGAATTACGGAACACTGTGAATGACTCGGTGGGAGAGAGAAGCAGGTCTGCGAAGACCAGTGAGAAGCCCTGTCCAGGGTGCGCTGGTACATCACGGCCTTGTGCACGGCCGTAAGCACAAGGTCTGGTAGGTAATCAGAACCCCAGGTCCGCCGCCGGCTGGAAAGCCCCCAACAGCGGTTCCTTCAGGTCAGTGAACAGGCTGGAGGGGGGATTTTTTATTTGCATTGTCTGGGTTCTTTTTCACCAGGTGGAGGCTTATTACTCTTATCATAAAAACTCATTAAACATTAAATAAGATGCATGAATGTTACATCGGATAAGCTTATTTCAAATCCGCAAAGAATTCCTTGAAGGTACGACACGGGCCAGGCACGGGGCGTGGTGCTTCTGGCCTGCAGGAGTGAGACAGGTGCCAGGGTGGACTTCAGCAGGTCTGGCCAGAGCACACGCAGCCCCTACACGGCAAACCACGCGATCATAGCTACCAAGTGTGGAGCAGAGATGTGGAGGAGATGGGAGTCCGGAGGGGGCCTGGAAGGACCCAACACTTCTCTGGCCTTCGAGGACCTCGGACGTCTCCTGTTCATCCTGGGCTTGGTGCGTGCTGAGTGTTACGCACAGTTTAAACTCGGTTAAAGTTTCCAACGACTCCATGAAGTTGGCGTGTTATCGCCTCATTTTGCAGAAGGAATGAGTCTGGAAAAGCTAAGAAGTGAGGTCAAGGCCATAGCAGGGGCGTGGGCCCTAACCACTGTGTGCAGAGCCGGGAGGGGGCCTCTCTCTGAGGGCGGGGGGCATCTGGAGGCGGGCAGGTGTGGGTGCTGACAGGCTGGAGGTGTACACCATGCACTAGATACTGTGCTGAATAATCCTTTGCTCCACTTACCCCTCCCCCTTTTAAGATTTTATTTGTCAGAGAGAGAGAGAGAGAGAGCGCGCGAGCGAGCGCACAAGCAGGGAGAGCAGAGGCAGAGGGAGAAGCAGATTCCCCGCTGCGCAGGGAGCCCGATGCGGGACTCGATCCCAGGCCCAACTCCCACACTCCTCCCCTGACCGCGCCCTCCCCGTCTTTTTGGCCCGACGTGTGGCGATTCCACTCTTGGTTCGCTCACTCCGGAAGTCTGCGCTTCTCCTGTTCCTCTCACATTCCTCGTCCGAGTCACCGGTCCGTGCTGCTGACCTCCCTGGACACAGAGCCTACACCTCACCCAGGCGCCGTGGGCCGGCGCTTGTCACCGCCACACCTCACCTGAGCTTGCGCGATGTCCTCTCGCCAGGCTCTTGCCCCCAGCTGGCATTCTGAACGGTCCCGGTCCAGCTCAGGCAGGTTGCATCCCTCCGCGGCTCACACCCTCCTGTGGCTTCCTCCTTCTTGCTCAGAGTTAAATGGTCCCGAGCGGCCCGGATGCCCGGCTCTCTGATGCCGGCACAGCTGGTGCTGTCCCGTCCTCCCTGCGCGTGGAGGGCACGCGGTCTCGCACGCTGGTCTCCCTGCCCCCGCAGCGTCCTCCCCAGAGGGCCACGCACTTTGCTCAGGGTCCCCCATGTGGCCCCCACATGGCCCCTGCCATTTCCTGCCCCTTCTCTGCTTTATTTTCCTCCCTGGCACTCCCCACTCCCTGACGTTTCGCATCCGTAACTAGTTGCCAGGGTCCAGTCTGTCTGCCCTGCTACAGCGGGCCTCGGAGATTCCAGATGAGTTCCCCAAGCTCACACGCGGTATCAGAATGCATCCGAATCCCGGCAGCCTGATTCTGGCCCGTCCCGCGAACCACGCTCCGCCGTCTCCCTGCCCTGTGAAAATGCCCGGAGCGGGGCAGGAGGGGGTGAACAGCTGTATCCCCAGATGTGGCTTCAGGGGCCCGGGAGCCCCTCACACCGGAGTCCGCAGAGGCAGGTGGCTCATTGCGTGATCCCTCTCCAGGGCTCTTCTCAGGGACGGTCACTGGAACCAAGACTCTGGACGGGCTGTGACCGGCTTCCATCCCGCACACCCAGCAAGTTCTTCCCGCCACAGCTGGGCCCTCACTTCCACCTTGTCCCCTCCGCGTAAGGACCACATTAGCCTCCACGCAGTGACGCCTTCCATACCCCTGCTGGCTCCGGGAAGCAGTTTTGAAAAGTCCATAAATACCCCAACTGTAAGTTAACACCAACACACGTGCTCCACCAACCCCACACCTGCCAAATACTGATGCTACATGAGACACGCACGCAGTTGCCCTGGAAACTTCCCCTCGTCATCCCGTCCTCTTTCTCGTGTGCACCCGATCCTGATCCTGGCATCCTATGCCCTGGGGCTTTCAGGCTCCCTTCCCCTACTTCCCCCCATCCCGCAGAGCCTGGATCCATCAACGAACTCAGCCCTTATCTGAGCCTGAAACACTGGGGTCTCACCCTTTCGGAGAGAACCTGTGCTGCTCAACGGTCTTCCTACCTTTCCTTTCTTGTCAAGAGTGAGGCCTGCTTGGACCCAGAAGTCCCCTGTCCCCACTGGCCCCTCCGACTCCCAGCCCCACACGGCCCTGACCTGGGATCAGACCTGAGCTGTTGTCAGTTCTGATGCTCCTGCCTTTGCTCCTGCCGAGTCCAAGGGCTGCACTGATGTCCCAGTTCTGCTCTTACCAAAGCAAAACAACAATGACAGCGTCAGAATAAATACGGCAGCAACACCGAGAAGCGTTAGTGATGAAAATAAAAGGTGTGCAGAGTTTCGCAGAGTGTTAGCATTTCCGTTGACATAGAGTTAGGGGAGACCGTGCACTGCGTCACCTCCGACATACAGTTACCGGCAGGAGGAAATAAGGGTTATCTCTGGGCGGTGGGAAATAGGTGATTTCTGTTTCTCCTTCACTACTGGTACCTTTGGCCGGCCTTGCCGGCAGGCCGGACCCACCCGCTCTCAGGTCTGCCCCCTGCCGGCGGCCTCCAGCAGTGCAGGGCAGAGTGAGAATCAAGATGCGGGGCACCTGAGATCCTTCACAGAATTCTCCCATTTTTGGCCTGACTTGTGTAATTTCTTTTGTCTTGAGATCTCCTTTTTATTTTGTCTTGTGAATATTTTCTTGCATATTTCTTCCCAGTGATATGTTAGGCTGTGGCTATTTTCAAATGATTACAATTTTTACTTATTTCTATCTCCTTCCAGAGGCTTCTGCCCCGATCGGTCTTAGGAAAAGACCCTCACTGTGGGTCAGGGGGGCGTGCAGGACCAGTCAACAGCCCTTGAGGAGATGGACGGGGAAACATGCCAGTGGTCAGCGCCCTGGTCACCTTGGTGAGAGCTCTAGGACAGCTGTGTAGGGGATGAGGTCGAGGAGGACGGGGCCAGGGGGCAGGGGGCACCGTCAGGAGGCTATTGGTCTGGATGATGGCTGGAGGGCTTGAACCTGGGACATCAACGTAGTGGTCAATCAGGTTCATGTACAAGCAGCTTACGGAGAAAGTCGGTTTGGGATAAACTGGGTGTGGGAAGGCCTAGAATGGGCCAGGGTCATAGCGGGGTGAGGAGTGTCCCCACAGAGGTGGGCCCCAGAACAGACCAGACGGCCAGGGACCACACAAGCAGGGGCACCCCAGCTTACAGGAAAAGACAGAAAAACCCAGGTGTGTGTTATCGGCCGTGGCAGGGGCGGGGCTTCCGGAGGGCAGGAGGGATTCAGACCAACAGTCCCACGGAAGCGAAGGGACCGTAACCGAGGGCTACAGGTAAGCTGCCCCACCTGTCGGGTAGCAAGGCCCGGTCACCCCGCAAGCGGCAGCGTGTGTGACTTGGGGCTGGTGCACAAGTCTGGCGGAGAAAGGGTGCCCGAGGTGGAGTCGAAATGGGGTGGGGAGGGCACAGAGAAAGCGTGTGGGTCCAGCACTCAGCACCGCGTCCAGGACACAGCACGTGCTCCAGAAATACGAACCCCCACTCACGCATCGACCACATACTAACTTAAACCCCGCTCCGTGTCCGGCACCGTCTGGGCGGTGTAGACAGCGAGTGAACGAGGGAGACAAAGTCCCGCCCCGGAGCTCACGCTCCTGTCGCGCAGACAGAGGAAACGAAGAGCAGGACCCTAACGTGTGGTTGGTAAATGCTAACAAGGAGAAAACAGGCAGGGACGGGGGAGGGGGGTTGTCAGGGTTTCAGATCGGGTGGCCTGGCGGGGCCTCCCCAGAAGCGGACTCAAGCTCCCACAATTCGGAAGTGAGGGTGCAACTTGCTCCTGGCGCGGTGACCCCCAAGGGCAGGCTGCTCCTAAACTGTCCCTGTCCCCTTCGCCACAATCAACACCACTGGCGTCGACACTGTGGTCCCTGGTCCTCCAGAAGCTTCAGCAGCCACGGTCTACACCACAGAATGGAGTCGGGAACGTGTGGGGAGGGAAAGCGCGGCCTCATGCTGGTTCGTGGGGCGGACTCGCAGCGGCAGGCGTGAGGGGACCCCGCTCAAGCCGCCGCGATGGGAAGCTGCGTGCGAGTGTGAGCGGGGAGGGCGGCCGGCGTCCCCGCTGCCCCTCTGTTCCCACCGCGGGTAGCAGGACCGTCTTCAGATCCAAAGGGCAGCGACACGGGGTATCTCCAAAGCAGCAGGAACCAAAGCTCGGACTGGCGTGGGTCACACCGGACGCCACCCAGAGGTCATGAGACAGATGACACCAGCAAGTGTTGGCTGTCGCACTGGGAACCAACCCGTGCTGTCCGCGATGAGGGAGAACTGGAAAGTCTGGCTCCTTCCCCCACCCAGCACAACGCTCAGGCTGGGCCAGGGTGCAGTCAGTCCTGACCGGCTCACGACCAGCAGAAGATCGAGTCTGGCCTGTGACCGACGCGTGTCATTTCCTAAGACCAACCTGGACTAAACTATTCTTTGTGACCCAGAGAAGATGGTTTTCATCACTTCCCCCCAAAAGGAAAAAGGAAAAGAATCTGAAGGTCTAAGCATGCAGCCTCCCTTCGATCTGTTTAAACTGCTCCAGAGCTTTCAGTTACAAAGTCAAGTGTCCTCAACACGCCCAGGCCGCAGTGGGCAGGGGCTTCGGATGGGAAGTGCGGCCGGCGCTTGCAGAACAAACACCGTTCTTCCACTGGGAATCTCACCGCTGCATCTCCTAGGTGTGTTCATTATCTGACGATAGCCGAGGCAGAACCACCAAGTAAAAGTAACCTCGAGATTAAAACATAGCCCAGGGGCACCTGGGTGGCTCTGTGGGCTAAAGCCTCTGCCTTCCGCTCAGGTCATGGTCTCAGGGTCCTGGGATCCAGCCCCACATCGGGCTCTCTGCTCAGTGGGGAGCCTGCCTCCCCCCCCCCCCCCCGCCTGCTTCTCTGCCTGCTTGTGATCTCTCTCTGTCAAATAAATAAATAAAATCTTTAAAAAACAAAACAAGACAAAACAAAAAATATAGCTTAACCAGCAGCGCTTAGAAGGTACAAATATTTCCATTATTTCCTTGCATATGTCTGGGCAGGCATCCCTTTCAGGCTACAAAACCAGAGTGAAACCATTGTAATGAGCCAAGAAGCAGCAAGGAAGGAAGGAAGCAGCAGGCCAGCTATGTTTCCGTTCCTGGTACCATGAACATCCTCCGCTTGCCTCCCCCAACGATGCTACTCACAAAACACATGACATGTTTACGTGAACTCATACTGTTACACAGTATGAGTCACACGGGCCACCTGCTTCCCGGAGGGCTCCAGACACCGACTCCAAGAATATCCCCTAACTCCCCTCAAAGGGCAGAAAAAGCCAAATCCGGATCACGAAAAGGCTCCGCGTGCGGGTCACCGGGCTCGGGAGCCGGCGTCCTCATGGCCCGCTGGCTGGCTGGGGATCCTGACGATGGCAGCAGCAGGACGAGGTCACCATGCCTGTCGTCCTCGCTCAGAAGCACCCTCAGAACGCGGGGCAACGGTCGAAGCACTGGAGGACATCTGCACGGCAAGCCAGCTGCCGAGCCAGGGCACCCGAGGCGTCCGGAGAGTCGCTCAGCCCGGACCGCAGCAGGAGCCTGACACAGACCGCATGCTGGCCGGCGCAGGCCAGGTGCAGGGCTGCGGGGACACAGAAGCCACACGGACTTGGAGCAGGATCCTGCAGCGGCGCCCGCCTGGCGAGCGCCTACAACCCCAAACCAATACTCCCACGTTTCCGCAATTCCTCCCCGTGCCCTTGCCTCTATGGGATCAGAGCATTTTCCTTTTTAACCTGACTGGGTTGGAAATGGCTTTAAAAATATCAACCAATGAGAGAATGTAAGAGATTTTTGTCTAAAGCAATGAAGCAAGTTCATGAACAGGCAACTTTAAATGGCCCAGAAACCATTTTAAAGGTTTTGTGAATTCTCTGCGTCAGTAAAAATATGGCCATGAGTGAGAATGACGTGATGAACAGACAAATGGACACTTCCTCCTCTTTGGGAACCAGGGCTCCAGGTTCCTGGGGCTGCAAAGCCTAGGATCCTGCGTCCTACAGACAGACTCGTGTCCCTGGACGTAGGGACCATCCTTCCAGCCTCGGACAGGGCTCCTGAGCATTGCAGAGATGCTTGCCAGACGCCGTGCTGCACACAACGTTTGCAGAGGCTTATTCTAACCCGAGTCTAAAGAATTAGCTCTGAAAATCTTTCTGGGCCTCACGTTTAAAAAGTTATAGTGGGGCAGCTGGGCGGCTGAGTTGGTTAAGCGTCTGCCTTCTGCCCCGGTCATGATCTCAGAGTTCTGGGATCGAGCCCCCCGTTGGGCTCACTGCTCAGTGGGGAATCTGCTCGGATTCTCTCTCCCTCTGGAAACTCCCACCACCTAAAATACATAAATAAATCTTAAAAAGAAATCACAGTGATTCTAGTTTTCAAACGCATTCCAAGGAGAGACGGCCTCGGGAGAATCTGAACTAGGGGCCACTGAATCCACCAGCCAGTGCTTCCAGGAGCACACGTGGTCATGGTGCAAAGTGGTCAGAAGAGCAGCGACCAGCGGCAGCCCCTGCCACTGCCATGGCAACAGCAACACTTCCAGAGCTTTGCAAACGTGTTGTTTCAAAGACGGGCTGCCGAGCTGCTAGAGGAATCGTCTGAAGCCAGTGTTTTCCACATCCAAGTCCTTGCATCGTTTACATCCATACTAGTCACTCCCCAGCCACACGGGACACGAAGCTGTACCTGATCGCTTCCTTTCGTCTCTGGAGTTGATGTCGGCACCCAAGGACAGGAGCTCCTGGACTGTGCTCACGTGTCCTTCCTGAGGGTGAGATACACTTGTTACCCTGGGACGAGGACACCAACGAGCCCTTCAACACCAAGTAATGCGTGTCAGGTACTTTTTCTAAGATACTCAGCTGCTACAATGGAATTATCACACCTACAGGAAGACCCACATGGCTCTCAGGTGCGAGTGTAAACTGTTAAACCCAGATTTTGGGGACATGTGGTTATGAAAACGCAGAGGATCTACTCCGTAGGCCAAATTACCGATGACCACAGTCGGCAGCAGACATCTCGAATTATATGGAACACGTGCTTCTAGAATCTCTCCCAGCAAACATGCTCTTTGCTGGAATTTCAAAGCGAAGATAAACAGGGAGACCGTGACTCATCCTGGACGCTCGTCACAGCACACATCACAGCACGTGTCATCTGACAGGACTGCCACCCAACCGGCCAGGCTGCGAGGACCGGAGAGACAGGGAATCACAGCTGTGAATCCCATCCATTCCCCCATGGCCTCCGCCAGGTGTGGGGCCCCTCATCTCTCCACTGCCTTCCTGGGGGACAGGAGAGTGTCACTCACAGGGAAATAACTATTCCTGCTGCTGGGAAAGCCAGTCGGGGCAGCCAGTGCGGCTGAAGATGACCCACCAAACGCTCCTAACGCTCGAAGCTGGGCTGTAAGCAGCGAGTGTCTGCGGCCGAAATGCTCCCTTCTGGAATCTAGTGTAAGGACAGAGCAGCAGGACTCTACGTGGGGGATTCTTAGGGCTGCAAACAACGTCATTCCTGAACACGGAACAAGGGCGCGTGCAAACTAAAGCCGGCACATCGCGCGGAGGGAAGGTCTTCCCGGAGAGACAAACCTTAGCGGCGAAATGCAGCGGCGTCAGGCGGCTGGGTGTGGCCCGGGCATCCACATCGGCGCCCAGCTCGGACACCAGGAAGTGGAGGGCTTCGTTCTGCCCAGTGACGGCTGCCCTGTGGATGGCCTGCATCCCCAGGGCATCCCGCGTGGCCCAGCAAGCCTGGAGGGCCGGGGAGAGGAGGCCAGGTGTGAGGAGTGGGGACCTTCCAGCGGAGCCCCACGGCCTCTCTGGCCAATTGTGGAGGATGCCACGCTCTGGCCACGGCACCCTTGGCGGGCAGCCAGCAGTCACTCCTGCGGACCAGCAGGGCCCTCCTCCTTCTCCAATTGCTCCCCGCGCACCACACACGGGACCCTCGCAGGGGCCCCAGACAAGGACGTCTGCCCCCTCCTCGCCCACCGTTGACAGTGACCCCACATTGGCGGTGCTCCCTGATCTGAGACCCTCGGGAAGGGCCGTTTCTGTACCTTGTGCTGTTCGAGCAGCAGCCTGGCCACGGCCGTGTGGCCGCACTGAATCGCGTCCATGAAGGGTGTGCAGCCGCACCTGTCCGCACCGTCGGCTTCGTACAGGCACCTGCCGCGTGAACCCAAAGCGGCGGGTCAGACGGGTCCCTGCTGCACACACGTGCCGCGGAGACCGGAGTGCGGTCCCTGTCTCCCCAACTCAGCCTCTCCTTGGACTTCCTCACCCCGCTTATGGGCATCATCTCCCCCTTGTGACCGGTCGGTCACCCAAATGTCAGCTCTGAGTCCCCTTCTCCCACGGTGGCTCCCGCCTTGCTAACCCTCCTCACAGCCACCAGACCACCATGGGTATGGCCAGTCCTCCCTGAAACCTTTTATCTCCCAGTCGCAGAGAAAAATCGAAACCCTCACGACCCTGGGGTCAGATAACGCGGCATCTACTTGTCTCCCCACACTCCTCTGGGCCACCTGCCTCCTTCCCGGTCCCTTCCCTCCCTCCCACCTCCTTCCCAGTCCTGCCTTCCCACCGTCTCAGTCCTACCCCGCACCTGCCCACCTTCATCTTGATCCTGCCTCTTTCTTTCCCTACCTACTCCGCTGTCCTGTCCTTCCTGTTCTTCCCTGTCCCTTTCCCTACTTCAGCCTCCAGTGGAACCGCCTTCTGTTCCTGCCTTCTTCACAGTTACCCGTCCTGCCATCTCCCGCCATCTCCCTGGTCATCTTCTCAGTGCCAACTCCACGTGGACCTGCCTTCTTCCGTTCTACCTCCTCTGCGAGCCTATCTGTCCTACTTCCTTCTTGGTCCTGCCTCCTACCTGACCTACCTTCTGCCTTTCCTACCTCTCCTCTCTTCTTCTGTTCTTACCTTCAGGGTCCAATCCATTGTACCTTCTGGGCCCTTCTTCCCACCCGTTCTACCCTCTTTTTGCTCATTATCATCTCCTCCAGCTTCCCAGTTGTTTGCTGCCCTTGCATGTGCTGATCCTCTCTGCTTGGAGCACTGGTTCCTTTTTTTTTTTTTTTTTAAAGATTATTTATTTGACACAGACAGAGATCACAAGTAAGCAGAGAGGTAGGCAGAGAGGCAGGAAAAGAGAGAGAGGAGGAAGCAGGCTCCGTACTGAGCAGAGAGTCCGATGCGGGGCTCGATCCCGGGACCCTGGGATCATGACCTGAGCCGAAGGCAGAGGCTTAACCCACTGAGCGACCCAGGCGCCCCTGGTTCCCCCTTCTTCCCTTCAGTTACAGCTTCGCTGTGACCTCACGGAGGCCTGTCTTCGCTCCACCCGCCGCAGGACCTTTGCTACCTCACAGCACTGCGTGAAGTCCCTTCTCTTCTCCGACTCAGCATCTGCTCAGATCATCTCGTCCACTCTCGTGCGTTCAGTCGTCATTTCTAGGTCGATGATGCCCGCATTTGCTTCCCAGCTCATACCCCTCCTGTGGGCTCTGGATCTTGTCTGCAGCTGGGCACTCGGTGTCTCTACGTGGGTGCCTCGCGTCCGAAAGTGAAATGATCCTTCTCCCGGCAAACCAGCTCCTCCTCCAGAGCTCTCTCTCCCACAAATGGCACCAGCGCCATCCCTAGCTGCTCATCGAGAAGCCTGTCATCCTTGACATCTCTTCCCTCATTCCCGTGATCAAATGAATCTATTGATTCCATTTCTTAAGGACCTCTGCATCCTTCTCTTCACCCCGACAGTCGGTGTCTTAGCCCAGCTACCGTCAACTTCCCTCCTGGTGAACTGCGGCGGCCTCCCGACGTTCGCGGCACCCACTCCTGCTCCCCCCAATCCACTCTCTTTTCCGACCAGAGGATCTCTGAAAAATGCAAACTTCTTTTTACTGTCCGCCCTCCACTCTGCTTAAAACCCTTCCGTGGCATGGCATACTCTCCATAAAACCTGAAGTCCTCGCATCGTCCAGGTCCGCCCTCCGTCGGCCTTTGCTCACGGCGCCCTGTTCGCCCTGTTGCTCCGGAGGCGCCCGCACACAGGGACCTGTCAGTTTGCTACAGCACCAGGCGTTCCCTTGGCTCCGAGCATTCACGGGGACTGTCACCTCTGTCTGGAATGGGGACCTGCCTCGCCCTCTCAGCCTCCTTCAGACCATAGCTTGACTATCCCAGGGGTCAAGATTCCTCCCTCCCAGTCAAGTTGGGTCATCCCGGCATATGTTCCTGGAGGGAGCCCGTGACTCCTTGTTCTCCTCGGGCTCGCAGGGTGTGAACAGTGACTCCCGTCTGCCAGTGCGTGAGCTCCACGAGGGGACCGTGCCAGCCAGCCTCTCCTGCAGCCCGTGCATCTGGCACAGTGCTTAGTGGGTGCTGAGCATATGAAAACTGGCCGCACGAGCAGATACACGGGTGATTTTTTTCTTTTCTCACGTTACTGAGTGATTTTTGTTTTATATTCTTTGAGTTATGGCCTTTGTTTATCTCTCTTTGGGTGCCTGACTTTCTTTCTGAGCTATTTTTCTGAGTTTTTCCTGTAGCATCAACATTAACTGTCACAATTAGTAAATCCTTCCCTCCATTTGCTGTTTTGTTCTTACCTCTGGAGAAGCACCTTCACCGCGTCTAAATGGCCATGCATCGCTGGGAGAAGAGAGCGGACAGTCAGAGCGTTCAGTGCAGGTATAAAACTACTCTTTCCGCCTCTCTCTGCCCCAGCCTTTTAGCTAGGACTTATGGGAAACAGTAATTCAATCAGGGACACTGTTACCACCCCAGAAAAATAAAAATTTAGCTAGGACTTATGGGAAACAGTAATTCAATCAGGGACACTGTTACCATCCCAGAAAAATAAAAATTTAGCTAGGTAACTGGTAACGACGATGTTTTCACTTAACAGGCACTTAGCCAACACTCGACTATCTTGTCTTTGTGAGCACGTCCATGGCGAATTCTCAGTCCTAAACTTTCCCCCACCGTTGTGCTGCAAATCCTTAGGGCTGGTCAGTTTTTGCCCAGGAAATGTAAAACATATTAATAATGATCTGACAAAATAAGCAGGAATATAATTCTCTTACTAAAAAGAACAACACTCAGTAATAAAGATTTCAACTATCTGTTCTCCACTCTCTTCTGTGAATGGCTAGGGGCTGATCATTTCTGGGGGAACTGGTCAAACAATTCGTAGCAGAGAAAATTTCTTCTACTTACCCGTCAAGATTTAAAAAGAATTCCTTGGTCCCTAACTGCTCCCTGAAGCTACAATATTTCCTAAACTGTATCATATCACAGGTACTGATGCTTTGAGAAACCAAGGCCCTGTGCTCTAATTCAACGTACTACCCAGAAGGCTACAGATCATTTTTTATATTTCTTGACCTGGACTCTTGAGGTCTTTAACATCTGTGTTGTCTTCCATCACAGCACTTTCTGCTTTCCATGAGTTTAAAATGATCTATGACTAGATAATTCAGATTTAAGGATAGTTATATCCCACATTTTTATTGACGTCATCAGTAGATAAGTCAAAGACACTCAGGCAGGTACTCAATTACAAGTTCCTAGATTTATTTAAATGGATTAGCACTGTGGTAGGTATCGGTGAGGATATAGGGAAAGACTGTCTCTTTTCCTCCTGCGGCTAGCAGTGACAACGTAAACATGATCCTGAAAATAGCCAGACCTGTTTGTTCTGTGCTCAGTGTGCCAAGGGACTGAGATACATTGTGTTCCTTAACCTCTACAGCAACCCCGCGACTTGGGCATCTTTACCATCATTATTTTGGGGATGAGGAAATTTGCTTAAGTGACTAAGTCCCTTGCCCAAGGTCAAAGACAGTGAAGAACAGAATGAACTTTCCAACAAATTGGGGCAGACAGGACAGATACACACGAATACGAGAAATATGGGCCACGTTCCATCAGCCGCAGGAACAAGCTCTGTGCCGAAATACCCCAAAGCTGCTCTTATTCCTGGCCGGCTAGTTCGCAGACCCCTGCAGCCCTGTGGGTGCCCCTAACTAGAAGGCATTCTGAGGGCTCGGGGGAGCGGGCTGCGCACCTGTGCCTGCACCCCGGCAGAGCTCCGGGCCATACCTGCTGTGTGCAGCGGCGTTCTCCCGATTTTGCTCTCCGTCTCCCAGGCGGCGGGGCAAACGGAGAGCAGGTACCGGAGGATCCGGGGGTCGCCCTCTCGGCTGGCAATGTGGAGACTGTTCCAGCCGTCTTTGTTCTTCAGAAGTGGGTTGGCGCCATGTTCCACGAGGTCCTGGATCACCTCCAAATTCTTCCTTGTGCAGGCCATCATCAAAGGAGTCCTAAGGTCAATCAGGACACACAGTCAGATGGAAGGGCATTTGAGATATTACAAGTGCGCGGCTGGGTGTGCAGAAAGGCACATGCCCTTGGCGGAGGTGGAAAACCTAGAGGACTCGGGTCTGAGAAGCAGGAAATCTGTGTTGAGTGGCAATTTTTCTGGCCACCTTGATGCTCTTGGAGAAATAAGAAAGGGAAAACAATTAGGATGTGGGCGTGCCTGCAGGAGGGGATTACTGAGGAGGCAAACCTCCTTCCGGACGAGTTTAAACTATGGGACCAAACTGAGACAAAGAGACAAACTGAGTTAATCAAAACCATGGATAGTTTGTCTTGAATAATATATTTTTTAAAAGATTTAATTTATTTATTTGGGAGAAAGAGAGAGAGAGCACAAGCAGGAGGAGGGGCAGAGGGAGAAGCAGGCTCCCCGCTAAGCAGGGAGCCCAATGCGGGGCTCCATCCCAGGACCCTGGGAACATGACCTGGGCGGAAGGCAGACGCTTCACCGGCTGAGCCCCCAGGTGTCCCGACTCGAATAATACCTGTGTAAAAGGTACTCTGCTGGACCTACTCCATTCACTTTAATCAGTAATTGTTTATTAATTAAATTGTGCTGAAAAAGGCTAAAGAAGAACATTGTGTTTACCCACGAGGAGCACACTTTGGCGACACAAACGGAACAGTGTGATTACCATAAGTTTCTGAACTGACTTGTGTCCACAATTACAGGAATAAACTACATTAATATCAAGGAAAGTGGCTCTAGCTTTCCTCTTTTCATAAATGATCTCGGGTGAGGCATTTCTATACCATGAGCTTCTGGTTTCTCATCTGCAAAACATGGGAGACATCACTCTGGGAAAGCAAGGGCAGGTCTTATTTACCTCCTGATTCCTAGGGTTAGGACCCGTGTCAGGCACACAGCAGGAACTCACTATACCTAGGAGACCTCACAGGCCACATCTAGGATCTATCCTCTAAGATTGCTATGATATTAATTAATTGCCCATACTTTTGGGGGGGGAGGGGACGTAGTAATGAGAGTGAATGTGAAATTAAGAGAGAGAAACTCAGATAAATGAAGGCTGGAACCTTCCAGCAGTATTTCACAGAAGGAATAAATCCTGAGCAAGGCAGGGTGATTGAAAAAGCAGGGAAGGTATTGCAGAAAGCCAGAAAGGTGAGAACGGGCAAAAATATCTCACTGCAATCACACCTCTGACATACATACTCCAATGAATGTTGCCTCTTTAATGGTTTTTTTGCGGAGAGGCCTGTCCCCTAGCCACAGAATTGTTCTGAGGCCTGTATGAGGTCTTACATCTCTTGGAATGGTCTTTAGACCAGTTTGCCAGCAGCAGAAGAAAACCAGTCTTGTCCTCAATCAAGCGTGCTGAGCCCCCATCCCAGCGGGCAAGATAGCACGTTACTTAGCTACCGGTCTAGCCGCTGGGGTTCACAGTGACATCAGACCAGAAATCACCTGCAGGAGGAACGTCATTACGTTATGACTCTTAGGATGTTCATCACTTCCAGGAGCCCCACACAGTGGTACTGGAAATGATGGCGGTCTAACAAAGTGCAGTTGGTTTGCGTGATGGTAACCGCGGAACGTCTTGTCTGTGGACGTGCTCACGCAAGGCTATTGGTGAGATAAAACCACACACACACCCTGTAAGCGGTAAATAGTGGCGATGTCAGTTCCTTGTCTTGGCACTGCACTGTAGCTGTGTGAGACGGTAACTTTAGGGGAGACTGAGGGAAGGGCACACGGGGCTTCCCTGAACATTTCTTTGCAACCTTCTGTGAGCCTCTGTTCCAGAGGGACAAGTGAGAACAATGCTACTGGTGGAGTCATGACCCAGCCCAGCGCGGCTCGAGCTGCAGGCGGCACAGACGATTCAGGGTTCGATGGTGTTCCAGACTGTTCCGTAAAGGGAAAGAAAGGGTTTGGAACAGGACTGCGAACAGTTAACCCCGCAAGGGTACCCCGCTGTTCGCAGAGGCTGATCTGTCCTCCAGGGCGAGGTTCAGACACTCCGGTGTCAAGGCGGAAAAGTCCACGGGGATCCGTGACTCTGCGGGGAACGGGGTTGGGGGGGGGGTCTTTCGGGACCCCGGCCACCTACCAGTCGGCTTTCTTGAGGCAGTCGACCGCGGCTCCTCTGCCCAGCAGGTAGAGCACGCAGTCCCGGTGGCCCTGCGAGGCGGCCTCGTGCAGCGGCCGCTTGTAGTCTCGGTTGGCGGCCTCGATGTCCATGTCCCAGGTCTCCACCAGATAGGCCAGCACGTCCCGGTGCCCGTGGCGGGCGGCGCAGTGCAGGAGGGTGTCCCCGGCGGGCCCCGCGCAGCCCGCGCGCCCGGCTCCCCGCAGCTCCTCCCGAAGGGCGCACAGTCGGCCTTCCTGCACCAGCCGGTACAGCCGCCGCGGGTCCCCGTGCGCAGCCATGGGCGCGGGCGCGGGCGGGGGAGGCGGGGGCGTGCGGGCCGCCAGCCCTGCCCCCCGCGGCCCCCGGGACGCCCCGACCCCTGCGGCCCCGTGCGGGGGCGGCCCTGCAGCGCACGACTCGCCTCGCGGGGCGGGCCCGGCCGTGCTCACGCGCCCCAGGCTCGTTCGCAGGCGGCCGCCCGTCCCGGCTGCATCTGGGGGCGCCACACCAGGGGTGAGGGGTGCTGCCGCCCGGCCTGCCCCGGGCCGCGTCCGCTCGCGCGGTTGCACAGCCCGCCCGGCCCCGACAGACGCCCGCCGCGGGGAGGACGAGGAGGGGGAGCCGGCGCCGGGCTGCACCCGAGTGGGGCCGGGACCGCCGCCCTCAAGTCTCCGGGCAGCCGCCGGCCCTCAGGGAGGGGGTGGGGCCCCGCGCGTCCCCACCCTCCGCCCCTCCCTCGCCCAACCTCCGCCGGCCCCCTCCGCCCCGCCGCGACCCCTCCTCGGGTCCGCGGGAGCTCGGAGGAACTCTGGGAAAGTTTCCACTCGCCTCCTCGGCCCCAGCGGAAGCTCGGGCGGGGCGGGGCCCGCTGGCGGTAGCCGCGCCCCCTGGGCGAGCGCGTTCCTATTGGTGGCTGAAGAAGTCCGTCAGCACGCCCCCTCCGCGTGCCGTTCCGATTGGACTTGCGAGCAGTCCGTCTGCCCTGGCGGCGGGCTCTTCCCGGGGCTGCGGCTAGGGCGGAGCTGGCGGAGGAAGTCCGCGGCCTGCTCCGGCTGGCGCTGCCCTGGGGACGCTGGGACTGGGAGGCAGGGCGGCCCGGGCCCTGCGGCGACGGCTGTGGCGGCGGCGGCGGCGGCGGCGGCGGGAGGCCCGGTTCGGAGCGCCATAGTGCGTGAGGCCGCGGACGTGGCAGGGAGCGCGCGGGCGGGGCCCTGCCGTGTGGACACTTAAGCTCTTGGGGTCCTGAGCGGGGGTCCGGCCTCGCGGGGCGGGAGCAGGTCCGCGGGGGGGCGTGAGGGCCCGGGGCGAGCGCAGCGGTGCAGGAGCTCGGGTCCGCCGCGGGCGGCCGGGCGGGAGGGGCTCGGCGGGGCGTGCACGAAGGAGGGCGGGGGGCGCCCCCACACCGCGTCCTGCGGCCGGGGAAGCGGGGAGCGGGTCGTTCCCCGTCGGTTGCAGAAGGAGGCACGGGGGACGTGGCCTCGGTGGCTGACAAGCCGGCATTTCCTTTTCTACCCTGGTGTTTTGACCTTGGGCGAGTCATTTGATCGTGTCCTCTTCCGACTCCCTCATCGGAGTCCCCCTTCTCTGAATATTAAGAAAATCTGGGTGATGTGGGAAGGCCTTGAGCTTGGCTTGTGCAGAGAACGTTGGGATCTCAGCAGGCTGAGTGGGGTGATGGGAGGGACTAGGGCAGGTGCTGAATTCTTAGCCGGGTCTCACCGGGGACGAGTCGTTCAAACCTCCTGGCGTTTTAAGTCCCAAAGTTGCTAATGTTTGCCAGGCCGGGAAGCAGTTGGGCTTTACATTTTGTGTTGCGCTGTATGGTTTATAGAGTCGTTCCTTAATCTGCAAACAGCCCTGCCAGGCATCATTACCGGCAGGGAAATGGATGCCTCAAGAAGTTAGTGATTTTCCCGTGGAGCTAGAGGTAATGAGTCCTCTGGAACAAAGGACGGTGGCACCTAGTGAGTGCCTGCTGGGGCCTGGCACTGCGCTCCCGTCAATTAAGGGAGATAAAAAGAAAGGAGGCCTCTGGTATGGACCCATGCAAACAAGCTCATTTCACTAATGAGCAGACTGAATTTGGTTAATTTATTGAGGAATATAGGTAGGCATACTGGAGGCAGAACTGGGTCCAATATCAGCTTTGCCCGAATTATTGTTCCATTATAGCTTGCCACTTCAGCAAAGGGTAGGCATAAAAGTATTTCGAAATGCATGGAGATTTAGAACATGCCCAACGTTGCTCTTACTGTGGCTGTTCGTTTGGTGCCAGTGGAAGCTGAGCATCTTGTAACTTTTTTTTCGCTGCTCATGCCCCCCAGCCCCATCCTAATTACAAAAGACTCCACCTTTTTTTTTGCCATATGTCTCCAGTTTCCCTGTTTTTAAAAAGAAAACGGGGACACACGGGTGTATAATAAGAAGATTTCAAATCCAGGTGATTGGTTACTTACCTGGTACCCTCAGTGAAAATCCAATCCTGTGTTCTTTAGGAACGTAGCTTCTGTATCCCCTTTTAGATAACTAGATGATAACGTATACGCGTCTGACCATGCGGTTTTTCTAGATCAAAAGCTTGGTGTGGAGGGGAGGAATCTGTACGGTGAGCTGACAGATGGAGCTGTGCTTGGGTCTTGCTGATTTCCCAGTTGGGCTGCCTCTTTTCTTTTCTGCAGGCTTTTGGAATTTGTGGTCTGCCGTTCAGTGTCTCGTGTGGTCAGTATTGGCATTGGGATTTGCTACGTGGCTGTGTTCTCTCCTTTCTCATACGCTGTATTTTGTGTTCCTGTAGCATTCCGCTACGGTCATCGGTGTCCTGATTGTTGGTGTGTTTTGTGGTCTGTGAGTGTGTGAACACTGTTGGTATTGGTCATAGAACTGTGAGTTCAATTTTGCTGCCATCATTTTTTTCTCTGCTTATCATATCCCTTTACCCTTTGTAGGTGGATTTTATTTGAAAAGTGAATTGGAGTCTGTCTTTGCCCTTCTGGCTTGGAAGTCACTGACTCCTAGAAATTTATCTCCCAGCATCTTACATCTTACAGCTTCAACTGTCGCTCATGTGCCTTTTGAGGACCAGTCTCCTATTTCAGAGTTCTTCCTGGAGCTTAACCCAGCATACCACAGATAAATTTAAAATGAAGCAAAACAAACAACTGCTTTCAAAACAGGGAAACGTTCATCTTCCCCTTCCAGGAAAAAGCAAGTACAACAAAAACACTGTCTCTCTTTGACACCTTAATGTGGTTAATGACGTGACCTCTGGGTTCCCCGTTAGAAATGTCGCTTACCTTTGTCACTCCTCCTCTTCATCGTTCTTTTCAGTCTTGTCGAAGAAGATGTGTTGATCTTCCTGTTCCCCTTCTCTCTATTTCTGCTGCTGCTGCTGCTCTCAGGCCTTTCCCAATTCCTGTTTTGGTCAGGGAAGTGACTTTCTGTCTGATTTTCCTCGCGGCCTCTGCGTCCACCCATCCCCTACCCAGCTCCCAGGAAGACCGCTGCGGAGTGTGAGTCTGACTCCTGTGTTAGCGCTGCTGGTAAGCTAGATGATGCCGCGAGTCGCCTACACGGTAAAGCCCACGATTTCTTTCGTGCTCTATTTAAGGCCCTTTAGAGTCTGTGCCTCAGATTCCTTTTCCAGCCTTGATCCCGATCTGTGAACCTCTCGTTCTAACGACATTTGACTTTCCACGGCACCGGTGCCGTGCTGGTTCTCCGTGTTTGTACATAGTGTTTCTTTTGCCTTCTGGACCCTCCTCGTCTTCCGAGGCTGGACGCTTCCTGACGTCTTTTCCAACGGCCCTAATGTCTTGCCTTTACTCTCAGCACTTCTCTCTCTGTAGCACACGGTTCGCCTGATGTTTGGTGATTTGTGACTGTTTTGCTTGCCGCCTCACGGGCAGGCAAAGTCTTTGCCGTTTGGTGTGCTGGTGAGTGTTCGGCATATGACAGCAGAGATGCCAAGAGAGGAGGCCATCGTGGTGTTTATGATGATCTACGGTATCGTAACAGCTTAAAAGTGGAATGTGCAATTGACAGAAGGACAAGTCTCTCAAATATATAAAAATATACTCTAGGTTGTAAGTAACAGTTTCTTGTTTTTCCTTTCTTTCCACCATTCTTATCCTTGTGAGAAGCTCGCATCTCCATCCTTGTGTGCCCTAAGTGAAGGCTGTCTCTTCGGGAGGAGCGTTTGCAGGGGTGAGATGACCTGAGGAAGATCAGGCCTGCGAGGCTAGGCCTTTGGGGTTTCTAGACAAGCAGGATGTGGCCATGGGAGGCACCTCCATCAAGGGAGCCGGGACCACAGCGTCTTTGTTCTGCGTTTATTTCTTGCAGTGCTGATGGGGACGCGATATTTGGAAGTTTTTCCATTTTGAGCTTAGTGGAGTTAGTGATGATTTTCCTCGCAGCGACGGTTTCTAAATACTCACTTGTTATTAAGTCTTCGGTTATGACATTTCACAACGATGAGAAAAAGTGACCTAGAAATTAAGCCTGACGTTTTCAGAGGCTGCGTTAAAGCTTTCTGGATATGGAAGGCGGAATATTCCAGGAGAAAGAACTCTGCCTGTGGGGAGTCAGAAATGCTGAGTGCCATTGCCCCCAAGCAAACCTCCTCTGAGCCGCAGTTCTAGCGTGGCCCAGTCGTGGGATCCAGTGGGTTCCAGGGAGGGTGTGTGCAGGAGCTCCTGGAGCCATGAGGCACTAAGGAGCTATCAGGTCGTGTAGGGTTTCGAGGCCAAGGAAGAACCCAGCTTTTGTGGCGGGAAGCGGGGGAGCGGTGTGGCGCTCGTTTGTCCGTCTCATCACCAGTGACCCATGGAACCCAGTGTGTTGGGTGCTGGGCTGAGTGAGTCCCTCGCTCCTGCCTCCCGCCGGATGACAAAGCTTTCAGTCCGGAGTGGAAGACATGTTAATACCCACACAGACAGTTGACGATACTATAATAACCGTAAAACACACTCCAGTAATATAATTTGCATATGACACATATTAAATACGTAGTTTTGCAGGTAATTGTTACAAGCGCCTTGGAGCCAGGCAGGGTGGTTTTATTAGCGCAGAGGGCTTCCCGGCTTGAGTGACTACTTTCTGCTGAGCTAAAGTTGGGAAAGAACATATTAACTGGTTAAACTGGGCCCTTAGGTCTTACGGCCCGTGAAGCTCCTGGATCCTTGTGGTGTTGGACCATGTTGCCCGGCACTGCTGTCTCCATAGGAGACCCAAGAGGGAAGGTGCCCACTTGCCCGTCTTCGCAGGGCCCTTCCGAGGAAAGCGGGAGGCTTGTGGAGAACTAACAAGATGAGGTTAGGTGACTCCGTAAGTTAGTTAGCAAAACTGCCCTCTGTGGTTCTTACTAGGAGCAGTCTGTCTGGTCAGGTACTTTGTCCTAGACAATTACCTTGATTTCTTTCTTTCTTTAAGATTTTATTTATTTATCTGACACAGCGAGAGCGAGAGAGCGAGCACAAGCAGGTGGAGTGGCAGGCAGGGGGAGAGGCAGACCCCCAGCCGAGCAGGGAACCTGCTGGGGGGCTCATCCTAGGACCCTGGGATCATGACCTGAGCCAAAGGAAGATGCTTAATGGACTGAGCCCCCCAGGTGCCCTGATTGCTTTCTTTCTTTTTTTTTTTTTTAAGCAGTTATTTAACAGTCTTTCCCTCTAGGAACTGTACGTACTTAGTGTCTTCATCCTGTCCGTTTAGGTCTGTAACCTGTAAGCTTTAGAGGACTTTTTGTCGGAAGTTCTGATTAGCAATGATAGGGGAAGAAAGACATTTACTTGGTACCAATTTCCAATGATCCTGGAGTGCTTAGAGAAGGCTTGGCTACAGTAAAGATAGATCTAAACATGTAATGACCATCAAAGTTCATGTCTCCACCTCAGGACAATCTCAGGTGGTTCCAGGTTGTGTGTGTGTGCGTGTGTGAGTGTGTGTGTGTGTGTGTTGGAGAGTAGGGGGTAGTGGCCGTCTTTGAAGCAGTAATCCAAGGACCCAGGCGGCCTGAGGTGCTTCTGTTTTGAACTTGGGGCCTCTAAGGATGCCCTGGGGGGTCAAGTTCCCCATTAACTGGAAGGGGGTCAGAGGATGGAGGAACAAGCCCGAAAGGATTTGTGGCCAGGCCTGCAAGCGGCAGCCGTCCGTTTATTTGCATGTCATTGGCTCGAGCTCCGGCAGTGACCTCCTAACTGGTCAGGCCAGAGACGTGTAGACGCGCTGTTTGCCGTGGAAGAAGAGAAACACTGTCTTTGCCACAAAACCCAGAGCTCTCTGTTTCACTTTCTGTGACTTGTTTTGTAAGTTGTTTTGCAGTGACGATTCTGGAATGAAGCTGACTGACCAGAACAGAGTCAAGGAATCTTAACTGTGCTTCTCACTCAACAAGTGCCTCAGGCTCTGACTTGGAAAGTGTTATCTTAAGAGCTTTGGGGGATAAGGTGGTGAGACACATTGCCAGCCTTCTAGGGCCTTCTGGTCCAGGAGCAGTTGAGAACAGCTGTAGCTCAGGGGAGGCCTGGGCCCGTGGGCCTGCAAGGCAGGGGTGGCCTGGAGGCGGGGCCCACATGGGACAGCGGTGTGTCATCGGCCGCTCATCGAGGGGAAGACTCGATGATGGTTACAGGTAATGATCACTGCAGGCGATCACCGCTTTGAAGTCAGCACAGGGCGGAAACCCGAGGCTCTGCTGGGCTGCGGAGCTCTGGGTTCTTGAAGGGGGGCCCAGCAGAGCGGGGGGTCACAGAGATGTCCTGCTGTGAGAAAGCAGGAAACGGGAAAAGCAGTGTGGTAACGGGCACAGTTCTGCTTGACCAAATGGCTTTCGTGTGTCCTCAGTTTTTTCCAGTCCTGACACAGGAGGGGGATGACACATTTCTGTTAGTCACCATGGGACAGTCTCTTAGAGGGTACAGACCACCCGCGTGGGTACAGAGGACCTTTCCACCTCCGGGCCTCACGCGGCTCAGAAAGCGCACGAGGGACCCTGATCTTTCACCGCACGCTGACCACGGAGCCCGCTTCCCCTTTGCTCCCGAAGGGATCCCGAGCAGCTTCCAGCGGTGACAGACGTGCCCCGTGGGACTCCGTGCACTTGGCATCTAGGGGAGGGACGGATGCTGTGCGGTCTGGGTGACTGGGGAGGAGGACGTCGCATTTGAGCATCTTTCTTTTGATGACATTACATTGAACTGTTGGTTTAAAAGTACGTTCGTAAGAGTAGAAGGGTGGTTAGCATTTTGCTGTACTATTTTTTTTTTAATTTCAGCAGAACATTCATGCTGGTAAGATAAAACTCATGGGCCTTCAAGGAGACACCGAGCCTGGTGGGGTGGACGTGTCGTTGTGACACCGTAGCCCGTTGGTTCTGTCAGTCTCGATATGGATGTCACCAAGTATTTGCATCTGTATCGTCTCATTTGAGCCTCAGCAGTCCTGTGAATTCAGTGTGGTGGGTTATGGTCGTCACCACCTTTGATGATAAGGGAATCAAGGCTTTAAGTGTTGAATACACCTGCTGAGCGGAGGACGAGTCGAACCACAGTTGCGTGATTTGTGTGACTCCGGAGGCAGACGGACACAGGGCTCTGGCTCCCGGTTGAGTGAACGGAGCGCTTCATCTCTCAGAGGTCTGAGAGTCAGGTAAAATGCAGTCTAGTTTTTCTGATCTCTCGCTGAAGTCGGAAAAGTAGTTTTTGATACGGAAATCCAATCAAAGTGGTAGCTCTGGCTCCCAGGTCAGCAGTCACAGGTGGCTGAGGGGACACCGCTTCAGGCGACAATTCCCAGAAGCCAGATGGCTCAGCCTGGGGGCCTCTCCTCCTCCCGCTCTTACCTTAGCTCCTTCCGTGATGGCTGCATGCCGGCATCCGCGGGAATTTACGTGAACTCTCTGGAAGCCGAGTACTGTGTTCGGCTCACTCCTGTTACGCCTTTCTTCTGCTCCTGTGCCTTTGTCAGATTTCTGCAAACATTGCATCTTCTCAACAGAGATTCAAGATTGGATGTATTTTGCAAAATAAATATGTAAATAAGAGCCTACCCTGTCCATATAATTACATTTCCAAAAATAATTCCTTTTGGGTGTTTTTGATGTTCTCTCTCATGTGGTCTGCCCTTGCCAGGTTCCCTGAAGGGAGTTCTGCAGCAAATTCCTAGCAGTCTGGAGCTTAGGGTCCCGTTCCGCCCAGCCTTACCACGCTCCCTGCTCTCTTCTCATCCTTCTCCTCTTAGTGTCGGCTCCGCAGGTGCTGTGCGTCCAGTACCGCGCTGCGTTCACAGGGTGCAGTCAGAAAAGACAGAATAGTTCCTTATCTGCTTGGAGGGCGCTGGCTGGCGGACTGCTGGGCGTGTGGTTAAGACATTCCCACCCAGGGGCGCCTGGGTGGCTCAGTGGATTAAGCCGCTGCCTTCGGCTCAGGTCATGATCTCAGGGTCCTGGGATCGAGCCCCGCATCGGGCTCTCTGCTCCGCAGGGAGCCTGCTTCCTCCTCTCTCTCTGCCTGCCTCTCTGTCTACTTGTGATCTCTCTGTCAAATAAATAAATAAAATCTTTAAAAAAAAAAAAAAAAAGACATTCCCATCCAGTTGGTTGTCGTTATCAGGGCCTCCCACGTTTGCATGATGGCATCGCCTGTTATGGATGGTTGGCTGCGGAGGGCTGGGATGGGCTGGGATGAAGCCATTCTTAGGTAATTTTTACAGAAAAAGTTCTAGGGTGTGTGGCATCTCTATGAAGAAGTACTTCTTTTTTTTTTTTTTTTTTTAAATATTTTATTTATTTGACAGAGAGAAATCACAACTAGGCAGAGAGGCAAGCAGAGAGAGAGGAGGAAGCAGGCTCCCTGCGGAGCAGAGAGCCCGATGCGGGGCTCGATCCCAGGACCCTGGGATCATGACCTGAGCCAAAGGCAGAGGCTTTAACCCACTGAGCCACCCAGGAGCCCCTGAAGAAGTACTTCTGTACACACCTGCTGGCAGCTACCATCTTGTTTAACAGTTGCCAAAGCCAAATTTAGGGGTATATTATAGATTGCGTGGGCATCTAAAACCTTGCCTGACCCCAGGGTTCCTATTGGTTCTATGTCTCTATTGCCTTTTAGACGTCTTGTGTTACCTGACTCATCCCAGTAAGCTAAGCAGGTCTGTGCTGGCCCCAAGGCCCTGGGATTGCATGAATTTGAGTGGTTTGATATTAATCTTATTCCTTTGTGATTTTTATCTGCGATGGGTTTTCCTCTCCAGGCCAGTTTGGCAATAGACCTTCACCTTTCTTTATTTTTTTTAAAGAGTTTATTCATTTATTTGATAGAGAAAGCATAAGCAGGGGGAGCGGGAGAGGGAGAAGCAGGAGAGGGAGAAGCAGGCTTCCCACTGAGCAGGGAACCCAACGAGGGACTCAATTTCAGGAGCCTGGGATCACGACCTGAGCCGAAGGCAGACGAGTCACCGAGGCCCCCCGCCCCCGGCTTCTCTAGACCTTCACTTTCCTTAAATAAGATAGTGCCTATTAGCAGTTTTTGCTCCTATCTCCTGTTCTAATTCTAGATGTTCTGTTTGCCAGTTCTGAAATAGTTGGGGATATTGGAAGAGCCAGAGAAGCAAAGACCAGGCACGTATTTGGGATCTTCAGTGCTGGTGGGTTTATTGGTTGGAATTCTGCAGCTGCTCCTGTAAGATGCACTGCATGCACTTGGAGCACCCGAATCAGGGGCCGGCATTTGTCGGTATTTTGGAAGGGTCACCGTAGTTCTACCTTATGACTTCTTGCCGTTCGACCGCAGGGCCCTATTCAGGCAAAATAGTTACATTGTTGACTTTGTAATATGAGGGGTTTGAAGCAGAAGTGGTAAAGTTGTGTCTTTTATATAAAAAGAGAATAGAGTTTAAGCTTATTTTTTCAATGTAGAGAATTTCAAATACGTTTTATTTTTATAATGCAGACAGAGTGCACACTCATTTTTTGCCTCTTTAAATGTGAATAAGACTCTTCATTTTTCGGATCAAGGAATGTGTTCAGCAGCGACAGAAAAATCAGTTATCAAACCATTACACTGGAGGGGATATTTCCAGTGCATAGTAAGTAATTAAGATATATTACCTTTTTTTTTTAAGATGTTCCCAGGAATACAGACGCGGCTGTGATTGGACTGCTGATGTACTTCATGTCTTCCTATTAGGTGGCATCTTTATAATTTGAAAATTATTTCAGTGTTTTCTGTAAACCAGTCATATCTAAGCTTTGTTAAGCAGAGTGAGCAGAGGGCTGTATTTGGGTGGGGTTCTATAGTTCAGGGAGTGTTGGGTGTATTTTCTCATTTAAGCGTTATAATGCCACTGAGTCTTGGAGAAGTGAGTGAGCTGGTCGGTCCAGCAGGTGCCGTGTGATGGGTCAAGGGCTCACACCAGGGCCCCTTCCTCTCGCTCCGCTTGTTGCCTTGATCCCTCTGGCCGTGTTTGTAGAAACAGCTCTGGCCCCGCACGGTTCTGTCTCTGCCTCTAGTTTCTAAATTCACGTAGTAGAAGATCTCTAGCATCCTTTTAGAGGGCTTGTACAACTATTTTTGCATGTAGGAATCATTGTTTTAAGGTCTTAAAATATTCATGAAGACTTTTTTTTCTCTACAACTTCTGTTTAAACCATGAAAAAATGAGCTGAAATTTGGAAGGAGCGTTTCTGAAGACGCTAAGGGCCGAGGGGGATTCATGATTTAAAAAAAAAAAATGTAAATCGTGCTGGTTATACTCATCCATGACTTGGTTTTAGACATTTTCGTGCTGAAATGGTGAGTGAGATTGCGGCGTCTGATACTGGCATTGGCTCGAGTGTTTCTAGGACTTGCGAAAACGTGGTACGGACAGGACGGATTTTATTCTTTCTTGACCGTCTCGGTAAAGGATGACTCTGATTCTGTTATAGCTCTTCTTGTCCTTTCTTTACTTTTGCTTTCTTTTTGAAGTGTACCTGTTCAGAATGTTGAACATGTAGTGTAACCGCTCTGTCTAATGCCATAAGGAGGTAGCTAGATCGCACATGTGTTCCCAGATACAGAAACACGAAGTCTTGGCTAAATATGAAAAGGAATTACCTGATAGAAAACGATGAATATAAAACTATATATGTCAGTACTCTTGAGACCGAATTCTAGGTACAGTTGCTGCTCTAATGCGTTGCCAAGGGAGGGTATGAAAATTCCTTCCCTCGAAGATCCTCGAGAGTGGATTTGATTCTCTTCCACTTGGGGACATCAGTCCTGTCCCCTTATATCAGTGCCAGTACAGAGATGCCCTAGGGGCTGAGACGCGTAAAAGGGGGGGGGCCCTCTGGGATTTTATAGGGACTGTTTATTAGTCACTGCGTTGTGCTTCTGAGACCTGGAGAAGCTAGTATATACCGGGGACGATGAATGAGTTTATTTTTGCAAAGCTAAGCCAACCCTAAAATACTTAACGGTTATTGTGGGAACATAAATGGCCTGGATAAAGTCAGAGAAAAGATCTTGGATCCCAGCTTACGCATTAGTGGTAACCTCTTTCTGAATAAACAGTTCATGATCAGGGCTTCCAAGAGGTTTAATAAAAAGAATCATTTTAGGATCTTATTTTAGGGTTTTTAAATTCTAAGGAGGAAATGCTAAGAAACTAGGAAATGACTAAAAGTGGGTAGGAGTTTAAGGAAGAAGGAAAGAGCTGGTTGGGGAGGTCCACAGTCACTAGAGTCCTGAAAATTAAGTATAAGCTGTTTGCTCACTTGGAGAGTTGGTGATGACTAACGAGTGTCCCATTTCTTCTGCCCGTTGGTACCAAACAGTGAGACGGTTTAAGCGGAAGCACCTTACAGCCATCGACTGCCAACATTTGGCTCGGAGTCACTTGGCTGTGACCCAGCCCTTCTGTCAAAGATGGACCAACAGAGACCCGAACCATGGTCTCTATCCTAGACCCAGAACAAAAAGAGGGACTAGGGGTATGTCTTCCAAAAATACCTTGCATTTCTGAATCTGTAGTGTGTGTGACCTTTGACTCTCTCCTGGTATTTGTAAATATTGTTGCTGTGATTTTCAGTCCTCTTGCCATAGTTGGACACGTTTTTCAATATGTGTGAGTTTCCGTGAAAATGGCATCCCCTGACAGCGGTTGGCCAAAGCCGCAGGGAAACGTGGCAGAACGAGTTGCATTGGCTCACTTTACCACAGTGCGGTGGGAGACATGCACCAGCGTCATGGCCCTCCTCCCTAGAGTTGTGTGCTGTCCCTACTCCAGTGGTCTGTCACTGAGCGCATTAGTTTTCCGTGCCATTAGTTTTCTCCAGAATGCCCCGCTGCCGTGCTTTCACGGTGGACTGTGCCCTTTGTTGCCTCGTGCCCAGCTGCTGCAGGAGCCCTTCCCCTTGCCTTCAGGTGTTCCTTCTTCCGAATCAGCTGGAACATACAGCGTCAAGTTAATATCGTTGAGTTCCATTTTCTGACCCATCACTCAGGCACCTGCCATGAAAAGTTTCCCTGTTACCGTTAGGGACGCAAGCTTGGACTTGCTGTCACGTGGTATTTATTATTAATTACATGCAAATTCTACTTCTGGGACTTCGGTTTTTCTTATTACCCATTTAGGTGCCAAAGGAATTCCTCCTTTTGTTAGTAATACGCATCAGGGGAGTCCTGATTGCCTTAGTTCTCTTTGATATGTTTAATTTCAGGATCCAACTCAGATCTTACATAGTCATCTGTAACTACCGTAATACGTGTTTGTCACTTTTTGGAACTACTGTACCCCATGTATGAGGCAGTTTTAAACTCAGTGGTGGTATTTTGTTTGTTCTGTGTGTAGAAGGCAGCTTCTCTGTGTCGTGAGTTCATTGACGAAGACTTGGTCAGCGTGTGTACGTTTCCGTGTGGAGTCCCGGCCCGGAGCACGCGCAGGCTCCGTGGGTGTCCGTGCCATTGAGTGCCACAGTTAGAGAGTATCGGGATCTCACCCGGCCTCTCGCCTTCAAGCCCTGGGTTTCCATCAGATCGCCCCAGAACCAGTTACAGTTTTTTCCTCTAACAGAGAGAAAATACTAAATCCTATGAATTCTGTTAGAGGCTAATCCTAGTCTTGTTCTGCTCTCTTGTTTTTCACAAGAATTCCAGCTGCAGCCACTTCGGGCAGGAACCGTGTCCTTTGTTATATATCGATAAGGCGCTTAAACACTTGACTGGCATTGTACAATACGGCGTAAGAATACGGTGGTGATGTGTGAAATCACCACTTGAACTCCCTTAAGTGCCTGGAAGTCTGAGATCAGGGACCGTACAGGCCGTTTCACTTTCAGTTTGTCTCACAATCCCGGGGGGCCGAATGAAGGCCCATTGAAGGAATGTGTGGGCGGGTTAGGTACCACCTGCATCATATGACGAGAATTCTGACTCCCTTCTTCATTTTAAAATCAGTGACTGTATCAGCTTCACAGGAGGAGATAAAAATAAATCACAAGGGTTTTAAGTGAGGCAAAGAGTAGGTTTTCCTGAATCCTGAGAACCTGAAGCATTTTCTTGTCTCCTTCAGCAAACTAAGATTTTGTGTTGTACGAGTAAGGCAGGAGAAGTGAGTTCTCGTAAGTGGGTGTGTCTGTGTGAGGAGTTGTTGACCTTCTGTCTGTCCATTCGGGTGTTCAGTTTGTACATACTGCAAAGTAGACCGTGCTCCTCAGACCATCTGGAGACTGGTGTCTGTCTCTTCCATGCGTGTGTCTGAGTATGTGAAAGAGCCAAATAGAAATACTTTTTGGATTAAAATACATAATATAAAATTAGTTGACTGGTGGCTATGTCCTTGTCTCTGTTTTCTATTAATGGACGTAATTAAAATCAGTGTCCCTCCTGTGGATCAGCGGTGGCTCCGTGGTCCTTCCCATTTTGTTCATGTGTTTGGGTTCTCCATGCAGGTCAAGGATGTCAAGGGTACAACACTGAGTTCTTCCCATCCGCCCGGCAGCGGTGCATCAATGACATGGCCAAAAGCAGTTCTGTGGGCCAGGACACCTCTAAGGACTCGGAGGGGGACATGATCTTTGCTGCAGAGAGCAACTGTGCCCTGCCTCAGGAGGGTGATGGAGAAGCAAGACTGGGCACGTCAGGGGCTGCTCTGCCTGCAAGGAAGCGGTCTTGGTCCTTTGAGGACGACAGGAATCAAGCTACAGGGACCAGTCAGTGGGATGGGGTTTCTAGAAAGACTCCACGGCATCGTTTGTCCCCATCGGGCGCAAGACCCAGGGAAGCCAGGCAAGAAACCGAGGACTCTCTGTTGTGGCGCTCCACAGAGTCCGGAGAGCCCAGCCAGGAAGTGGAGGACATCGGGCCTGATCCCATTCCTGACTCCTACTATGGGCTTCTGGGGACCTTGCCTGGCCAGGAACCCCAGAGCCACATTTGGAGCCTGCCCAATGAGGTCCTCCGGCATGTCTTCGCCTTCCTCCCCGTGGAAGATCTCTACTGGAACGTGAGTCTCGTGTGCCACCTTTGGAGGGATATCATCAGTGACCCACTGGTACGTAGACCGCTCGTGGCTCCGTGGTGCTTTCTCGGAAAGCACGCAGCTTAGCTTCGCTCCCAACAGACCTTAACGTTCCTCCAGAAATGGTAGTTTCTGTTGGCCTCTGGAATAATACCCGAGCTCCCTGGAGCCCCTTACGGCTTTCCGTGTTTGCCCGAGGATTTGCCGAGAGCCTCACTGCCCACTCCCCAGCATATCCCTGTATTCTGTCCGCCACAAGGGATTCTCTGTGTCCCGACCGTAGGCCGCATACCCCTTGCCCTCTGTAGGCTGGTCCAGCCTCCTCCCCGCCGTGCCACATGTAAAGGGCCCCTCATCTCTCTCTTGACGTCTCATGTCTTTAAGGCTTCACTCTGTTCCTAGGGAAGTGGAATAGAAATTTCTCCCTTTCTCTTCCTTGTGCTTTTGTAGCAATTTCTACCTCTGTTTGAAGCTTATCCCATTCTGTATTAGTTTGGAGAACCTTCTGCCTCCTTTTAAAGGTTTTATTTATTTGAGAGAGAGAAAGGGAGACAAGAGTGTGTGCCAGCAGGGGGAGGAGAGTGGGAAGGAGAGGGAAGGGGAAAGAATCTCAAGCAGGATCTTGATCTCATGGCCTTGAGAGCATGACCTGAGCTGAAACCAAGAGCTAGACGCTTAACTGACGGAGCCATCCAGGTGCCCACCTTCCTTCTCCTTTTAAATTACTGGCTCATGGACAGAAGGCTGCTGGTCCTATTTGTTTTCGAGTTCTCCATTGTGCCTCATGATCTTTTATATACAGTAGGTGATTCATAAATGAGTCTTGCATGGAATCACCCTAGGTGTCCCTCTTGCCGTTGATACGTGGGCAGCCCATGCTCTTGGAAGAGACTTCCTGGGGCACCTGGGTGGCCCAGTCATTAAGCATCTGCCTTTGGCTCAGGTTATGATCCTAGGGTCCTGGGATTGAGCCCTGCATTGGGCTCCTTGCTTAGCACTGCTCCTTCTCCCACTCCTTGCTTGTGTTCCTTCTCTCACTGTTTCTTTCCCTCTGTCCATTAAATAAACAAGATGTTCAAAAAAAGAGAGAGAGAGAGAGAAAGACTTTCTGGTGCTGAGTCCATTCCCTCACTGCTCTGACACCCTGCCCTTCTGTTGGTCTTCGATTACACGTCTTCCCTCCCAGCTGCGGGCTCAAGGGTAAACCCACGGGCTGGGAACACGTTCTGCTTGGCTTACGATATCCCTTATACTAGCCATTGGGGATAAACCCTAGAAATGAAGATGAACTCTCCCTTCAGATATGGCGAAGTTTAGAAATTTAGGGATGGAGGGGCACCTGGGTGGCTTGGTTGGTTGGGTGTCTAAGACTCCTGGTTCTGGCTCAGATTGTTTTGAAGTCATGGGATCTAGCCACACATTGTGCTCCGCACTCAGCACAGAGTCTTCTTGGGATTCTCTCTCCTTCTCCTTCCCCCTCTACTCCTCTCTTACATGCTCTCTTGTCTCAAATAAATAAAATCTTTTTAAAAAAGTTTAGGGATGGAGTGCAAGGTAGACTTATGAAGACTTAATACATTTTTCTTATAAAAATGAAGGGTTTGGGATGAAATTTCATATCACTCTTGCTTCATTCTTTGCTTGAGGTCTTGTTTTGTACTTTCTGAGAACTGCCTTTCTGCCTTTGGGTTTGACCTCTGTTTTGTGTCATAGTATTTCTACCCACCGAACTGAGATACATCCCGTGCGACCTGAGTAGTCACAGATGGGGATAGTGAGTTTTCTCCATTCTGCTTGAAAAGATCTGGGGCAGGATTTTCCAGCTCATATTTACCTCCTGAAATGTTAGACTGAGGCTGTTTTTCATCGTCGCTTAACAAGGATGCGATGTACGTATTTCCGGTAATCTGTTGTAGCTCTCATTTCCCTTTCATTGCTCGTAGTATCTTTCTCTGACTTTGGTTATGCTGGCTTCCTCGAACAAGTTTGGAGTTCCTCCATCCTCTTCAGTTTTTTGGGAGTGTTTAAGAAGGAATGATATTGTTCTTCTGAAGGAATTAATGCTCAGTGGAATTCTCCAGTGAAGCCGTCTGGTCCTGGGACTTTCCTTGGTTGGGAGGTCTTTGGTTACCAACTCAAGTCACTTATTGGTGTGTTCAGATTTTCTGTTTCTTCATGAGTCAGCCTCAGTAGGTTGTCTTTTCTTCTAGGTTGTCCAGTTGGTTCATGTCCTTTAATTTCTTTTTTTAAATTTTTTATTTATTTATTTGACAGAGATCACAAGTAGGTAGAGAGGCAGGCATAGAGAGAGAGGAAGAAGCAGGCTCCCTGCCGAGCAGAGAGCCCGATACGGGACTCGATCTCAGGACCCTGAGATCATGACCTGAGCCGAAGGCAGAGGCTTAACCCACTGAGCCACCCAGGCGCCCCTTTGTTCTTTTATTTCTGATATCAGTTGTAATGTCCCACCTTTCATTTCTGATTTCAGTTATTTGAATCTCCACTTTTTTTCTTAGTCTACCAAAGGGGTTGTCAATTTTGTTGATCTTTTAAGAAAACCAACTCTTAGTTTCATTGATTTTTTTTTTTTTTTTTTCTCTGCTTTTCTCTTCTTGATTTCATTTATCTCTGCTCTGGTTGTTATTATTTCTTTCCTTCTGCTAGCTTTTTTTCTAGTCCCTGTAGCTATAAAGTTAGGTTGTTGATTTGCTGTCTTTCTTCTTCTTTAATATAGGTGTTTACAACTATAAACTTCTCTCTGAGCATGGCTTTCACTTCATCCCATTAAGTTTTGGTATGCTGTGTTTTTTGTTTTCATTTGTCTCGTGGTCTTTTCTAATTTCTTATGATTTCTTTTTTGACCCGTTGGTTGTTTTAAGAGCGTTGTTTAATTTCCACATACTTGTGGGATAGTGATCAAAAAGGATACTTTCTATAATTTTAATCTTTTTTTTTTAAAGATTTTATTTATTTATTTGACAGACGGAGATCACAAGTAGGCAGAGAGGCAGACAGAGAGAGGAAGGAAAGGAGGCTCCCTGCTGAGCAGAGAGCCTGATGTGGGGCTCGATCCCAGGACCCTGGGATCATGACCTGAGCTGAAGGCAGCAGCTTAACCCACTGAGCCACCCAGGTGCCCCTATAATTTTAATGTCTTAATATTTGTTTTTTTCTTTTAAAAAAATTTTACTTAAATTCAATTAACTTATGATGCATTACTGGTTCCAGAGGTGGAGGTCAGTGACTCATCAGTCTTATGTACTAGCCAGTGCTCACTCCATCACATGCCCATCACCCAGTTATCCCATCTCCCCAACGACGTCCCCTCCAGCAGCCCTCAGTTTGTTTCCCAGAGTCAGGAGTCTCTTACGGTTTGTCTCCCTCTGATTTCATCTTGTTTTTGTGGCCTAGCGCGTCATCTGTCCTGGAGGGTGTTCACGTTTACTGGAGAAGGCTGTGTATGCTGCTGCTGTGGGGTGAAATGTTCCAGATCTGTCTCTTAGGTCCCGTTGGTCCACTGTTGTTTATACCCTCTGCTTCCTTATCGATCCTCTGGCTGATGGCTCTGTTCTTTCTTGAAAGTGGAGCAGTGAAATCTCCTGGAACTTCATGTTGCTGTCTGCTTCCTTCATTGAGGAGCTCTGATACTTGGTATATTTATACTTAGGATTATTAGACCTTCTTGGTGCTTTGACCCGTTTATTATTATATAATCTCCTTTCTCTTGGAATACTTATTGACGTGGAGCCTTTTTTTTGTCTGATACTATCATAGCCACGGGTGGTTTTTTTTTGTAATTTTTAAAAAAGATTTTGATTTTATTTATTTATTTGAGAGAGAGAAGAGAGCATGAACTGGGGGGAGGGGCAGAAGGAGAGGGAGAAGCAGACTCCCTGCTGAGCAGGGAGCCTGACGTGGGGCCTAATCCCAGGACCCCAAGATCATGATCTGAGCCGAAGGCAGACAATTAACCGACTGAACCCCCCAGGTGCCCCCAGCCACGGTTCTCCTACTATTTGATCTTCATTGGACCTCCGAGCTGTCAGTGGCCTGGCCAGGGAAATCGCACTCGTTTTTCCCAGATTCTGTGTCAAGTTAGTGTCGGAGCCAAAACCAAGACCCAGTTCTCCTCATTTCCAGCCAAAACGTGTGTAATGTTTCTACCCTCCTTGCCCAGCTTTTGAATTGTGAGCTGTACGTGCGTTTCAAGTGTCAGAAGGTCGTCCATACGTAGTGGCTTAATCCGCCCTCGCAGCCACTGCCTGCATGTTATTCTGGATTTTTTTTAAAACCTCTTCAGTTCATTCCTTGGAAAAAGCTGTATCATCGCTACCTGATGAATGAGGAGCAAGCTGTGAGCAAAGTCGACGGCATCCTGCTGAGCTACGGGATAGAGAAGGAGTCCGACTTGTGTGTGCTGAACCTCATTCGGTGAGTGGCTTTTCTCCGGGGAGGAAGACGGAGTCTCCAGTCCTTTCCCGCCTCTTAGCACTCAGGGTCAGCTTTCTCACGGACTCTGCTGTGACTGTCGTACAGCTATGCGGCCACCAGTAAATGCTCCCCCAGTGTGGACCCTGGACGGGCCTTGTGGAGTCTGAGGGATCACCTCCTCCTTCCTGAGGCAGAGGCCTGCGTGCGTCAGCACCTCCCGGATCTGTACGTGGCTGCCACGGTGAGTGACGCAGGCCAACACCACCCCCTTTCTCTTCCAGAAAGCCTAGTGGAGATGAAGTCTGGCTGAAGGTCATTTTAGATCTATTTTCAAATTCTTTCCTTTTTTTTTTTTTTTTTGAGGAGAGGGAGTTGCGGGGGCCGAGGGAGAGAATCTTAACCAGGCTCCATGCCCAGCAGAGAGCTGGACGCCAGCCTCGATCTCACCCTCCTGAAGTGGTGACCTGAGCCAAAATCAAGAGTCTGGATGCTTAACTCACTGTGCCACCAGGCGCCCCTCAAAATCTTCCTTTAATCTCTGCTTTGAAGCCTTAATCTCGTCATTGGTCCCATTATGGAAATAACAGGCCATGTTGTTACAGATACTTCAGTGTGGAAGGGATTTTAAAAAGCACTTAATCCAATTTCCCATTCTGTGGAGGAATCTTCAACAGAGGATGTTTGTCTGGCCTCTAAAAGCTTTGATTAATAAGGATTTCTTTATATGGAAGCCCATTCCACTGTCAGTAAGTGGGTTATTTGAAAGAATCAGAGAAATGAAGGTTCTCCTACAGACACTCATGAGTCAGTGGGAAGCTAGAAATAGTCTTCAGTTTCCTGACTCAGCCTCTTTTTTTTTTTTTTTTTTTTTTTTTTTACAAAATATGCTGCTTATATATAATAAGATGAAAAGACGCTGAAATGCTCACCATTTCCGTATCTTTGGGTGTCAGTATGACAGATGGCCTTTTATTCTTTAAAATATTTATTTATTTTAAATTAAATTGTATTTTATTTAGATTCAGTTAATTAACAAACGGTGTGATATTAGCTTCAGAGGTAAGGTTCAGTGACTCGTCAGTTGTACCTGACTGGATCTTGTGGCTCCTTATCTAGATCAGGGATTCTTCCATTTCATCTTGGAAGCTCCGTACACCCTCAGCCCGTCTGCAGCCTGCAGAAAACTGGCGATCCAGCCGTGTGTTTTCCTCTTTCTGCCTTTAGTGACGTGATCGCTGGTGGTGGTGGGCTGTCATTTCTTTCACAGGATGGTTGGAGTGAGGGGACCCTGAAATTATAACCGGGATGCTTGTAGTAAAGTGCAGAGTGAGAAAGATACTTTTCCAGTATTGGACTATTTCTGTGTTCCTGAACATCTTAGATACCACTAAACGGAGTATACTAAGCAGAGACCCATAATAAGACATTTTCAGTCACTTATGTAATGTTAGTTAAAACAGCGAATTCATGTTAATTAAAATATTAATTAACTTAAATAATAATAACATGAAGTAAGTAGTAGATTAACGTCTTAATGCCAGGGAATTGTCAGTCTTGGTTTTGTCCCTGAAAGACCACTGTCGTCTTTTGCGTTGCCCCGCCGTTGGCCTCCCGGGCCCACACAGTTGCCCAGTGAGCTTCTCGAACCCTGTCAAGTCGCTGTGGACAGGAGAGCTTAGCCCGACCCGGAGAGGAACGCTAGGAGCTGGCTGTTTCCTCACTAGGCAGGGTGCTGTGTTAGATCCTTCGTTAGTGTTTTTTAACTGAAGAAAACTAAGGACTCAAATCCAGAAGTGATGAAAGAAAGGAATCCAGGGTGAAGGGAAAGGCTGACTTTTCTGAATGTCACGTGGGCAGTTGGCACTTGGCCCAGGCTGTCCGAGCCTTGGCTCTCTTTGCTGGTCGTCTGATGGGGTTTTATTAATCGTGTTCTGGGTCTTTTCTCCCCTCTCCGGTCCGCCGCCCTCCACAGGGTGTCAATGTGTGGGCGCTGGTGGCGGCCATCGTCCTGCTGTCCAGCAGCGTGAACGACATCCAGCAGCTGCTCTTCTGCCTCCGGAGACCCAGCTCCACCGTGACGGTGCCGGACATCACGGAGACGCTGTACTGCCTGGCCGTGCTCCTCTACGCCATGAGGGAGAAGGGGATCAACATCAGCAACCGGTAAAGCAGGGGGAGGAACTGCCCAGGCCCAGGCGAGGGAACGGCCGCGCTGGCTGTGCTGCCCAGCTCTAGCCCCAGGCAGGCCGTAGGGCTCACAGGGCCCGCGCCCCAAGTGCACAGCGGTAAAAGGCAGGTGCTGGGAGGATCGGACCTGCTCTGCGGATACGAAGTGCCACCTCGCTGGGACATAGCGTTGAGGCCGGTGGACGTCCAAGGCTGTTGAAGCCTGACGTGAAGTCCCCTCGCTAAAAGGAGCCTTCTGCCTTTCTGTGTGGCCTCATTTTCCTAGGGAAGCATTAAGATTTGGTTCCCCCATTTCTGTTTTGGGGCGGGAGCTAAGCACTGTGGCCAAGTCTCGCCCACCTTACCGTCTCTAGGACAGAGGCGGTTCGCTCAGAGTGACCGTCGTGGTTTCACACGCCAGCGCGTGTGCACAGGGCAGCTGGCGGAGGCTCAGCAGATCTGAGGCTGCGTGTCAGCCGCTGGTCCAGGCCTCGTGCACTGTGTTCCAGAGAGAGCAGACAGGGACTGCGTAAGTGAGCACGCCGAACAAGAACCTTGTAGTGAGTGACAAGCGGTTCAGAGAGAAAGAAGGGGGAAGTGGGCAAGGGAGGTAAGGGGCACTGTGTTAGACTGGGGGAGGAAGGGGCAACTGGGTGGCTCAGTCGGTTAAGCGTCTGCCTTCAGCTCAGGTCGTGCTCCCACGTCGGGCTCCCTGCTCGGCTTCTCCTTCTTCTCCTCGCTCGTGCTCACTTGTGCTGTCTGTCGCTCTCTTTCTCTCTCAAATAAAATCTTAAAAAGATAAATAAAATGACATTTTAAGATTTGAGGGGAGAGCATTTTAGCAGAAGGAGTAGATAGTTTCAGGGCCCAAAGACGGGAATGAATTTAATATATCCAAGGAAGAAAAGCGGTCTGGTGTGGCAAGACTGGTGAAGAAGAGGGAGACGATCCACAGATCCGTGAGGCCGGCCGCGGCCAGACGAGGAAAGCTGACGTGGACCATGGGGAGAAGTCAGCATGAGATCCAGGCTGCGGAGGGCAGCTGTAGGGTGCCCTAATCCCCCGGCTGGAGATAGGCGGTGTGCTCCTGCAGCCGGTCCTGGGGAAGCGGACGTCCCAGGGAGGATTTCCTTTCTCTGGAATCCATGAGCCCTGGGGGGGATGCATGGCCGGGGGCACCCCGTGAGCTGTGGCCCAGTCATCCTTGTTGGAGTTCAAGGATGGAACACGCATGCTCCAGAAATGGCAGAGTTATTTGCTGTGTTTCTGAGTTACGTTTCAGTTTATTAAATGCCAGTTACGTTGTATCCCTACCGTGGCATTGAGGCACAGGACAAGGAGATTTAGGATTAATTGGGACAAGACAGATACACACATGGTGAATAACGTTCTTACCTGCAGATTCCGAACCCGCAGGTTCTCTCCACTCAGAGAGGTGGAGGGGAGGGCACAATCTGTTGGGTTTTGTTGTGTTGATGTGCTTCGTCCTGCTTTACCTGGGAGGTAATATGACCAGAGACAGAAGTGTTGAGTCATTAAAAGTATCTGATGGTGCTCAGAGATCACTTTCCCTCTGGGGATGGGAAGCGGTGCGCTGTGGGCGGTTGGTGATGGGGGGGAAGAGTTTGGGGTCAGGGTGAACACAGAGAGCTTCGAAGTGGCTTGTAGTGGGCTGTTTGCCCATTTCCGGGGCCTCTGCTGAGTGCCTTGTGTCGCCATGGGCCCCTCTCGGTGGCTTGGAGGCCATTCTGTTTCCAGTCCTTGGTCATCACGTCTTGCTCTCTGTGTAACACCCTTCCTTTGGGACCTTTAAAGAAAGAATGTTCTTTGTGCTTCTACTCCAGTTATCACCTTACAGGAAGCAGGGAGCAAAGCAAAGGAGTCTGAGAAAGACACCACGACATTAAGGTGATGTCGAACAAGAATCGCTGCTCCGAGTAGAATTTGCGTTTGTTTTCAGCCGGGCTTGCTGCTTTTGTGATTGTCTCTTAGGGTTACAGCTAGTGCTTTGGTCGCCAGACAGCATGTCTTGGTCTCTCTCCTTCGCCATTACACACTGGAGCCAGGCACCGTCCCAGAGCTGGGCTTTCCGAGAGGGCTTTGGTCAGCTCTAGGTGTATTTAACATCTTTTCTTTCTTTCTTTTTTTCTTCTTCCCCTATAAAATGGTGGTAGCTATTTTCTTCTTAGAAATGGTAAGGAGTCCAAATACATCAGAGAAAACAGGATAGAGATTGTGACTCAATTTGAAAATCTCTAAATCTGCTTTTTCCCTATTAGGATTCACTACAACATTTTCTATTGCCTGTATCTTCAGGAGAATTCCTGTCCTCAGGCCCAAGAAGTTAAAGAGGAACCATCGGTTTGGCCAGGGTATGTGTATAGGGGTTTGCATGTGTGTTTGTCTTTTGTCTTCTATTCTTGGTTCCTCCTTATACTTACAGAGGAGGGGTGTTTTGTCTTAACAGTTTCACTGAGGTGACATAAAATTCACCCATTTTAATTGTACAGCCCAGTGATTTTCGGTACATTTATTGAGTGGGCAACCAACATCATAAACTAGCTTTGGAACATGTTTATCACCCCAAGGCGAGGCCTTTCGTTGGGTTAATTTCCTCCAGTCTGCCTGTTTGCTTTGTGACAGTCCATCACCTGGTCTTTGGAATTCCTTTGTTTTTCTGATTTCTCTTCTATAATGATTGTAGCAAGAAAAGCATCCAGCTTACACATGAACAACAGCTGATTCTGAGCCACAAGATGGAACCTCTCCAGGTGGTAAAGATTATGGCGTTCGCAGGTAAGGGAGCTCACCGTTCCTGGACTGGAGCGTCCGGTTCATGCCTCTCATCCCTGCGTTCCTTTTCCCTGCTGCCTGCCAGAATTTCTTTATCTTCCTCTATTGTCCAGCTCCTGCAGTTAAATAATTTTATTTTTTTAAGATTTTATTTTTATTTATTTGTCAGAGAGAGAGAGAGAGAGAGAGAGAGCGCGCGCGCACAAGCAGGGGAGCAGCAGGCAGAGGGAAACCAGGCTCCCTGCTGAGCAGGGAGTCCGATGTGGGACTGGATCCCTGGACCCGGGATCATGACCTGGGTGGAAGGCGGCAGATACTTAACCGACTGAGCCACCCAGGCGCCCCAAGTAAATAATTTTAAAAGCAGTTAAGGAATGCTTGGTTTTTTGTTTGTTTGTTGCCACTCCAGGGAGCATCCACATGGAGTTCCTGGTCGGACAGATAGTTCTCAGGCATTCGTTTGTGGGATCACGCCAGCAGGATTGACCCAGCGGGTCGTTTACTATTGTAGATGCTCAGGCACGGATCGCTCATGGAGGGGCGGGCCATGTTTCCGTGGCTCCCTGATTTTGGTCACGTAAAGCCTGGGAGGCTCTCCCAGCACAGGGTTCCAACCTACATTCCTACATAATGCCAGCTGTAGTTCTGCCTCAGTCAGCTCATTGCACTTGCAGTCTCCCAAAGCACCCGGTTATCCTTATGCCTTTGCTCCTACTCTTTTCTACCTGGGATTCCTTCCTGTTTCTTTTCTGCCTAAATATCCTGCTACAAACGACAGCAAGGATTCGTTCAGTACCTGGCATGGTGCTAAGTCCTGACGCCCTTCTGGAAGCTTGGTTGGTTATCTCTGTTTTACGGATAAGGGTTTGGGCTCTTGGGCTCAGAGAAGTTGCGATGACTTGCCCCAAGTTAGATAAGCACGTAAGTGGAGGAGGTAGGAGTCGCAGCTGCGTCTGTTTCTCTCCAAGAGTATCCTCCCCCCCCACCGGCCTCTGCGCCATGCTGTGTCCGACTCCCTTCCGTTCGGCTTCTACCTGGTGGAGGCTTCTTGAGCCATTAGAGTCCTAGATATATAATCTCTGAACTCTCGCTGTAACTGGTCATCTGTACGAACCGTTGGGCCCCTGATTATTTAATAAGCGTAGCCCACACACACATTTCCTGAACTCTTCCACACTGGGTCATTAGACGTCACAGTAGCCCAGTTAGGGAGGGAAAGAGGTGCTGTTTTTCTTCTTTTACAGGTGAGATTTTTTTGTTTCCAAAGTCATACTCTCTTTTTTTGGTCTTTGCGTTGTCATTATACTCTCTAATTGTTTCTAATTGTTCTAATTGTTTCAACTGCGTTGGCATTGTATTCCTGAGGAGATAGTAGTAAAGGAATCTTGCTTTATAGTTTTGTTTTGTTTTTTAGCATACTCCCAGTGCTTAGCATACAGCGGAGCATGGAGTAGGTACTCATGAGTACTTGTTCCGTGAATGATAACTGAGTAAACACATGGTGGAGAGGCAGGGCGCGCTGGAGAGCTCAGAATGGGCCAGAAGCATCCTTGAATCTCACCTGCACGCTCTTGCCTTTGGTCATTCCTGATGCCTAGGACAGCAGTAGCTGCTCTTACTGAGTTCCTCTGCGGGATGCCTGGATCATTGCTTTATCCTGCCAGACCTGCAAGGTCAGCGTTACCCACGCATGGCCGAGGGGCACACCCATGGACAGTGGGGTCGAGCTGGTCCTTCACTGCTCAGCTAGAGCCCGAGCCCAGCCCAGGTTAATCTGGCCTAGAATTGCTGCTCTTATCACTGCCCTTTATCAGTATTGAGGAACCTGTCACTGGTCGGGTCTCTAGCAGGAGGTAAGATAAGATAAGCATGGGTGAGACCTGATTAGGGCATCCTTTGGAGCAGTTTTTCCTGGTCAGAGGGTCACCTCCTTTCCTCTTGGCTTCCCCAGGCACCGGGAAGACCTCTACGCTGGTCAAGTACGCTGAAAAGTGGTCCCAGAGCAGGTTTCTGTATGTGACGTTCAACAAGAGCATCGCAAAGCAGGCTGAGCTAGTCTTTCCCGGCAACGTCATCTGCAAGACCTTTCATTCCATGGCCTATGGGCACGTCGGGCGGAAGTGAGCATCGTGCTGCCACCGTCTTTGTCCAATTCCCGGTTTTCCTGTTGTGAGCGTCGTGATTACATAGGAACGCAGACACAGCAACGCTGGGACTATGGAGTGTTTTCAGCTCCGCTTAGAGGCAGGAAATGGAAAGACGTAGTGATTTACACTTCTACCCTGTAAAGATGCGTTGTTTGCAGATGGTAGTGTCTTACGGAGGGGGGCATTCTCATTTCTCTGGAACTGAGGCACAGAAAGTCCGAAGGACTGGTCTGGCACACAGGCTCTCACCAGTCTGACCGATGGGCTTCCCTGGGACGAGGTGGGGGAAGACGCGGCAGCGTGCACTCGCCCAGGGCTCCTGGGGCCCTGAGCGTTCCCTTGGATGGGAACCTTGAAGGAAGGAAAGGTGCCCTTTCAAGGGACCTGTTGGAGTCCAGTCCCCACCGTGGAGCAGTGGCATCTGCCGGGAGCCACTTCCTCTTCTGGGCTGTTATCTGAGAGTTCCTGAAAGCCGGCTGAAGCCCTTTCACATCCTGCATGGACCTTGCTCAACCTGTCTGGCTTTTGTTTTCCCCGAACCTGTTTTGACATTTAACGTGGCCAGGTGGTGTCACTGTAGGGCAGGGGGTTCGAGTTGGGGGAGACCTAAATACCACGTGCTAACAGTCAAATACCGTTCGTTTGGGCTGCGTGTTACAGGTACCAACTAAAGAAGAAATTGAATCTCTTCAAGTTGACCCCCTTCATGGTCAATTCTGTCCTTGCTGAAGGGAAAGGCGGATTCATACGGGCCAAGCTCGTATGTAAGACCTTAGAGAACTTCTTCGCCTCGGCTGACGAAGAGCTCACTATCGATCACGTGCCGATCTGGTGCAAGAACAGCCAAGGGCAGAGAGTCATGGTTGAGCAGAGTGAAAAGCTGGTGAGTATCTAAATCTCCTCCCGGTCAGGGATCAAGGATGGAGGAGAGGAGCTGGTGTGATACTCTGTCCTGCTTGTCTTTCGTTCTTCCAAACGGCCGGCACGTCGGACTCCCGGATCGCAAGCCCGTCGGTCTGGCTGTGAGGTGGCGTGTTTTCTGTGACGCGGACTCACAGACCTTCTACTTAACGTGCACGCCGGTCCTCCTAATTCAACAGATGAGGCTCCTCCTACCCAAGGCTTATAGGAGCTTGTCATTGGGGTCGAATCTAAAAATAAGGAATCTCTTTGCGGATTTTTCTTGTCTTCAGTCATTGACCATTCTTTGTGTGGCTTAGTCGTCAGTTGTGAGTCGAGAGAGCTAATCCAGCCTTTCTGGCTCATCATATCTTGTGCTCTTCCCCCGCCCCTCCCTGCCCTCCCCACCCCCACCCCAGATCTTGTACTCTTTGAGCGATGGTCTGTCCCTGGGCTTGGTACGGCCCCAGCTTCTTACTCATCTCTGCACTTGACATTGTTCTAAGGCTGTCGTGGAGCCGGAGGAAGCTTGGAGGTGATTGCCCTTCACCGTGTGGTGATGGTGCCTTTGTTCAGACCTCTGTGCACGAGAATGAAAGTGATTTCAGGAGGTGTCTTTTCCAGGGTCTTAAACTGTGACTTGCCATATCACTTGCTTTCTAGAACGGTGTCCTTGAAGCCAGCCGACTCTGGGACAACATGCGGAAGTTGGGGGAATGCAAAGAAGAGGCTTACCAAATGACTCACGATGGTATGCCAGTGCTCCCTTCTTGACCTCCGTTAAATGTGACTGCTCTGCCTGCGAGTTCTGACTTGCCGCTCCCCTCTTTTAGGCTACTTGAAACTCTGGCAGCTGAGCAAGCCTCTGCTCGCCTCTTTTGACGCCATCTTTGTGGACGAGGCCCAGGACTGTACCCCAGGTGATAAACTCTTCCGGACATCAGTAGTCTCAAACACATAGAAGCAAGACCATGATTATGGAAGAGGACACACACGTGACATGAGCTGATTTTTCTTACTTGTCGTAAGGAAGAGGCACAGATGATAATTTCGTCACACAGAAATCCATTGTTACTCGACTCTGGATTTCAGCAGTAGTCCTTATCGCCCCGCCCCCCAACTCAAAGCAGATTTATTTTTCTGTTCATGTTTTGCTTCGGTTACTCTGAAAATGTTGACTAAGCATAGGCCATCAGACGACTGGGACCTGGACTCGGGCTGAGTGGGAAAAGCTAGTCAACTTAGAGCGGACAGTTTGTGCGTGTTTTTCAAGTGGCTGATAGAAAATAGCGTGCCTCTCTGGGGTCCTTTTTGAGCTTTGAGTTACAGTGTTAGAGAAGATAATTTCCCTCATTTTTTATTTGCTTATGTGGTTTTTTTTAAAGACTCCATCATTTATCCGGGACTAAAAATAATCTGCATTCCTAGGCTCAGAAGTGGTTTCTCTTGTCCCTTATACAGTCGTTTCTTTGCGTTGCCTGCGTATGCCGCAGAGAGAGACAACGCCGTTGTCCAGCATGCCCTGGCTTCGTTTCATGAAGCGTTTTCATCTTTTTCGGTCGTAAATATGGGTTCTTTGTGCTCTGTGAGTCGGCGTTCCTTCAGCTCTTTCACTGTCCCTCTTATTGGTTGCAGCTATCATGAACATAGTTCTGTCTCAGCCATGTGGGAAAATCTTTGTAGGGGACCCACATCAGCAGATCTATACCTTCCGCGGTGCAGTCAATGCTCTGTTTACAGTCCCTCACACGCACGTCTTCTATCTCACACAGGTAAGAGCTCTCTCTGCTTCCGAGTCCCCAGAATCGTAGAAGCAAGCTTTGCGCTTCCCCACCCTCGCTTTCCCGCGGTTCCCCTGTGCCAGGCGCCCAGTACGTAGCAGATCCTTGCTTTTAAGCGCTGGTCCTCTGTGGGTCTCGGGGTCTGCAGAGTCAACTCTGTGTTCACCACACCTGCGCGTCCCATTGTCACCGTGCTCGCATTTGCACCGCTGACGCCTTCCCGGGGGTGGGGGCCGTGGCACCACGTGGTGTGGCCATCATCGCGCTCTTGCTGTGATGCACTCGGGGTCAGACAGACGGATAAGAGCAGTTCGCTCGGGACGTCCTGCGGTGACAGCAGTCGGACAGCTTGGACTGCTGTCCCTTGGGCGCGTCTCTGGTATCCTTGTGAGCAAGCGGCCAGAGTGGCGGAAGCACATCCGCGCACAAAAGCGTGTGGCCTCCCGGACCCAGGGTGCTCTTGGGATTGAGCTGGGAGTCAGCCCGCTGCGCCTGGGCGTCGTTCCTGTTGGTACGTGAAGGAACAGCTGACAGGCTCCGGTCTTTGGCATTTTCTCAAAAACAAAGGAAGTGAGCTGTGACTTCAAGGAAAACAACCGACAAATGTTTGTTGCCAAAGATAAAATTCTTGCTTTCAAGTGAAACGAGAATTTGGAAAACTTGTGTCTGCCACTGTGAGCGTGACAGCTCGGGGCGTCCTTGGCTGTCTGAGAAAGCTGTCACAATCCTCCCTTTTCCAGTACCTGTCTGTGGGAGGCTGTCGGGGTGTCTGCATAAGTTACGGAGAAACCCTCTGTGAAGAAGATTTTTATTTTCTCTCCCACTTACTTACTTACGCAATCATTTGTTTATATCAGTGTGGACTTACGGATATTTTATTTTATGTTTTGGGTTCCGGCTCACTCAGAGTGATCCTATAACCACACAGTACTGTTCATCCAAAGTCTCATGTTTTCCTGAGTTTTTTTGATGTTCACCAAAGCTCATATTAGTTTATTACTTTAAGTCATAAATGCATGGAAAGGGCAATAAGTAGCATGAGTTTGGAGACAAATGGTGTCTTTCCAGCGCATTGATCAAAGAAGTAGGGTGTGGGGCCATGCTGTGAAGGGTAGGAGACTGTTTGGTCCTGTGCTGAGGCGGGGGAGGGCAAAGAATGTTCAGGAAGGATGCTTGGGGCTGGCTGTGTGGGCAGCGGTTTTAAATTAATGTTGAGGGAGGTCTCTTGAGGTGAGGGGAGAAACGCCCAGCCCCCTCCTTGTGTAATTTACACTTTTTCATTAGGTTTGTTGGAGAAGGAAGGGTAGCTTTGCTTATAAGAGAAGTTTTCCGTTGGTCTTGGGGCAGGAGAGGAAACGAGGCTGTCCGGGCGGTGAGGCCTGTTCGGAGTGCATGCCTCATCTTTTCCCCCCTGTGCTGCTCTTCCTGTCTTATAGCGAGGGTGCGGCCCCATGAAAGTTTGTGGGAAAGAGCCGTCGGACAGAGGCGTAGAGACGCATCTGGCAGTGGGAGGGAGAGACTGAGTGGGTGAGGCGTGGAGTTGGGGTTGCTGAGCTGGGCTGGTAGCAGTGGTGAGAAAACCAGTCTAGGTCCCGCGGGGGGAGAATTGCCCAAGTTGGGATCTGGGGGTAAGGGGTAAAGGAAGGTAGATATCCCGAAGGTTCCGGGATGGCAGCTGCAGTTCCGAAAGCTTAGGAGTCGAGTCAGTGGTCATTTGATTGTGAGCAGGTTTACAGTGGGGACTTGGCGAATCCCATTCCCAGACAGGGTGAGTCAGGGATCAGCAGTGGGGTTTGGCGAGGCCAGGACGTCGCAGGGGCAGAAACGTGCTAACCTGCTTCAGGGAGGGGTTGTTGACTCCGTTTGTTTTGTCGTTTTCCCACAGAGTTTCCGATTTGGTGTGGAAATAGCGTACGTGGGAGCTACCATCTTGGATGTCTGCAAGCGAGTGAGGAAAAAGACTTTGGTTGGAGGAAACCATCAGAGTAAGACTTTCAGTTCCTCTTCATTTATTTGTTCCAAAATTAGTTTTCCTGTTTATTTGGATTTGCCACAGAGTTTCGCTCTCTCCCAAAAGGTGGCATTAGGGGTGATGCCGAGGGCCAGGTAGCCCTGTTGTCCCGGACCAATGCCAACGTGTTTGACGAGGCTGTGCGGGTGACGGAAGGGGAAGTCCCAGCGAGGATCCATCTGATCGGGGTAAGAGCGCGTTTCTGTCAGCTGCTTCCCGCACAGACACAGACCTAGCCAGTGACAATAGTCGGCTTCATTCGGGTTGTGACGCAAGCACGCATTTGGGGTCTGGGGCGCCATCTGCTCCGTGCCCGAAGGCGTTGCCCCAGCCGTTCTGCTGATGTTATAGCCCAACGTCCCTACAAAGACCCAGTGAGGACTGAGGATCCTTCTTCCACTCTTCAAAAGCGCTAGCGCCCTTCTCCTCTTGGGCTCTCCCGCGAGGGTGGTGTGTGGGGCTTGTTGGCGCAGGAACGAGGGAGCTGCTCCCGTGGCGGGTGAGCACACCTGGGTTCTAGCCTTGCTTCTGTCACTAACTTGGTGTGGCTTGTGGCAAGTCACAACTTCCATGTGCCTCATTCTCTCCATCTCTAAGACAAAAATAATGCCTTTCCTCTACCTGGTCCACGGGGCAGTTAGGAGGTGACACGTGGATGACACGTCCAACTCTTCAGAGCAAAGCGACATGCCCCAAAGACAGTCACCCCTTCTCTGAAAACCAGGGGGTTCTGAGGGCTAGCTCTGTGTGGGCACTCAGTGAACACAGCCAGAGCATCGTAATCAGAAGGCGGTCGGAGTTTTCTTTTTCTTACTGATAAAGATTATGCAGCCAGGTTCCCGAAGTTCTGGAAATGAAAAGGGAAAAAAATCACCCTTAATCTCGGGATTTCAGATAATAATTTTCCCTTTTGCTGTTTATGTCTTTGTTCTTAACAGACACACATTTCTACATCATTGCAGTCACAGGGCACACACACACTTGGGCATTTTTTACTCAACACGTAAGCATCTTCCCTTTCACTGCGTAATGACTGCAGTATTCCATGTAGTGACTGTGGTGTAATTCGGGGACCTTTGTCGTTGTAAGAAGATAGCGCTCTTGGGGTATGGCCCGCGCCGGGCATGGCAGACAGTAGGCAATTGTCCCTCCGTCCCGCCCACGTGTCATCTGAAGCATGTGTCCACACTCAGGATCACTTCTGCTTTCCAACACTAACACGTGTGGGCTCATTTTGGTCTCTGTCTTATGTTAACGGTTTACGTGTCCCTTCCCCAAATGAGGACAAATCCTTGGAGTGTGACGCTGTGGTCCTGGGCCGTGCTCACGCGTGCTTCTGGGTAGAAGGGGCTACACTGTGATCCAGGCGGGGCCCCTCCTGCAGGAGCTAACCTTCCAGAACATACAACAGTCTGGATCTGTAGACATTTTCTAGCGTAGTCCTTTCCACCAGGGACATAGCACTAAGTATCACATGCCGCATGTAGTGTTCAGGTGTCCTCATGGCCTCCATCGTGGCCATCTTTCCGTTTCTGGAAGGTGGATGGTTTCAGTTGCCCCTTTCGGACAAGAAAGCAGCATGCATTGGGTTCTTGCCGCCCCCCGCCTTTTATTTTTATATTTATTTATTTATTTATTTTTAAAGATTTTATTTATTTATTTGACATATAGCGATCACAAGTAGGCAGAGAGCCTGATGCGGGGCTCGATCCCAGGACTCTGGGATCATGACCTGAGCCTAAGGCAGAGTCGTTAACCCACCGAGCCACCCAGGCGCCCCTGCCTTTTTTTTTTTAAACAGAGGAAGAGGGGTGCCTGGGTGGCTCAGTGGGTTAAGCCTCTGCCTTCGGCTCAGGTCATGATCTCAGAGTCCTGGGATCGAGCCCTGCATCGGGCTCTCTGCTCAGCAGGGAGCCTGCTTCCCCTCTCTCTCTGCCTGCCTCTCTGCTCACTGGTGCTGTCTGTCAAATAAATAAATTAAAAAGAAAAGAAATGTTTAAGCGGAAGAAGAGTTTGGGTAGCAGCTGAGAGTTAGTGTCCGAGGCTCCTGAGCGCTCAGGCTGCGTGGTGGCTAGTGCTTTCGTGGTTGCCCACTGTGTGCTTTGGGTGTGATTGAGGTCTGTTTCCACGAAAACACCTCATTTCAGAATCCCATCTCTACGTTTGCTTTACTTTGTTTTGTTAAAACAACAGTAACAAAACAAAATGGAAAACAACAAAAAACCAAAAATCCCACCAAAAAACTTTTTCAGGGGATTAAATCATTTGGATTGGACAGAATCATTGATATCTGGATCCTTCTTCAGCCGGAGGAAGAACGGAAGAAACGTGAGTAGCCTCCTGGCCGGCACAGTGGATGGAAGCGGCCGGTGACAGGGATGGGAGAGGGCTCGGGCTTGCCCTGCGTCAGCGATCTTACTTCCTCCTGGAGGAGGGGGCGCCAGTGCGGCTCTCTGCCCGTCAAGGGTGAGATGCTCGAGGCCGCCTATCACAGAGGTCCTGAGAGCTCTTTCCAGACCCTTCTCTCAGGAGTCTGCATTTCTTCCTATTGTCGGTCTGTTAGGCTGTCTTCCCTCACCATCTTTTGTCTGCCTGGGCACCTTTACCCGCCAGAACCTCTGCACGGGCCCAGACGGTCATTTCTAACATCTGCAGCGTAGTTCTTTTCCGCACTGCACTGTTTCCCGTCCCTATGGAGTAGGTAAGGCGGTCGAGGGTCGGGCCCTCGATCCTGAGTTTGGAGGCGGGGTCCTTTCTGACTTGCCCAGGGTCACACAGCAGGTTAGTGATGCAGTTGGGACTAGAACCTGGATCCCCCGGGGTCTGTGCTGCTCTTGGCTAGGAATGTGGAGCTGCTGCCGCGTGGCTTAGCCTGGCCTGTCGTGTTAACCCGAGTGTGTGTTCTCCTCAGAGAACCTCGTTATTAAGGACAGGTTCATCAGAAGATGGGTGCACAAAGAAGGCTTTAGCGGTTTCAAGAGGTACGTGACGGCGGCCGAGGACAAGGAGCTGGAAGCCAAGATTGCAGTCGTCGAGAAGTACAACACCAGGATCCCAGACCTCGTGCGAAGGATTGAGAGGTGCCACATAGAAGACCTGGACTTCGCAGGTGAGGAGGACAGGGGTTCCTCATGTCTCGGCGGGAGGGCGGTCCGACGGTCCTCTTCCTGGGGGTCTCCGGGGACGGCCAGCGGGGCTCTGCGGCACCCCCACCTCAGAGCCTGGGGGACGGGGAGCGGAACTGGCGCTCTTCCTTACGGGCCTTCAGTTCTGTCTTGGGGTCTGCCCCGGGTGGGACTGCGGGCAAGTGGCTCAGGCCTCCCGTGGCCCCGTCCCTTTGCCTGCAGACCGCAGGGCTGGGCCAGTCCCCGCCAGCTCTGGAACGAGCTTCCCAGGTAGTGGCCCGTCTGCGCTGAAGTTGCTCCTTCCCCGTCTTTTCATTCTTCTCTCCCTCTCTTTTTCTTTTCTCCTGTCGTTCCCTGTCTCCGTACCCCCCACCCCACTGTCCCCAGTGCAACACGTGGGCGAGGAAGGGTCCTGGCAGCGCCGTTGCTTTTTGGAGCGTGGCGGGAAGAGCTCGCTTTCCTCCTCCCTCTCCTTCCCTGCCCTGCCCGCCCCCACCTAACCGCGCTCTCTTTTGAACACAGAGTACATTTTGGGCACCGTGCACAAGGCCAAAGGCTTGGAGTTTGACACCGTGCACGTGCTGGATGATTTCGTGAAAGTGCCATGTGCCAGGCACAACCTCGCGCAGCTGCCCCACTTCCGAGTCGGTGAGACACGTGCACGCGCCGCCTGCCCGCGGGGCTCCCCTTGTCGCCTACTTTCTGCTGGGTGTGCTGGCCTCTTGGCAGGACCCTTCTAGAGGGAAAAGAAAGACAGCTCCTAGCTCCCAGTGTTTTATCGTCACACTGTGTGTTTGAGGAAAGCGAGTCTTCTGCGTCCGCCCCTCCCAGGCTGCGGGCGCGGCGGTCCTGTTCCAGCTCTCAGCCCTGGGTTTTTCACCAGATGCTGGCTGCCCGGCCTCACAGGAGCTTTGACACAATTCGCCTGCTCCCCGCAGTGGCGGTGTTGCTGTTCAGACTTTATTTATTCATCTGAGAGAGACAGACAGACAGACAGGGAGTGCGCGGGCACATGTGGGGGGGAGGGGCGAAGGGCCAGAATCTCCACAGACTCCCCGCTGAGCACGGCCCCTGACTCAGGGCTCGACCCCAAGACCCTGAGATTGTGACCTGAACTGAAATTAAGAGTCGGACGTTTAACCGACTGAGCCACCCAGGCGTCCCCAAAGTGTAGTTTTTTAAATATTAATTAATTAATTAATTAATTTTTAAAAAGATTTTATTTATTTGACAGACAGAGATCACAAGTAGGCAGGGGGTGGTGGGGGAAGCAGGCTCCCTGTTGAGCAGAGAGCCCGATGCGGGGCTCGATCCCTGGACCCTGAGATCATGACCTGAGCCGAAGGCAGAGGCTTAAACCCACTGAGCCATCCAGGTGCCCCCCCCACCCCAGAGTGTAGTTTTTTAAAATTAAATCTCCTTTTTACTTAAAGAGGCCAGGAATCATAAAAAAGTAAGCACTTTGTATCATTTGTTTGCTTTTATGTAAGTTTATACTCGAGGCAAGTTGTTATGTTCTGAGCATCTGTGCAGTCATTTTGGTTTTGAATCTTAGAATTAAACCATGTAAGGTTTTTCTGCAAACAAACAAACATTCTGCCGACTGTGGACTCAGAATTTGGGGTGTAGCCTACACCGGCAGGCTGTGAGTAGAAATGGGACAGACTCCTGGTCTCTGATGAGTGTATTCCTAACGCAGAGAGACGTGGTGCTGAAGCTAAGTTAGAGCAGAGTGGGGCAGCAGAGTGGCCCGAGGCAACAGCGGCTCCATATTGGAGGAAAAAAGTTTATTTAACATATTACTACGCTTTTTTTTTCCTTGCTGGCCATTGCATGTTTATATATTTTTATATTTTGTTTTATTACCGCTTTATCAGGGCCTGATTCACATATCATAAAATCTGCCCATTTAAAGTGCACAGTCTGGTGGCTTTTAGCATGGTCACCGACGAGCGGCTCGGGGCCACGTTCATCACTGCCATGCTGGGTGTGGTGACTGTCAGGGGCCAGGCTGCCAGGACACAGTAGAGGGATGTGTGTTTCTTCTCTGTTTGTCATATGACAACCCAAAACATTTCCAGAGAGAGAGAGAGACAGAGACTGTCAGGAAAAGGGAAGGACGTGAGCTTTGGAGACAAGTAGCCTTGGGTTCTGCTCCTGGGCCCTTGCTCAGCCTCAGCCCGTGTGTCCCTGTGACTTGGCCTCTGTGAGCCTCAGTGTCCCCGTCATTCCCACACAGCTGTCATGAGGAGATCTGGGGGCATGATTGAGAACCTCCCAGATATTAAACGACCTGTGAACGGGCTCCTGGGATTTACCAGTCGCAGCAAAGGTTAAAACTCAGTATTTCGTGCCACTAGTCTGTTGGGTTTTGTATGTTTTTGGAGTTGGTGTTTGTAGGAAGAGTTTGTGTATACAGCGAGCAGAGCGGGTCTTGATGGTTTTCCTTGGGGGAGGCGGGGGCGGGGAGCGGTAGTGAACGTGTAGAGGAGAACACACATTTTATCAGCAGGCTCTGAGCTGACACCTTTCTTCCCTTCACTTTCTGTAGAGTCGTTTTCTGAGGATGAATGGAACTTACTGTATGTTGCAGTAACCCGCGCCAAGAAGCGTCTCATCATGACCAAATCCTTGGAGAACATTCTGACTTTAGCTGGGGTAAGAGGAATCAGTAGCACACGTTACTTCAGCAACATTCAGAGTTCACTGGGTTTGAATAAGGGATCAGTCTGTGACCTGGGAAGGCCTTTGGTTCAGGATCCCGGGCTGGCAGAGAAGGGCTTCTCTTGGGGCTCATGGCTGCTGCAGGAAGCGTTGTAATCAAAGAGACAAAAATGCGGGTTCTCTTAATTCTTTCCTGATTCAGTTTTACAAGTTTTTTTTTAAAATCTCCACTGTTCATGTCTTTCTTTGTTTCTCCCTTTCTCACTTTGTGCTGAACACTCTTGGGGAGACACCAGCAAGAATGTTTTCTGTGTCTGCGCCCCCTCCCTCCCCTTCCCTAGTTCATTTTGAAGCGGCAACTGCTGCTACCGCCAACAGACTTCTTCTAAGGAAAATGTCCTTGGGGAGGGGAGAAGGAATATTCAGGCACCAGGCCTCTGGTCAAGGGCTAAGATACAGGAGCATGTCGGCGCTCACTCTTTATCCCCTACAAACCAACCTGCTCCACCCCTGTATCCAGTCCTCTTCTGCCCTTCACAGGTCGGGGTGTAAGCCGGTTAGTCTTTTCAGTTTTGTTGGAAACGAGAACAGAAGTCTGAGCTCACAGTGGCTACTTGGCCCATCTTTCCCTGAACCAAAAATACTTAAGCCAAAAACTTCAGTGTAAAAGTTATGTAAATACTCTTTCTTCCTTTGTTGTCTCGAGAACAGAAAAGACTGTGCAGCCAAAGTGCCGTATTTCATGCTCTTCGGAGGTGGGAACATTGGGAACTGGAGTCTGAGCCGTGAACGCCGACAGCTTTGCGCCTTGGGGCGGGCCGGTGGTGTGGGGCAGTAATCAGTTTTTAGTACGTGGTCTAGAAGTCCTAGCGTTGTTCAGTGGTGATGACGTAGAACCCTGATGCTCGGAACGGAACAGCGCCTTTTTCTTAAGTATGTGCCGCGCCCGTTTCTAGGCCCCGGAGGTGACATGGTGACCAGAGAACGCCTGCCCTCCCCCAGCCTCCATTCCAGGCGCAGAGCTGGATGATGAACGAGGCAGCACACAGGATTTCTCTTCCCATGTTTGAGGAAGGTGGTGTGAGAGCCTCCCAGGGGGAAACTTTGTGGACCAGTACTCCAGGACCCGTCCCAAAGCAAAAGCTTCTTGCATGAGACTGGCTCTCTTGCGTGTTGGTAGCACTTTTTTCTTCTGAGCTTCTCTTAGACAGGCCCATCTGGCCATGAGATTGTTTCTGGAATTTGATATCAGCTGCATGTTTCGCCAGGAAGCTTTGCTTTACTGGGGCCTCACCACGGGCGATGGCTTGTGTGTCAGATCCCAGGGCCAGAGCCCCTTGCTTGGGTTGTGTCCTTACTGGCACCTGGGTCACCCAGCGGTTTCCAGGGAGGACTTAGAGCAGAGCTTTGCACGCTTTTTCTTGAAAGGGCCAGACAGTAAACATGTTAGGTCTCTGTTGCAGGCCATATGGCCTCTGGTGCATTGGCTTAACTCTGCCCCAAGAGTGCGAGAGCAGCCGCAGGCAAGTGGTTAATGCGTGAGTGTGGCTGTGTCCCAATAAAACTTTACTGACAACAGCAGGGGCTGGTCTGGACTTGGCCCCATGGTTTAGAGATAAGAACGGCTGTTCTTAATCTCTGAGCTAGGACCCCAGGGCGGGGGAAGTAGAAATACAGTTGACCGTTGAACATCAGGGGGTGAGGGGCACGGAACCACACCCACCCCCACCCATACCCCTCACCGTTGACAGCTGGTAGCTCTTGACTCCCCTAAAACTTAACTAGTAGCTGACTGTTGACCAGAAGCCTCACGGATAGCATAAATAGTCGATTAACGTGTGTTCCGTATGTTGGATATATTCTATATGGTATTCTTATGATAAAGTCAGCTAGAAAGGGAAAATCATAAGGAAGAGAAAATACATTTACAGCATTGCACTATAAAAAAAAAAATCCATGTTTAAGTAGACCCATGCATTTCAAAATTGTTGGGAGGGTCAACTATAATTTTTATTTACGAATAATCTCTAGGTAGAGATTACATGAGTTTTGTATAAACTTTGACTGCAAGTATCTTTTTAGAACCTGGAGGGTGGTTTTCTCTAGACTTGGTGCTGCTCCGGGGGTTGTATTCATCCCAGAACCGAGCTGCCACGTTGGTGACTTGTAGCTGAAGTATTGCGGAGCCGGATTCCGCTTCACAGTGCAGGCTCGGTGGGATTTTTTCTAACTTAGGAAAATTCTGAGATATTTGAAAGTCAAGAAAGTAATAAATTGAATTACTACGTACAAATCATACCTATATACAGTCGGAATATATATCTCTTAAAAAAAAAGTGTACCCCCATGATTACAGTGCTGTTACGTTATAAAATTTGTAATAGTTCCATGTGGCCTCTGCTACCCAGTCCGTATTCGTACTTTTGTGATTATCTCAAAAATGGCTTTTTTGAGTTGTTTTGTTTAAGTCAGGTTCCAAACAGAATTCGGGGTTGTGAAATCTCCTAAGTTACTTAATAGAGAGCAGTGTAAGAACCCCTCCTTCCTTCTAATGCGCTCGTGTTGGGGTGAGTGTGCTACGGAATGCGCCACGTGCTAGATTTGCTTTCTTACCTGGTTGTGTAGATCTCAGTTCCTAACGGTACTTACTCTCTTTACTTTACTTTACTCACACTCTCCTACTGAAGAAGTAGTTACAGAGTAGTACCAGTATTCCTGGAAGCAGAGTACTGAGTGTAACTTGAGATTTCCTGACAGCCCGGTCTCTCCATATTCCACTAAGGACGTGTTGTACGAATACCATGTTCTGAGGGCTCTTGAAGTCAGTTCTTTTTCCTCTGTGGTTAGATCTGCCAGTGTAGTTACAAGAATATAGATCTGTTTGTTTACTGTCTCTACAGGGATTGCTTTGCTTCTTTGTGACTTATTTATCTTTTTTGAATATATAAGACATTTATGTTTTCAATGTCAGAACTTTGTATCTCATTCTGTCTTTGTCCCCTTCAGACTCTCTCCCTGCACCATTGATAGCTATTTTTTAAAAATTTGCGCTCAGTGTATCCTTCGGTATTTCTTTTTACAAGTATCAGCAAATACGTATGAATTTTCCTATTCTTTTTCGTGAAAGGTGACATTCCCTAGCTAGTGTTCTGAACCTCGCTTTGTCTCTGGGAAATGGCGCGGAGATCACTCACTGTTACTCGCGCGTGCAGCTCTCTCTCATCCCTTGGGACCGCTGTGGAGTCGTCACTTGGTCTGTGTATCATGGCTGGTGTAGCCCCTCGCTGATGGCCACTGGGCTCTGTCCAGTCTTCTGCCTTGAGGAGTAATGCCACGAGGCATCACAAGGCACAAATCGTTTTCTGATTCACCAGTGCATCCTGGGGAATACATCCTAGAATCTCAGTTTCTAGGTAGAGGATAAATGGGTACGTGATCTTTCTAGATGCTGCCAGGTTTTCCAGAGAGATTGTCTACCCAAGAGTCCCAGCCCACCAGTTACACAGAAGCATCGGAAAGGCTTTTTTAAAGCTAGTCGGAAGCTCGTCAGTTGGTGATCACCTACATTTTGTGGGGAACACGAATTTCCCCCACGTAGTAAAGGATATGGAGTCGAGAGACATACTTCCCCCTTGCTGAGGCTGGGTTGGAAAACATCCATTGCTCCCAGAAGGGCCCCGAGGGAGCCCCGGAAACATGGCCCGTCCGTGTGAGCTGAAGTTTGGGTCCTAACGCCCTTGCGTGAGAGGAAATACTTCTGCTTTTTATCACGGCCGAGGCCTCTGTTTGGAGACATCTTCTTTGGAAGGGGCCAAGCCCCTGCTCTGCTCGGAGAGGAAGGCTGTGGGGTGTTGAAGGCTGTGGGGCAGGGGAATAGGATAATGAAGTAGAGAACGTGAAAACACATGAGCGGGACAGCCCTGCATGCTGAGGCTTTCGAACAAAAGGAAGCATTGTTCCTGCGACCTAGAGTGAGAAGCCACTGTGGTGTTTGTGACCCAGGAGCATGTCAGGCAGCCTCCTTCTCTCTCACCTCCTTAGAACATCTAGCGAATCCCCAGAAGCCTTTTGGTTCCTTTGTTTCCTTAAGTTTTGAGGAAGTGTTAACTGCAGTGTCCGTGAAGTCATGTGGTTTCTGAGACAGCTTCTTGCCTCCCAGAATCCGAGAGTCTTAATCCACGTGGCACAGGCGTATCCTTAGCATGGCGCCTAGCACATTGTTGGCGCTCGGGAAGGGTTTGTCCCTGGATGAGAGCGGCCCCCGTCCCGGCCTGGGGCTGGGCCAGGCCCGATTCCGGAGGCCCAGGTGGTCCTCGGAGCACAGCTCAGTTCTCCTGGCCGGACGCTCTGTGGACAGGTCACTCATCACTCTGTGCTTCCGTGTCCTCATCTGGGGAGCTGGCACAGGGCTGTACCTGCACCGAGAGGAGGGGGTTAGGGAAGGGTCCGGGTAGCCTGACGGGGTAACTGTCGGTGCATTGGGAGAGTGTGGGCTGGGGGTCCTCTGAGCTGGTTACTAGTCTCGAGGTTACTGGTCGTCGAGACATTCGGCTCCAGGAGGAGGTATGGGGGAGGGGACTGGCACCTGAGGAAGACGTGCGGGTCGTGGCGTGCATGGTCGTGGCACGTCTTCATTCGGCAGCTCTCGTGGCGAAGCTCTGTCATGTGCCTCCTGGTCCTGGAGCTTTGTGTCTGCAGATCGCGGGAGAGAGAGGGAGCCTCACTGTTGCTTGGTGGTGGGAGAGCACAGGTTCTGGACTTGGACCCAGGTTGGAGCCCCATATCGGCTGTGGTCCATCTCTCAAACGTTTGCGGAAGTGACCTCCTTTCTCAACTCTTGTGCCCTCCTCTGTGCAACGGGGAGAGGATAGGATCGCCCCCAGGAGGTCATGGGTGAGGACTTAGGAGCTGGGGACCTGACAGCTAGTGAGGACCAAAGCAGCCTGGAAACGTTTAAGGAAGGGATGCAGACATAGTGGTTCAGGTGCCTTTGGGTTCCTGAAGCCTGGGGGTTCAAGTGAAGCTTTGGGGTAGGTTTTGTTTTCCTTCCTTGGGATAACGTTTGCCGCGGCTATGTGGGTCCTCCTGCTCGCACTTGACTATGACGTGAGCCCCTTGGCAGTTCCCTGGACGATGGTGTTTCCCAGCAGCTCCTGTCTTCACACCTGTGGGACTAGCGGACCCCCAGGACGTCAGGGAAGAGTGGAGGTGGCTTGATTGATTGACTGTTCACTCCGTTGGCAGCCCCAGGGCCGTGCCTAGCACTGTAGTTAGTGCTGGGGAGTACAGGTGACTAGACAAGTCACACAAACCCTGGCCTCATGGACTTCAGAGTCTAGGAGGGAAGCTGTTAGGCAGTTTTGGATCCACCAGCAGGGTTTTGGGGACTGGGGGAGTTTGCCACTTTGACACGTGCTGTATAATCGTGCCTTGGGCCAGGTGGCTGGTCATCTCAATGGCTGGGGCACTGTCCTCTCACTGCACCAATGCCTGAGTAAAGTAAAGGAAAACTTATTTTTCCCATGATGTTTGGGGTTTTAAAGATGTGGTTTGTTTGTTTATTTTTAGCTTTCAGAAACTGCTAGACTGTGAAATGATTCATTTGCCCAGTGGGAATCCGTCCGCATCTTAAAGATCCTAGTTATAGCACGGGGCCTTAAGCAGAGCCCCTTCCAAGGGCCAGAGCGGCCAGCACGGCTGCAGTCCGGCTGAACAGGCAAACTGATCACTCAGAGACTGTTAATTCAGAATCTAACTAAAACTAGAATCTAACACCCACGAAGGTGTGTTACTGGAACAGTTTTTCTAAAATCGCCCTCATTTTCAAAGGTAGCCAAATGAAGACTCATTTGTTCGTAAAATAAGGCCAGTTTTAACAAAGTTGGCCTGATTGTTCACATAAGCATGGCAAGAATAGTAATTGCCCTCCCCTTTTTGGATAAATTTGCTGTGCTGGAACTTTTCATAAGGAATTTCACACTGAACTTCTAACAGCCTCTTGAGGCTAAGAAGACAAACAAAACACTTGGCATCAGACAATACCTACAATACTATAGATTTCAGTGAATTCCTATCTTCGAGGTCCCCGAAATATCTTGAGGTTCCTGCACGTGCTGGGAGGTGACATTCTTTTTTCCTCTGGTAAGGCTGCTGGGAACCCTGTAAACAAGGTAACAGACCGATTTTTCCAAGGGGTTTCGTTGGTTCCATAAAGTCATCCTTAGTTCCTTGAAACTGTCTGGTCATATCTGAGCCTATGCACATGTCCCTCAAATAGGACATTCCTGTCAAAGCCTTGGTAATATAACCACTGTTCCCAGTTGTGTTCTGTACAAGACCAGATTCTCACCAAACTTATGCAAATACATACATTTCTATAAAAATAAGAATAGTCGGAGTTTCTGAATTCTGGAGGGATCAGATCGGGAGAAGAAGGTAAGTGTTCCATATTTGTTTCCAAAGGAATATTTTACCAAATTTCTCTGAGTCATAGCCTTAAATCTGGAAGAGGAAGCAGAGAACCAGGGATGGTTCAAGCAAGAATCTGTTGGAACGCACTCTTCGCCTTAGTTGAAAGTCTTCATCAAGAATGAGGGACTCCGGGGCGCCTGGGTGGCTCAGTGGTTTAAGCTGCTGCCTTCGGCTCGGGTCATGATCTCAGGGTCCTGGGATCGAGTCCCACATCGGGCTCTCTGCTCAGCGGTGAGCCTGCTTCCCTCTCACTCTCTCTGTCTGCCTCTCTGCCTACTTATGATCTCTCTCTGTCAAATAAATAAAATTTAAAAAAAAAAAAAAAAGAATGAGGGACTCCCTGCGGCAGGAGCGCTGCCCATGGTCCTGGCTCGCGGGACCATCAGGGATTGCCTTGACCGAAGACAGCTGCCTTGCCAAGGGCATGCCCTTGACGCACATGGTCACAAACCAGGACTCTTGCCCCCGTGTAGGATGCCCTGAAGGGTAATCCAACTTTGGAACTCCGCAGAGAACCAGCGGAGGTTCCTGTTGATACCGAGTCACTGTTCAACTCGAGTCTGATCCTGCGCGCTTCCACTCCCTTCCCTTCCCCACGCGTCAGTCGTTCCCTGATAGACTCTTTATATACTAAGTTTTTGTAATCTTAGTCCTGACCGCGCAGAAAACTCCTTTCCGAAGATTCCCTTCTCACAAAACTTCTACAGCTTTACAGACGTGGTTCCCTTATTTCTAGTAAACCAACAGCCTTAAATTAGCTTTAATTCCAAGTATTTTCCAAGGTCACAGGAATGTAAACATTCGGATTTCTATCTTTCTGAACTTTATCTTTCTAAAAGATAAAATTGTAAAATCTTTATAAAAGATTTTATGTATTTGTGAGACAGCATGAGTGAGAGATCACAAGTGGTGGGTGGGTAGAGGGGCTCAATCCCAGGACCCCGGGATCATGACCTGAGCCAAAGAAGATGCTTAACCAACTGAACCACCCAGGCGCCCTATCTTTCTGAGTTTTGGAATGCCCAGTTTTTACAAGTTCTTGCCTTTAAACTAGAGCTCTTTTATAAATTAACTTTAGCAAACCACACAAACAAGATGCAAACAAAATCTTAAAGGCCCAACTTCCAAAGATCTCCCTTTTACAAAACCCAGTTGCAAGATGGTATTGTCTAATTTATGGATTTGTTAGTTGGTCATTTCTGTCCAGAGTCTAATGACTGTTGTGGCCAAGCAGTGTTGCCAAAAGTGATTGCCCAGTTTTGGAGAATCAAAGTGTCATTTCCCAGTTTCCAAGTAGAACGTGTCTGGTTTTATTCAAAGATATCAAAAGCTGTAGCAACAGACAAACCAAACTAAGCCAAGAGTGACTCTGTGACCATTGGTTCCTCCCTGGAAGTCAGGGCGGGGAGTTGGGGGGGGGGGGTGGGGGTTGCTTCACGGACTGAACTAAACAGCTTCCTTGTTTCTAGTTCCTCGGTAAAAGTCAGGGCTCCACTGACTGAACCAAACTGCTTCCTTGCCATTCTTTTCTGAAGCAAGAAAGGAGGCTAAGAGGCAGCTGAACAGGAGGAAGAAACGAGCTCTTGTGCCATCAGCTAGGTACTCACCAAGAGACATCTGCCCCAATCGAACCTCAAACTGTTTCCTGCCTCAGGAGTTAAATTAAGCCCCGAAGGTTGGCTGCACCCAAGCAGACAGGGGCTCCAGGGACAGACCCTAGGACAGAGAGCCCAGGCAGCTGCTTGGACTCGTGGGGCCGCTGGCTGGGACTGACGACAAGCCCTCAGGAAGGAGCCCCTGGCTGGCTCACCGGAACCGAAGCCGAACTGAGCTCGTCTGCCCCGTGCACAGCGAAGACCGAGACATCGAGTACGATCAAGTTTAGGCCGCAAGGAAAGGGTTTGTTGGGGGCGAGCCTCAGCTCCACCTCCCAGAAGGAGGAGAGCCAGACAGGTTGAAGGGCACATGAGAGAAGCCTCAGTAGAGAGTTGCAGCTGGGTTTATGAGTCCTGTTAAGACCTTGGCTGCCGTGCTCTGTGCTGTGTAGGACATCAGCATGTCGTCCGCCCTTCTCATTCAGTGCTTGGACGAGCGCTTGGGGGAGTTTTCTAGAGGCCACGGGACATGTGTTGTCACCACAGACTGAACGCAGAAGCAGTTGTCTTCCATTACGCCAGACATGAAAACAATGTTACTCTTCCAAGTTTTTTTTCCTGAAAATACAGTTGTTTTTGATAAAAACATTAACATGTGATAGGTTTAATTGTTATTAAGAAGAATAAGCATTTTAGTTCTAAGATTTGCAAGTTGTCCTATTATATGTCAGGGCGTCGGTCTGTTGTCATTGATCTTGGGAGGGGTCCTCTCTGCCTCTTGGACACGAATGCTTGTTTCCTTCCCCAGATAGGGAAGTTCTCAGCCATGATTTGCTCAACTGTATCTTCCAGACCTCTCTCTCTCTCTCTCTCTCTCCACCCCCTCAGGGATCCCAGTAATTCAGACATTGGAATGTTTCATGGCATCATTTATCTCTCTCAGTCTGACCTCTTGGGCTTTACGCTGTTTTTCCCATGCCTCCTCAGTTTCCTTCTTTTCTGTCATCTTCTGTCTCACTAATTTCTTCTTCTGCCTCCTTTACCCTGGCAGTGTCTAGTTTAGACTGCATTTCCTTGATACCGTTTTTAAGTTCAGCCTGATTTGATCTCATTTCTGCCCTTAGAGACTCTGTGTGTCACTAATACTTTTCTCAAGTCTAGAGATCAGCTTCATAATTGCTACTCTAAAGTCTACCTCTTACATCTTGCTTATATCCATATCCCTTAGGTCTGTGTCAGGGGCCTCGTCTCTGATTGTTTTCTTTGTTGGGGGTTCTTCCTCTTAGTCAATCTATTGAGGGGTGGTTGAGGGAATGTACAGACGCCAAAGTATTAACCACGACCCAAGCAAGATGCACCTGTTTTATAGGGAGAAGGTAGTCGCAAATGACACTACAGATAAAGGGCTGATACCCGAGATCTGTAAAGAACTTCTCACACTCAACACCCAAAAAACAAATAAGTCAAAAAATGGGCAGAAGACAGGAAGAAGACACTTCTCCAGGGAAGACATACAAATGGCTAACAGACTCATGAAAGAATGCTCATCATCACTAGCCATCAGGGAGATTCAAATTAAAACCACATTGAGATACCACCTGACACCAGTTAGAACGGCCAAAATTAGCAAAACAGGAAACAACGTGTGTTGGAGAGGATGTGGAGAAGAGGGAACCCTCTTCCACTGTTGGTGGGAATGCAAGTTAGTGCAGCCACTTTGGAGAACAGTGTGGAGACTCCTCAAGAAATTAAAAATGGAGTTTTTCCCTATGACCCTGTAATTGCGCTACTGGGTGTTTACCTCAAAGATACAGATGTAGTGAAAAGAGGGGTCACATGCACCCCAGTGTTCAGAGCAACAGTGTCCACAATAGCCAAACTGTGGAAGTAGCCGAGATGCCCTTCAGCAGAGAAATGGCTAAAGAAGATATGGTCCATATGTACAACGGAATATTATGCAGCCATCAGAAAAGATGAATACCTCCCATTTGCGTCAACATGGATGGAACTGAGGGGAATTATGCTGAGTGAAAGAAGTCAAGTAGAGAAACGCAGTTATCATATGGTTTCACTCATATGTGGAACATAAGGAATAGCACAGAGGACATTAGGAGAAGGAAGGGAAAACCAAAGGGGAAATTGGAGGGGGAGATGAACCACGAGAAATTATGGACTCCAGGAAACAATCTGAGGGTTTCAGAGGGGAGGGGGATGAGGTACCTGGTAATGGGTATTAAGCAGGTCACATGTTATAATGACTACTGGATGTTATACACACACAATGAAACATGGAACACTATACTAAAAACTAGTGATCTACTACGGTATGGTGACTAACAAAACGATAAAAAACAAAAAGCATTCTAGAATTTCTTGGCTTAAATTTCTTATGTGATAAATAGTAACAGATAAGACTCACGTAAACAAACCTCCTTTGGAACCTGTCATGTTTAGTAGTGTAAAGGGGTCCCAAGACCAACGTGTTTGAGAACCACTGCTTTGGAGCTGTACTTTTCCAGGTGTCGGTTGCAAGCCATTCATGATTTATGAAACGAATTTAGTGGGCTGTGGTAAGTTTTTTAAAGAGCGAGGTAGAAATAAAATCTGAAAGAGAAAGACTACACTGCACTTAAGGTTGAATACTGTTTTATGAAACTGTCAGCCTTCGATGTACGCACGTACGTGTGTACAGAATTGTAACGCTAAGTGGGTTTCTTGGTGTGCATTGTGCGCAGAAAGTTTGTAAACGCAGAAACCCTTGCACGTGGGGGTGGTGAGCTGTGTACAAGCACGTTTGTCGCTGCCTTGTGGACAGTAACTTGGAAACAACCTGAGTGTCCGCTCGGAGGGAACAGCTGAATCAGACGTGAAAAGAGCAATGTGGTCCTGCCCTGTGTGGCACTTCCATGAACTAGATGGGAAGCAGCCCAAAGTATGACATTTATGTCAACAAATACCTATAAAATGATACCTAGCCTTCTGGGTCACATGTGTAAATTTTAAGCCCTTTTAGGATGGCTCAAAAAGGGTGCACGCCAAATTCACGGCACTGGCTACCCCGGGGAAGGGGAGTAGAGACGACAGATAAAGGGGATTGCAGTAAAACCCGTCCTTCTATTTTGGAAGGATTTCCTGGTTTCATTGTTCCTCAGTTATTGGTGGGAACATGAGTGTTTATGTATTTTCTGTTCGGTTTTGCCACAATTAGATCAGTAGCCCGTTGTGATCCAGAAAACAGGAAATCGTAATTCTTCGGTCAGCAGGTATTTGTGGTTTTACTCGTCTGCCACAACTGTGTTCAGTTCCGGGCACAGCAGACCAGAGGGTCCCTGTGCCTCCGGCTTTTCCAGTCTGGGAGGTTGTTAACGTTTGGCTTAGTGTTCCCTGCCTGCCGGACTCTGAGTACTTAGCGCGTGTGAGTGTCTTCTCTTCCCCGCAGTCAGACCAGCCAGGGCTGCTGTCGCATCTGACAGGTGAAGAGACTGAGGCTCGAAGTGACCAAGCGTTTGCTCAGTCGCTTAGCCACAAGCCCGGGAGGAGGGGACAGGCTGGTCCATGTGGGCACATCTTTTAAGGCCGCCTGTTTCGGCTCGCCTGGCTTGAAAAGGCAGTACGCAGATGATTTTCAATGGTTCTGGGACAGGTGGGTGTGAGATAAAAATCCAGACCCAGTCCTGAAATATCTTTATTTCCTGTTTGCCCATTAAGCCCTTTTTTTTTTTAAACTGGCCATTCTGTCCAGACTCCGGCCGAGCCGCTCTAAGCATCCTGTCTTGCTGACGGCCTTACGGGCAGGGGACAGCTAAAGAGCCGAGGGCACTCAGGACAGTCGGTGCTTGTCTCCTGCGAGGACTCCGCCGTGTCCGAAGAGCGTTTCCCCCTCTGGCGCCGGCGGGGTTTCCGAGCCGAGCGCGGTGGAGACGTGGCGGTGACCCTCTCCCCCTTTGTGCGCAGGAGTACTTCCTGCAGGCCGAGCTGACCAGCGCCGTTTTGAAGACCGGAGTGGTGCGCTGCTGCGTGGGGCAGTGCAGCAACGCCATCCCCGTGGACACCGTGCTCACCATGAGGAAGCTCCCCATCACTTACGTATGTGATCTCGGCAGCGTGGGCTTTCTGTCGCGTTCGATTCGGTCGTGGGCGTCGTCTTAGGTGCGAGCATGTGCTGGCAGGTTGGGCTGTGGCCCGGCGCTTACAGGACCACGGTTTCCCTGGAGGCCCCGCTCCAGTTCTCCTCGGCTCTCCTCCCCGCGACTCGATCAATTCAGGTTGCTGCCCCCCTGGGAATCTGATAGAGTCAAGTTGACCCCAGATGACCGTGTTGCATGTCTGCAAACATCAGAACGCTAACGCTTCGTGTCTTGGGGGAAAGTCCCTGCTGTCTGATCGTCCCCCTGACCTCTCTTTCTTCGCCCTCCCTGCAGAGCAACAGGAAGGAAAACAAGGGAGGCTACCTCTGCCACTCGTGTGCGGAGCAGCGCGTCGGGCCCTTGGCCTTCTTGACGGCCTCCCCCGAGCAGGTGCATGCCATGGAACGCACCGTCGAGAACATAGTGCTTCCCAGACACGAAGCCCTGCTCTTCCTGGTCTTCTGACAGCCAAGAGGCACTTTCTCCCCGGTACCGAATGCCTTGTGTGGACTCGAGTTGCCTGAAGAAAGCCCGTGTGGGGTAGCGTTGCCACTCACCCGGGACTCTGAATTCACGCACAGGGCATCTTTGGAGGAAGACAAAGCCGACGAGAGTTGGACCTGCCCTTTCTCCATTCCCTGTAGGTAGCCAGTTTCCGCCGCCCCTGCTCTGTGCACATCAGGCTGGGGGCGCGGGGGATGTTCTTTTGATAAAAAAAACATTTTATGTATTTAAACTTTTATTACAAGGTTTCAATTAAACAGGCACTGTAGCCCTGGTGTCCCTCTGTGTGACCCCTGGCCGCAGCCCTGGGTGTTTGAACCTTCTTCAACTTTCTCCTGCCCACTCTTTACCACACCTGGGTCCCTGCTCACATGGCGCGCCAAGCAGAGTGTGAGACTGCATGGCCGGGCCATGAGTGACGGATGGAAACAAGGGATTTTTGTGCCGTGGAGAGTCACGCAGTGTGTGCCTTCCTCGTTACACGGGGGGCAGGGTTTCAGTGGGGGAGCAGCGTCGTACATGACATGACAAGCGCAGAGTGACAGTAGCCAGACTTCTGTGTTTCCCAGCCGGAGGACTGGGGGTCAGAAATGCTTGACGGAGAAGCGGAGCCGTCTGGCCCCCGGGGGGTGGGCGGGTGCCTAGGGAGAGATGGGGGCTTGGGACCTGGTTGGCTGCCTGGGGATGCCAGGCGGAGGTAGTAAGACAATTCTTACAGAAGCCGAGGACAGACCTGCCATCGTCCCGATGTACACGGATCTGGTATTTCTGCGTTTTTGCCACACAGCACGTCAGGGACGCAGATGGCAGGTGGGGGAGTTGGCGCGGCATTGCCCAAAGAGCTCGGCACATCTAGGCCCTGAGCCCACCAAGCGGCGTCCAGGAGCGGGCCTCGTAGCTCCCGTTGTCACAGCCTCCCCTTAGCCTCCTCTGGCAGCCCGGCGGAGCTCAGAGTGCCGGCCGGTGAGTAGAGCAGCGCTGTCGGGTGGCCAGGGGTGCTCTCAGGGGCGAAGGCCGAGGTCAGGTCTGCACGTCGGGGAGCGAGGAGCGTTCACACGATGGGAACCCGAAGGTGGACGTGGGAGACTTGAACGGCGGTGGGATGCGCCTGTTCATCCGCTCGGCCAGGACTCCCGGCCTCGTCTTAAGTAATGCTCAGTTGGTGACCGGAGTAAGAGAGCAAGTGGAAGGAATTGGGTCGGTCACAGTTTTCACTGCCCTTCCCAAGCGGGCGTGGGGGGAGGGGTAGTAAGCCAGGGTTCACTCCCGTGTTTTCTGGCAATGAAGTTGTGCCCGCCAGAGGGGAAGCCGCGCATTTGCTGGAGAAGTCCTCAGGTCTCCGAACCGTCCTGAGCGCCGGCTGTGGGGCCCATGCTGTGTGTGTGGCCCTGCTCCCGGAGACCCCACTCCCGGAGACCCCGCTCCTGGAGACCGCAGGCACAAGGGCGATGGTGGTAGACGTGATCCGGGCGCAGGGGCACGGCTGCACCGGCGCCGGGGTTGGACGGGCGTGCTGAGCCACGCACGGGGCAGGTCGGAGGGCTGCCCGACGGGAGCGATGCCGGAGCTGTGTTTACCAACAGGACAGGCAGCTAGCTGGCTGTTCAGGACTGGGAAGCTTTTCTAGGAGGAAGGGACAGCGGGAAGGACGAAAGGACGGCAAGAGCGCAACATCAGGACTAGCATTTTGGTAGTAGTTTTAAAAAAATAATAGAATCTAGGAATATAAATACTGGTAATTTCATTTTTCAAGTTTTAAGATTTTTTTTTTTTTTTGAGAGAGTGCCTGAGCATGGTGGGGGGAGGGGCAGAGGGAAAGGGAGAGAGAATCTTTTTTTCAAAAAAGATTTTATTTATTTATTTATTTATTCATTATTTGACAGAGATCACAAGCAGGCAGAGAGGCAGGCAGAGAGAGAGGAGGAAGCAGGCTCCCTGCTGAGCAGAGAGCCCGATGTGGGGCTCGATCCCAGGACCCCGGGATCATGACCTGAGCCGAAGACAGAGGCTTTAACCCACTGAGCCACCCAGGCGCCCCAGGGAGAGAGAATCTTAAGCAGACTCCCTGCTGAGTGTGGAGCCCCATTAAGGGTCTTGATCTCACAACCTTGAGATCGTGACCTGAGCTGAAATCAAGAGTCAGACGCTCAAGCGACTGCCCCCCAGGTGCTTCTCAAGTGATAAAAATTTTTTAAAAAGGAGCGAAGCTAAATACTTGGTGTGTTTCAAATAGAAAAATAATTTTTACATGGCAGTAAAAATATAAGTTTAAAAAATAAGTTAAATATCCATCGTCATTTTAATACGAGGGATTGGATGAGAAAAATAAACGCATTACTCAAAAACAAACACCACATGGAAATGAAAATACATTAAGTCTCTTTAAGAGTGGAGTCTTTAAAATAAGAGGCTTTCATGACTTTATTGAGTTGTGAATGGTGTTTTGTGCAGGGTTTTCTGTGGTTTTTTGGTTTTTTTTGACGCACAGTAACTGGGGGAAGAGAGAAAATAGTTAAAAGCTAGTTCTGGATTTTTTTTTTGGCTCATGAATTTTTTATTGATTTCTCTTATGTGATACTCAGAGGAGATCTTTTTGAGTTCTTTAAGACTTTTCAGTCTGTTACTAGCCAGCTCTGGCTTTTCATTTCAAAGAAAGCTTCGGATTCGTCTCCGCCTTCTCTGTGTTGACCGTGTGTGCGCAGAGATTCTGACGTAGTTGCCGACATAAACACGAGTGCTGTCGTGTGTGGACGGTATTTGAAATAAAATGAAAATTATTCTTGCAGCATAGTGTATCCTAGACTGCGGGTTAATCTGTTCCTTCTCGTAATTACTCTCAAGACGTAAATCAGACTTTAAATCTCTAAGAAGATGATGACGTGATGGTATTGGGGCAACCTGTAATACTTCTTGATAGGTGTTTTCAAATATCGCATCACACCAGCAGCTGGACGTGCCTGTGAGGGTGTGAGGCCGTGGGACGGGCTTGGGGCAAGAGGAGAGTGTGTGTGGCTGGGGTCCGGTGCGTGCACGGTAGCCGCAGGCTCGCAGTGGACCAGGCCGGCCGTCCAGGGCCTCGAACAGCAGGCCAGGGCATCTGAGTGTGATTTGGAAAAATTCTGGGGAATCGTTGAAGATTTTAAGACCTCAGATTGTCTTTTGAGGAAGAGAGCGTGGCAGTTGTAGATGGGAGGACGTTGTACAAAGGTCAGGCAGATTAAGGCGTTACGAGCTCAGCACAGGGGGTGTTGCTGGACCAGGGGAACTGCAGTGGGCGGTGAGGAGTGCTGGCGACTAGACGAGTGGTTCTCGGAGTGTGGTCCCCAGATGAGCAGCCGACGTCACCTGGGAACTTGTCAGAAACGTAGATTCTCAGGCTGGATCGCACACTGACATCGAGGCCGGCCATCGGTGCTTGACAAGCCCCACAAGAGATCCTGTGGCACACGAAAATTTTGAGGACTCCTGTTGTTGATGTTAAGGCAGAACCAACGGGACCGTGAAAGTGCTGAGATGAGGGTGGACAGTGACAGGGTCCCAGCGGGACCTCCGGTCGTCTGGCTTGTCGGCCACAGGGTCTGAGCGTGGGGCTTCTGTCATTTGGCTTCCTGCAGGTAGGGGAGGGCACCCTTCAGGGAGGCAGGCCAGGGGAGATTTCGTAGACTTGCGAACGCAGGGATGACCTCAGTGTTTCGCATGTTGAATTTGGGGTGTCAGTGTGGCATGTTGAATTTGGGGTGCTTAATTCCAAGTCATTTTGTCCCAGAGGCTGTTCGGGAAACAGATCCATACTTCAGCACGCCGCTTCGGGCTGGAAATAGAGATTTTAGGGTTGCGAGTATGTAAGTGACGCTTAAGGTCGTTCGGTTTAAGGGTCTTGTGCTTATTCCAGTGGAATAACAACAATGAGAAGAGCAGAGGCGTAAGAAGCCGCGGGAACCCCAGGCTTGGAGTGAGGTAAGGGAGAGGATTTGTGAAGGGAGAGACAACTGATTCCCAGAGATAGAGTTGCCACTGAGAAGGAGAGGAAGGAGCTTAAACGGAAGTGGTCGTCAGCACCCAAGTCAAGTGAAGGTGGAAGGGTGTTCATCTCACGGACGCTCTGAAATCCGTGGTGGCTTAGCGCGCACTGGTTCAGTGAGGCCAGAAGCCAGTGGGCGATTGGGGGTGGGTGGGGGACCCCAGGGGACTGGGTGGATGAAACATGTCTTCTGAAACCACACGAAAGTGGCAATAAAAGGATACAATTTTTTTTAAGTTTTTTTTTAAAATTTTATTTATTTATTTGACAGACAGAGATCACAAGTAGGCAGAGAGGCAGGCAGAGAGAGAGGAGGAAGCAGGCTCTCCGCTGAGCAGAGAGCCCGATGCGGGGCTCGATCCCAGGACCCTGAGATCATGACCTGAGCTGAAGGCAGAGGCTTAACCCACTGAGCCACCCAGGCGCCCCTAAAGGATATATTTTTTTAAAGGCATAAAACCTATAAGGGCAAAGAAAAAAAAAAGGAAGTAATAGTTAAAAAATTTTGGAAGTTGCAAAGAGGTAAGTGAGTGGTAACTGACTTAGCTCATCGAGTAAACGGAGTCCTAAGCCCAAGAACTGTCAGAAGATGTGGGGACTGATGGGGACTGATGGCCGCTGGGTTTTTCTGGAAGGACGGTGTAAAGGTGGAGCAAAACCAAGGAAGATTGGTAGAAAAGTTTATTTAAAAGTTTATTTAAGTTCGCCTGGGTGGCTCGGGCGGTTAAGCGTGCACTTTTGGCTCAGATCATGATCTCAGGGTCCTGGGATCGAGCCCTATGTGGGGCTCCCTGCTCAGTGTGGAGTCTGCTTCTCCCTCTCCTTCTCCTCCTCCCCCTGCTCATGCTGTCTCTCAAATAATAAAAAGTCTTTTAAAAAAAGAATTTCTAAAAGCCAGCTAAGGGGTGCCGGGGTGGCTCAGTTGGTTTAGTGTCCAACTCTTGATCTCAGCTCAGGCCTTGATCTCAGGGTCATGAGTTAGAGCCTCGTGTTGGGCTCCATGCTGGGAAAGGAGCCTAGTTTTTAAAAAAAAGAAGAAGAAGAAAAGGAAAAGAAAGAAAAATCATTAAAGCTCTCAGAATTCCGGGCAGCTTTTCATGCTCGACCGTAGCGGAAGACCAGAGGCTTCACCTCTGGGTGGACCATTGTCACGTAAGAGACTTGGAGTAGCTGAGGGCAGGGCCAGGGTGAAAACAAGGCCGTTGTCTCGCTGTGCTGCGGTGGCGATAGCAGGAGGCCACGGCTGGGAGGCTCACGGACAGATGTGTGTTCCTCAGGGTTCTGGAGGCTGGAGGCCCGAGATCACCGTGTCAGCAGATCCCAGGTCTGGTGACATCCTTCTTGTTGGTTCACAGACGGCCATCTTCTTGCTGTGCCTTCATCTGGTGGGAGGGGCAAGGCGCTCTGCAGGGCTCTTTTATAAATACTCACCCCGTTCATGAGGGCCCTGCCATCATGACCTAATGACCTCCCAGAGGCCCCAGCTCCTACTACCATCCCCTTTGGGGTTAGAATCTCAACATCCGAAGTTTACACACACACCCGCTTGAGCAGAGATGCTGACAGGTGAGCTCAGGGCCCCCTGAGGACATTGGCCAGCCAGTTTACCCAGCGCCAAGAGCTGACGGTCTTCAAACCACCCAAGTCCTCAGCTTTTCAATTAGCAATAATCGCGCCTCGGATAAACCTCATTGGCTACGATACTGCCACTGCGCAAAGCTTGTCCTCAGCTTTTCAAACACGTTTTTAGTGTCTCACTCTTACATAGTAGTAAACCAAGACTTGCCAAACATCTGACAGTTTCTAAGGTGAAGGTTGGATTCAGTTTGTTTTGATATCCAACCTTCATATCAAAGCAAACCGAATCAGCCTGGAGCAAACAGCCCATGCAGGGAAAAGAAACCAGCTAAATTTCTTAAGTGTATTCAGAGAATAAAAGAAGGCAGTGCATCCATGAAATAATAGGCTCAAGACATATATATAGACATCTGTGAATATTTGGGCATCATTGAAAGTGTAAAAAAAAACCAATAGAATTGTTGGAAAGATAGAGAAAATGTCCAGAAAGCAGAGCAAAAACAAACTGAAAAAACAGGAAATACATAGTCAGAACCAATGTAAGCAGTTGAGCGTCTGAATAATAGACGTTTCAGGAAGAAAGAGACAGAGGTTGGGAAATTTTTTTTAAAAATCATCAAAATTGCCCACAGCCAAATACACGAGTTTCCAGATTCACATGCTCAGTAAATGGTCTCCAAAATGGATGAAAACAGACCTACAGTGAGTTTGTTATAGTGAGATTTTAGGAACAGCAGAGGCAAAGATCCTCCAAGCTCCCAGCAAGAAAAAAGTCATCCGCAAATCAAATGTCTTCCGATTCCACGGCCAGCAGCACGTGGAGCTCGCCCTGCAGAACGGACGGGAAATGATTTCCAACGCAGAATTCTGAACCAAACCAAATGAGCAACAGCATAAAGTCATGTTGACACAAACATTTTGTCTACCAGGAAGCTCCTAGGGGACTGAATTGTATGAAGTCAAGAGCAAACCCAGCAAGAGGGCTCCCCTCCAGGAAACAAGCCATCGGAGGCGGCAGGGAGCAGAGGGCACCTCTCCTGTTCTGGAACCTTGGGAAGTACTTCATAGAAATGGGCAGAGGGTTTAGGCTGGAGTGGATGATAAACACCCCGAAAACTACGCCTGTGGGGCGGGGGAACAAGGACATGATTCACTGTCTAATAATTAAAGCCGCAGGTTGTGTAGACGGGAATAAGGGAGGCAGGTAGTTTACAGTTGCGCACAGGTGTCCGCGTAGGCTTCTCGCGTCGGCAGGGGGTCCAAGGTGGGGAAACGCGGGTTCAGAGGGCGGTGTGTTTGACCTTCAGCTTCGGTTGTAGGACGTTGGCTTCCATGCCTGGCATGGAGAAATGGGTGTAGATGTCGCTAAGAGCTTATCTAGAGATACAGGACACGCACCAAACATCAGCTCAGAGATTCTTGAACAGCTTACTCACTGCGGGGGGGTGTCTTTCGCAAAAGGTCTCTCATGCCGCAATTGGCCTGGACCTTTAGAGTAGGGGTGGGAAGTGAAAACCAGACACTGTGCACATAGACGAGGCTCCAGTGAGGCTGGGACTAGGGAGGACGGTGGATGGGGGGGTGACGTGGCATCAGGGGAGGTCATCTTAAAAGTGCAGAAGACGTGAGTGCGCCTCCGTGTTGGGTAGGAGATAGCAGAGGGGCTGACCCAGGCCAGAGGCGGGTGGCGGGAAGGGCGGGGTTGGAGGGAGACAGGAAAGCCCGGTCCGCAGCCTGTGTGGCAGGCCCTGCTGTCCTGTGGTGGGACCCGTCTGCCTCTGGGCCGACCGCCCGGATTGGAAGGGGCTTGGATGCCCCTGGAGACCCCTTGCTGTCTGATGCTTTTCCTCCAGCCCGGTCTTTACCACCCATCCTTCCCAGCCCCCCTGACCCGCTGGGCTTGAGGAAGGTGGGGTGCACCGGGGGGCTGCGAGCCGACTGCTTTGCATTGCCAGCGAATGGGTGCGGTAAAGCTGGCCCCAAATGAGGCGCACGGACGCCCTCCAGACCCTGCCCCGACAGATCAAGGTCTTTCAAGGAAGGCCTTCCCCATAGGCTGCGAGGGGCTTTGGAGCCTCTGGAGGGAGCTGCCTTCCTCCCTGGGCTGCTTAATTGCAGATTCTCCAAGTGAGCTGGGTGGTGTTGGCCCCCACACTCCCCACCACCCGTGGTTCCATGTGTTTCCTGTTCCTAGTGGTTTGGACTGAGGTGGAGAGAGAGGAGTTTCAACCCTAACTGCCTCGGCCTGCTGACTCCATGGGACGGTTCTGTCCTGTCTCAAACATCCAAAGGCAGCTCTTGATTTCCTCCCCTGCCCGGCTGGCTCCTCCCTGCGCCTTTCCCCACGTCAGTAAAGAACCAACGCGCAAATCCTTCTGACCCGACCTCTCACGAATCCCGAGCGCCTGCATTTCTCTCCATCATCCGTGCTCTTGAACTGGCGCTTCCGTCTGGCCCGGCCTGTGGCCGCTCTGTGCTTTTGCCGGTTCATCTTCTACTGTCCACGAGGGAAGCACACAGTGTCTTCTTGAAATGCAGGCGAAGTTTCGTCAGCCTCCTGCTCAAAACCCCCAGGGCTTCTTTCTGTCGTTGGAGCATCAAACTTGCACCTCAGGCAGAGAGACATCTGGTCTACCTTCAAGTGAAGCTCCTGTTCTAAGGGCCGTACTGAAGGCCCGAGAAGTAGCCAACACAATACCAGCACCCCTGTTTCGTGTTCCTTTCCTAAATGTCCAGCTCAGCGGTTCTGGATCTTTTTAAGTCATCACTTTCCTCACCGTATGTTTTCCTAATCTGGGCCCCCAGTAAAACAGGTGACATTTTAATCCGTTGCTTTACGACCACGTGACAGAGGGGCCCTGGCTTCCTAGCCGAAAGTAGTAGGGACCTTACCACCTGCCCTCTGTTCTGCTGCCTCTGCTCAGCCAGTTCCCCATTTAGGATCCGTTAGGATGTCTCCCATTTTTTCTTGACAAATTCAGTATCAGATTTTGTATCACTTTTTTGGCCGTAACCCAAAACAAAACTCCAAAGGGCATTGAGCGATAAACGCTATGATTTTCCCTAGGAGTGCAGAGGGGGACAGACTGTAGGGCAGTGACAGAAGCCGCTCGCACTGCTGTGGAGAAGCTGGGTTCTTTGCCTCTCTGCCCTTTGCCCGGGCTGACTTCTCTGCTACAGGCTGTTTGCAGAAGTTCCGGGCGGGGCATCCAGACGCGGCAGTTGCAGTGAGAAGCCGGTCTTCTGCGGCTCTTAAGAGCCAGGACACTTTCCCAGAAGCTTCCCCACTTCCATGGTGACAGTTGGGTCATTTGTCCATTCCTAAGCCAGGTGCTGGTGAGGGCATGGGTTCAGTTACTCAGGATTTCCTTTCCTGGCGCTGGGATTGTCCACTTCCTCTGATGTGCATGGCTGCGTGGAAGAGAAGAAACACCCAAATGTTGGGACTTGTTTGAGAAGGAAGGGGAGGGTTAGGTGGCTGCCGGTGGCCAATTCTCCAGCATATAAACAGATCTCATTTTGGAAATGCCTCCTACACGGTAGACACACTTAGGACTTACTGCATGTGGGTCCCCCAACAAAGCTGGAGAAGCAGGTAGTAGAAGGCTCTAGAGTGGTGGGCCCAGGCCACTGTGCTCCGCAGCACATAGATCAGAGCTCGGCCTCCACCTCCTGTGCCATCTCCAAACCCACGGTATTTGCACCGCCCCCATGGGAGCCCTTGGAGCTATGACTCTGCAAAAAGCAAAAACAAAAACAACTGCATTTCTTAGGAACTTAGTGCATAGAAGGCTTTCAGATGTTCTTAGCCATGACATTCTTCAGACATGACTCCTAATTCAAGAGCGAGGCAGCTCTAATTAGTTGGGACTCAGGGCGGCAACTGGAGTTGCTTCTCGGCTCCCCACCCGGGATAGCGCCCAAGGCGCTTCCGGGAGCGAAGGCTTCTCGGAACACGCTGCTGACAGGGACAGCCACATACAGCCAGGCGGCCCCGGGCCACTGGGTGCAGAGCCACTTGCGTGCCTTCTAGATCCCCTTCCTCTCAAAGGGGATTTTGAAGATGACACGCTTCTTTTGTACTTTGTGCTTTGGGTCCTCTGCCCAAGGACTGAGGAAAGAGCCCTGGGAAGGGGACCATCTCGGTTCGTGGTGACGGCATCCACCCGGCTGTTGGTTGGAGCCAGGGATGCGGCAGAAGACACCAGGTCCAGTCCCTGCGAGACCTTTGCTCTTGAAGTCTTGCTCATTTTGGTCTGTTTGACATGCAGTTACCAAGCAGTCATGCTAGGGCCCCAGCTCACAGCCTGCCATCTGCCTTACTCTCCTGTCCGTGTCCTCGCCTCTGTCATTGGCCCTTGGAGAACCCTCCCTGCCTGTTTCTGTTTGCTTCGATCTCAGCCATGCTTCTTCGTAAGTCCCACCGCATCAGAAAGGACTCCCCACATATCTAGGCCGCTTAGTGGTTTCTTGCCTCCTTTCCCGGACTTTTGCGACATTCCTTTGTTCATGACCCCGGTGGCATTTGTATCGACTAAACTCGTCATAAGAGCTCTTTGTTTTGAAAGGTCTTTTTTTGGCCGGGCTGTGAGCACCTCAAGGATAAGTCCCAGGTCTTCAGTTTCAGCATCTCCAGTGTCTGGAGAGAGAGGAGACACGTGCCAGTCACGAAGCACTTTCAAGTATCCCTTTCGTTCCTTACCCCGGTGGGAGGGACCATCCACCTGTCACTTACTCTTTAAAGACGGAATGCCAGGGTGTGTGACTTCAGGGATTCTAACAAGCTGACGAGGCCAGAAGGGAAGCTTCTAAGCTTTCCCAGGTCTTCTAAGTCCTGTGCTTCTTCCACTGCACAAAGGTAGTCGTAAGCAAATGCCCCAGTTACAGGACGCACAGCGAATGTTCCGGGAGCTCAGAGCCAGAGATTTTGTACTTGGAATAGTTACTGAAGGCCACCCGGAGAAGGTAGAAATCAAGCTGCCTCTTGGAGAGTAGACTGGGTGTGGAGAGGACGGCACAGGAATGACCGATGAGTTGGTCAGGGCGACGGGCCTGGCCCGCGGCAGACAGCGGGACAGCCCCTGGGGGGCAAAGCCAAGTGCAGTGAGGGAGGCAGCTCTGGACGGCCTCGGTGGGAGCCGAGTCTCTTTCTTCCCTGGCGGACCGCACGTCGGGAGGTGGGTCACTAGGAGAACAGGCGTCCTCTTGCGAGTTTACTCCTGAACCCAGGAAACAGTACTGCCTCGAAGAGAGGAGCTGCGTTACCAGACAAAACTGGGGGCTGACTCTGAGGACAAGGCGGGGTACATGGAGGGGGGATCTTGGGAGCCCGCACATTTCCCCCGGATCTTCGTTCCAGTATTGCCCAATCAGTGTCAGTCCCGAAACCTGGCAGGCTGTGAACTTGGTGATGTGACTCAACCGCAGAGGACGCAGACACTCAGTCTGGGTTTGCAGCCCTCTTGGCTCTGCTCTCCAAAGGATGAGCTTCAGCCTGGGCTTCGAAGTCTCTAGGCTTCCATCCGTGGCTTGAATTGAGACCTTCAGGATTTGAGCTTGTTACTCTCTTCTAAATTGTTCACTGCCGTTAATAGCAGCCACCCATCTACGGCCTGGACTTTCTTTACCCGTGATATTTTAGGATGGCGCAGAGCCATCTCCCAGCGCTGGGCCTTCACAGTGGGCGTGCCGTTCCAGGTAGCTTTCGGGGAACTAATTCCCAGCCTGCCATGGGCTGCTGGGTTCCCATCTCAGAGAATTAGCAGGACCTGTCACTGCTTCCCACCCTCTCCCTCGGACAGGTAGCCATCACAGTCCCCATTTTCCTGCTTCTCTCATTTGCAATATGCTCTCCTAGCTCCAAATTCCCTGCCAGTTGGGAACTCTTCAGTGACAAGTAATGAAAACTGGGTCTGTTCTAAGGAAAAAGAAAATGTTCGGAAAGCATGTTGGGAGTTCACAGAATCATGGGAAGTTGGAAGATTTGGTTTGGATGATGGAGACAAACCAGAGCCAAGAAACAGTATGACAACCTTCTGATGGTTTTGAAGCATTGCTGGGTGCCGCCGTCCCAGTTCCGTTGCGTTCATTCGTTCCAGAGCCACAGCATAGCTTCTGAGTGCCAGCTGGGTGAGGGTGTCTGATGGGCCTGGGTCAGGGCCCCACACCCGGGTGGGAGCAGGAGAGGGGATACCTGCCTTTCTAGGTGAGTGGGCACCAAGGCAATCCAGCGCCACAGTAGGTCCCCAAAATGGGAGAAGGACTGCTGCATTCCGGGGAGCTAAGAGTAACGAGAGAGCGGAATGGCTGGATTTACAGACAGGCTCGTAGGGGAGAAAGGAGCCGGAATTCCATATAAAGGTAGTGTTGTGACTTTATGAATTCTAGGAAAGTAGCTGCACACTGAATTCCTGTACTGTTTGAGTCTGGCCTGGTCTTCAAGGAGCACGGGTTTGTGGGAAAACAAACAAACTCAGGTTTCCCTGTTACATTCTCGACATTCTGAGACTAATAGTGAAAGGTCCTTCCTTGATGAAGAAAGTGGATTGGACCGTTAGAAACACGGAGAGACCCTTAAATGCGTCTCTTTGATGTCTGCTCCTTTCCTAATGTCCCAAAGATTGAAAAAGAAGATGATAATTGTTACTTATGAGGCAAGGGAAAAAGCAGACCAAAAAGACAAAGAGCAGTCAGTTTTCCTTGTGGCAAACGTTGTGGATGACGGGAAACGGAAGAGGAGAAAACTGTGAATTGGGTAGCTCTCCGCCGGCTGACAGATGCAGGCCAAAGGTGTATCCGTTGAAGAACTTTCAATCCTTTTCCACTAAAAAAATAAAAAGATGGACCCAGCCCCCCCCCACCCCCCGCAGGCACCCTGGATCACTTTGCTCATCCAGCTGTCGGGACTTTATTGGCATTTACTGAGAGCCAAAGATCGAAGCACAAATTGCGTTTCTCTGATGGCCCCAGAAAGTATGGTGGTAGAGAGTCTCCAAAGATGGTTTCCATTGATGCCTTTTGTTGTTCCCCCTCCCCTGTATCTGGCTGCCTGGGGACTGGCGTTGACCAATAACGTGCAACAGAAGTGACGCGTGGCGGTCCCTCCCCTAGCCTTTAAGGGGCCTGGCAGTCTCTTCGGATGCGTCCACGGCCGCCATGCTGCCAGGAAGCCCAGGCTCGCTCAGAGGCTGCTGAGCCATGGGAAGAACCCGGGGAGCCTTCTCAGACCTTCTGGCGCAGCCCAGCCACGCCGAATGCAGTGCCTGTTTGCTGCCCGATAAGACACAGCTGCCCGGCCGAGCCCAGCTGGCCCTCGGAGACCCTCAACAGTGGCGTTTCAAGCTGCTGCTTCCGTGGTGGGGTCTGCAGCAGCAGAGAACCAGAGCGAGGAGCGTCGTCCCGGCTCAGTCGGCAGGACCCTGCCCAGGCTGAAGAATCAGAGGCTTTCAGGTAGGAGAGGGGAAAGTGGTGATTCGGGAAAACTCTGGCGTGCCGCCTCCTGAGAGCGGGGAGACGGGAGGGACTAGGAAGGGGCCGGGGTGCGGCAGAAGAGGCGTGCCTCCCACCCCTGCCTGCTGCTCCCTTGCCCGTGGAACTCACACACCCGCCTTCCCCCATAGCTTGTCCTTGCTCTCCGCGCCCCCCTCCTCCCTTCCGGTCCTGTGTCCCTCCCAACAAGACCCTCTGGCCTCAGCAAGTACTAGTTTCATGTAAAATGGGGACAGAATGAGAGGTAGTGCTTGGAATTGTCAAGGCAGCCCCAAAATGCACCCCCCCCGAGGTCGTCATATTAGTTTTCCAAAGATGATGCTAAAATGGAACCACGAATCTGCGAAGTACCCCGTGACTTAACACTTTTGATACCCAGGAGAAGCCTTGCAAAATTCTGGTTTTACTGGATGCATTTTATTTGTGTGTGCTGAGTTGTGTCTTCTGTGAAATTAGTTTTTGAAATCACAAGGGTCAAACTTTTAAAACTTATAAAGAACAAAATGGATCCAGTTAATGCTAAACTCTAGACACGTAGGAGCAAACAGCCGAAGAGAGAAGCAAAACATTTAGATAAGCGGCAGGTTCAGGATAATGGAGTGATTAAAGCCACAAGTGCAGTGGCTCCGCTCCTGGGTCAGCAACGGGTTTCCTCTCGTTGGGCAAGAATTTGCGGGCAGGGAAAATGGACGTGGTTCTAAACGCCCAACACTGGCCACGGGAAATTCGTACGCTTCCTTCGATTTTGAAGATTTTTGTTTGTTTGTTTGTTTTATTTGTGAGAGAGAGAGAGAAGGAGAGAGGGATCACAGGCAGACAGAGTGGCAGGCAGAGTCAGAGGGAGAAATAGGCTCCCCACTGAACAAGGAGCACGATGTGGGACTCGATCCCAGGAAGCTGGGATCATGACCTGAGCCGAAGGCAGCTGCTTAACCAACTGAGCCACCCAGGCGTCCCACTTCCTTCGATTTTGATGAAACCATAGAGATTGGTGATGTGAAGAAGTTAGTAGGGAATGGCCCTTGGCGAGCTGAGCCTACTGGTGGCATGTGGATGGTCGCTGAGCCAGGGTCCCACTTCCCAAAGGCCTGTGAAGGGGGCCTGACCACCCCCACCCCGCCCCCGGCTGCGCGAGGCAGCTCACGGCTGGGTTCTGGCGGGGCTGCTCCCCTCCCGCCCCATCGCCCTTCCTAAATGTTGCCCAACCCCGCGTTAACTGAGCCGTGTGACCTTGGGCAAGTCAACCTCCACAGACCTCAGTTTCCTCATCTATAAAATGAGGAGTGGGATGAGGCCCCGATTTTGTAAATAAACACTTTTTGTTATTTAAAAAAGAAAGGACAGTGCAGGGACAGAGACGGGGTGTGTGCGAGGCACCCCTGGGCCAGGCCCTGCCACTTGTTGCTTCCGTGGGGAAATCGTATGAGAGATTCTCCAAAACGGTGATCGGATCCAGTTTTAGGCAAGGGTTTTATTTTACTTTTTTATTTTTAAAACTATTTTTCTCCTTTTAGAAAAAAAGCCAAACTCAGCCATTTGGGACTCTGCATTTCCACGCTTTCTTCTCTTTTATTTGTGGCACATTTCTTCTCAGTGATTCTTTCAGTGCATTTTTTTTTTGTATTGAAAATAGACATTTTGTTTATACAAGGCAGAGTTTCAAAATAACAGTGATATAAAATACGTAGATATACTGGATAGGGAGTATAAATAGAAATGCATATACATGGGAAACGTCCCCGAGTTCCATTTCCTTCCTTGTGGATCCTTAAATCGGGTGGGTTCATGCAGCACGATACCCCTCTGCTTCCTTCCAGTTCATGCAAGCACCTCCACAGGGGGTCGCGTTCTAGAGCTGCCAACGCTCTTGTCATCCTTGTGGACGTCTCTTAAGCCAGCAGGAGGCTCCTAACTGTCTTAGCGTCTCAGACGTTTTTCTTTTCTCTGTAAACTTCAAGTCAGGATGAGGGGCAGAATGGTCAGGCTGCTAAGCTATCCTGAATAAATGTCACATGAAATAAAAGGAAAGCTGAGGCTTTCGGCCGCTCCCAGGAGAACTTCAGCTGCTGGGATCTGGGGAAGTCAGCCCTGCACCCGAGGCTGGGCCGGGCAGGTCCGAGCATCCATCCTGAGACTGGACAGCCCAGGAGGTGTCTTGGCTGGGCGCCATCGATGCAATGATGCCAAGACGTCTGTCTTATCATCCCGACGGGCTCTCTGCTGGCGCCCAAGATCTTGAGTCGTTTCCAGGTCCTCTTTGGCTAGGGCAGGGTCGGTGCCTTTGCTCCAGCCTCTGCTGCCCTTAGTCTCTCCCTGGAGTGTCCTGGGTCGTGTGGGTAGTTTTCTGCGTCCTCCTCTCTGCCGTTGGTTCCCCTGGTCATTGGCATCTCTTCCATGCTTTCCATTTCAACACTGGGTGTCTGCGCAGTGTGCCTGTAAAGCAGATCATTCACGGTGTTGAAAAGAGAGGGTCGCCCTCCACACGAGTGAGCAGACGGTTCTTGTTGAACACTCAGATGGGGAAAGCCTAGCTCACCTCCACTCAGGGCTGGCATTGAATCTTACTTTGGTATTTTAAGCCGCTCATTCGTCAAAGATTCCCCATGCTGTCGGAGCAGCATACCCCCTCTTTCCCAGTCCTCTGCTAAAAAGCAGTAGTTCAAATGGCAGGAGAGAGTAACCGGGAGCCCGGCAAAGCCAGACACGATCATCTTGCTAAAAATGATGCAATGGTCATAAAGCTTTTAAAACAGTTCTTGGTACTTGGAATGTGTTTAAAGAAACCAATCTATTAACCAGTCCCTGAGCAACCAAGAGCGGTGAAGGCAGAACATCTCAATTCCCACGTGTCTCCCTGCCACTGAAGGACTCGTGCTTTTAGGCCCGAGTATGTGGGTCAGCAGTTTCTTCCATGGGTTATGTCATCTGCCTCTTTAGTATATGTGCTGCCGAAGCGAGCACGTCATCTGCCTCTTGAGGACTGGCAACTCTTTACGACATTTCAGAATAAATACTTCGAAACCAAAGAAAACAAAAACACCAGTTGGAAGAGAGAGCTGCCCCCCATGTTCACTGCAGAGTTATTTGCCCCAGCCGAGATGTGGAAGCAAACAAAGTGTCCGTCGACAGAGGAATGGGTAAAAAAAAGACGTATATATACAAGATAGAATATTACTCAGCCATAAAAAATAACGAGATCTTGCCACTTGCCACAACATGGATGGACCTAGAGGGTAAAGTGCTAAGTTAATCAGACAGAGACAAATAGCATATGATCTCACTCACTTATGCAACTAAAAAAGAAAAAGGAACAAACAAAACAAGACATACAGAGAACAAACTGCTGATTGCTAGAGGGGCGGGGCTGGGGGCAGGTGAAATGGGGGAGGGGATTCAGAGGCACAAACTTCTGGTTGCAAAATGAGGAAGTCACGGGGCTGCCATGTACGGCACAGGGAATATAGTCGATCATGGTGTAGTAACTTTGAGTGGCGTCAGCCAGTAATTAGCCTTCTCATGGGGATCATTTCGTGATGCATGAAAATGCCGCATCAGTGGGATTCACACCTGAAACTAATAGGCTCCTGGCTGTCAGCCCCCGTCAGTTACCAAGTACGTAAGCGCGTTGAGCTCCGAGGAGGGAGAGCTCAGCTGTCGTCGGACTCTGGGCCGGTGTACTGAAAATGATTCGCTGAAAGCCAGTCTGTTGAATGACCAACCTACCTATCAACCCATCTGTGAAAAAGAAGTTTACAGCAAAGAATCGATTCACCAAATGACCAAGTACTGCTTTTCAGGTTTACGAATTCTGAAGATATATTTATCAATATTTCTTGACTGTAGTCAGTGAACATTATTATTTTCATCTTATCAGCATATTTATTGGCCAAACACACCAAATTTACAAATCTTTGTAAGATTCTATTTTTAACATCTTATGCTTGAGAAAGATGGTGTGCATTTTTTTTACATCAATGAATATGGTCACTATAATCTCTTAAGAACATAACTCCAAATACAACATCTCATGTGGAAATTTAGTTAAAAGGACACTTTGAAAGTCCTTATAAAAGCCATTTTTAAAATTTTGCCAGCATTTTAGCATTTGGGGGATGTTTTGACAGATTTCCAAGTCACACATCAACCTTCCTATTTACTCTGAAATGTCTGTGTTTGCTTCTAGATGGTCTATGAGGTTTATGGCATGTCTTTCAGTTGGGATGGCATTAACAGCTTTCAAAGATGGATGTGAATTTTTAGGTGACTTTTTCATTTCGGCTTCACAGTGGCATTTCATGGAACATTCATTTTGCCAAAGTGAGGCTCGAAGGAGGGTATCATCCTTATACTAGTATGTTTAGAAAAAACTTCTTTATAACTAGCAACTAAAAGTTTTTTTTTTTTTTCAACAAATCTGATTCTTCTGTTCATTGTCCAATGCTGAGAATGGATCCAGAACAGCCCTAGGAACACAGAATGCTGGTTACTGGTTTCTAATTGGTACAAGCATGAAATTAAGGCTAATAGGTCATTTAAGGCTTTAATGAAAATGATAAAAATGCCTCAAGATTAGAAAAACAACAAAAACGGAAATTTTAGCAAGTGGTGGAAACGGTGTTCTCATCACCAATGGTGAAGGAAGAATTTCAACGATTTCAGGCCGACACGAATGAGCGCATAAATAAGGAAGTATCCCTATCTTTAATGACTACGTTCAAGAAAATATATTCATGGTCATACTGTAGCAATTGCATATCCATCAGATGGTTATTGGGTAGGTTTTTTCCTTCTGAAAAGGAAAGAAAATTTGGTTCATTCTTTTCTTTCCTTGAGGTAGAGCAGCCCCTTGTCACCAGTTAGGTTCTGGCTGCCCCGTCTCCAGTGGGTGGCCTTGGAGGGTCTCCCAGGGCCGGCTCTCCCTTTGGTCAGTACAGGAGTGGGCGAGCCTGACAGCCAGCCTCAGAAGCCAGGAAAGAGGGTCTTGCTTTGATGGGACAGTGGAATCATGATGATGCTCTTTTCAGGGAAGGAAGGAAGAATCCCATCCAGTGTGATTCTCGCACTACTCACCTCGATTTTCCGTAACAGACCAGAATTACCACCAACACGACACAGAGCACAGCGACAGCTATGATCCCGATCACCGCTGCAAGAGAACAGAACTGAGCGGTCATGCAGAGAGTCCCAGCTGCAGGAGTGAGAATGTCTAAGGGTCTGAAAACTCTTTACAGTTGACAGTGTTGCAGAGCGATCCAAAGGCCCTCCCAGCCAGCGGACTGCTACTAACATTTCTGGAGGTCCGCACAGTCCCATGTACTACTTCTGGGCAGAAAGCTCATTCTTCTCCCACCAATACCGCCAGGTCAAACCATCCCCTTTCATGTCATACCGCATACCCCCCTCCTAATCCATCCTTCCTGGCCAGGGTGACACGGTGACAGGACAAGAGGGGAAAGTAAAGGCCTCGGAGTTCACAGGCTGGGGTTGGGAGTATGTGGATGCGAAACCAGGTCCGCTGCTAAATCCGAGTCAGAAAATAGTCGTCCGTGGGTCAGCCTCCCCCTTTCCTTCAACTTCACAGAATCTCGATTGAGAAACAATAGCATTCAGTGCCATGTTTCTTCTGATTTCATCTTTTTTTTTTTTTTTTTTAAAGTAGGCTTCATGCCCAGCATGGAGCCCAATGCAGGGCTTGAACTCATGACTCTGAGATCAAGACCTTAGCTGAGATCAAGGGTAGGACGCCTAACGGACTGAGCCACCCAGGCATCCCCATCATTGTTGGTTTTTTATTGGCAACTTTTTAAGGCGGAGGAAGAGTGGTAAAAAGACAGAGGAGGTAAAAGGTGTTAGGGATAAGAGGAGAGTAAGGTGGTGTGGCTTAGGAGAGGGGGAAGATTCTGCTTGGGTGCAGCTGAACGGAACAGCCTGCGGGTGCCTGGGCAGCTCAGTGGGTTAAGCCTCTGCCTTCGGCTCAGGTCATGATCTCAGGGTCCTGGGATCGAGCCCCGCATCGGGCTCTCTACTCAGCGGGGAGCCTGCTTCCTCCTCTCTCTGCCTATTTGTGTCTCTATCTCTCTCTGTCAGATAAAATCTTTTTAAAAAAGGGGGGTGGGGAGACAGGAACCGCCTGGAGGGATGGAAATATTTGCACAGAGGAGGCCAGCAGTTGCAGGGCATTTGAGATTAGACGGACTGGAAGCTTGGGGGTCTCTGTGCGGAAGCCAGAGGGCTAGCCTGCAGGCACAGCGAACCTATTTCAACACTTGCATCCTAATGAGCTCCAGGCAGAGTTGGCCAGTTTGCCTCCCTATTGTGAAATCTCCCTGCAGACAAACAGTCACCTGCCCTACATGAGAGATGACGACCCTGAACATCTGGCGGCCTGGCCGTGGTAGTTTTTCTCAAGGGCAGTTGACCACAGATACCGACAGCTTCCGAGAGGACCACACCCGTTGACTCTCTAGGCCCTCTTCTAGGGATTGATTCCAAGGCCATGGGCAAACACACCAGGCATTTTCACTGAAGTATTGTTTCAAACAATTCTTAAAATGTTAATCTCAATCTCTTATTAATAGAAAATTAATTAAACTACAGTCTACCCATACATTGGACTATCGTCCAGCTTTTAAAAATTAAAAAACGAACCTCTATTTATTAACACAGAAAGATGTCTCCAATATCTTAAGTGGAAAAAAAAAAAAAACGGACTGAGATAAACATGAACGCAAAAATAATCTCCAGTAAGCCAGGCGTGTGCCTGTAGCACAGGGCGGCCTTGAAGAATAGATACCAATGTATTAATTAATGGTGGGCTTGTAGATAATCCTTACTTTCTTTTTTAGAAAGTTTGCTTTTTCCCTGGTATTTTTGAAGTGGTCCTGTCACCAGAGGAAAGAGTAGAGTTGTCAAGACGAAACTATCTGTGCCCAAGTAAATACAAACAAGAACAGAGAAGTCCCAAAGGAAATAACAAGGAAGCATGGCAAATTCGTGAAGAATGTTTTTGAGTTTTCAGACTTAACATTAGTGACCATTATGACTAAAACCCAGAAATACTTCCTAGGAATGGTGTACCCTTGGGTAAACAGTCTCTTCCATTGACTAATCAGCTTGGCATGCGTTTACTGTCCACGGAGGGATTTATTGGAAAAGGCCGGTTCATGTCAACTATAGTTTTGCTTTCATAATGCCTCTTCCTGTTTCTCCTGAATGAGAACCAAGCCTGCAGGCTCCCGACTCCAGAGAGAGGAGGGTTCCTGAGCCAATGATGTGACGGAGCACTTTGAACCCAGGAACAAACTCAGACCTTGGCCTCTTCCTCCATTACATCCAGGCAAACTGAGCAAAGACACTGAAACCAAGATCACTCAGATGCGGGATCAACAAATCAGCTGGCAAGTTCCCCACCCCTTTGTGTTTCCCAGGGGAGGCATGGGTTGGAGAAGGAGGAAGAGAGAGAGGTTTGGTGAGCCAGAGGAGAACAGAGGAGGATTCGAGTCTGGGGGGAGGAAGGAGAAAAAAATGGAGTATTGCTCAGGAGGGCAAGAAAGGCCAGTAGCTCCCCACCTGGACTTCAACCTGCCATATGTGTTAGGTCTAAAGCAAAGAAAGTGGCCGAGTCAGCCAGTGGCCACTCTTCAGTGTGGACGATGAAAAGGTCCTCTGAGAACAAGGCGGCAGGGGTGGAGTGGCGTGGGGGTTGGTGACCATTCCCTCGCAGTACCTGTAAACTAGGTCAGCCACGGAGCGCTGTTTCTGAGTGCTGGCGTGCCTGCCTCTGATGAAGCCGGTTTTGAAGTAAGAGTATCACTGTTCCTGGGCAGTGTTTCTCGTCTATCTCTTACAGCACTGAGCACATCGTAAGTGCTGGGTTCTGAGTAGGTACTCGGTAAATACCTAACTGATTGAACGAAACCATTCCCAGTCTGTAAGTTAAAGTACGTTTGATGTGCCGTTTGCTTCTCAATGAGAAATCTTCATCTTGTTGCAATCTAGAACCAACCTGGCCCAGAGTGAGAACTCAGTCTATTGAATAAACAGATGAATGATATAACAGAGAGCCAGCTCCTATTGAAGGCTGAGCATATCAACTGCAGCAAATTTATTTCAGATATGAAAGATGAGAAGTATAACACAGTTGAAGAATTAACTCTCCCCTCCTAGTGTCTTAAATGAACATGGCAATGTAAACACTGTCATAGGTGACCTTCCGGCCTTTTACTTTACAGCCAGGAGTCCTCAGTAGTAGCCCTAGTCAAAGATCAGAGAGCGGATATTGGAATCGCGGAATGAAATTACTGATTAAAGGGGCCGCCAGGGGTGCTGGCTGGCTTGGTTGGTTAAGCATCTGACTCTTGGTTTCGGCTCAGGTCATGACCTCAGGGTCAGGAGTTTGAGCCCTGTATGGGGTTCTGCACTCCGTGGGAATCTGCTTCCGATTCCCTCTCCCTCCCCCTGCTCATGCTCTTGCTCTCTAAAATAAAAAAGTTAAAATCTTCAAGAAAAAAAAAAAGGCTGCCAAGCGAGCCTGTAGATACTGAAGACACTGAAATGATGAACCGCAATTCCTAAACCCTTATTAAAATGTTAAAGTCCTCAAATTGATGTATTCATTCGCATGCTCATTTACTATTTATTGAGCATCTACTATATTCCATTTTCTGTTGAACTAAAAGAAAACTTTTAGAAGTTGCGACAATCATTCATGCGACTCATTTTAAAAATTACATCAGTAGTTATCAGTGGCTGATGAAAATATTAAGTTAATTAACATTTGCTGAGTGATCACTATGGTAAAGTATCTATATTTGCTTACAAACATGGTCCACTGATTGCTTATTCACGCAGAAATGGCAGCACCTGAAGATGCCCAAGGAGCCAGCCATGTCTCTGCAGCTTGTACCCAACAGGGGCAAACTCTTGGGTCTCAGGTAGCCGGGACTGTTACGACATGGTTGGCAGGAACCATCACTAAGTGCTTGTAGAAAACTAGCATGATTTCAATTTCAGTTTACACCTCCCTCGCCGATAAAACTTAAAATAACACCTAATGAAACATAACTCATCTTTATTTTTTATTTCTTTGCTAACAGTGACTTGATCGGTCTTTTAAGTTAGGTGCTAACATGTTTACCTGGAAGCATCCCGGAGGAAGGAAATCTTATTTATGTAACAGGAAAGATTTAAAGGTTTTTGTTTTTCTTTTTGTTTTTTAATCTTCGTATTTCTAGTTTCTTGCACAGAACTATCTTTGCCTGCTGCAGGTGTTGAGGTAATGTTTATGATATCATACTTCAGAATTTGGGAGAGAGTTTCTGATATTTTAATCTAGTGAAAGTCATGAGCTGGAAAAACATATTATAAGATGATATCCCGTAATAAAGTCGTTGTTTAAATCTACTTAGAAAATGTGGCCCTCCAGACTTTAGGTGTAGAATTTTATCCTACAGATACACTTGCACACAGCAAAACGATAGGTTTTCCAATTAACCACTGGAACATAGTCTGTATGTCTGTATGTTTACACAGAATGTAAACAGTCACATGTCCAAAGAGGGGTTGCCATAAATTATGGCAAACTTTGCAGCTGTTTTGAAGAATGAGATGGTTTTAATGTATCGATAAAAAAGGATTTCCAAGAGATAGCACTAGACGAAAGTGAACAAGGTGCAAAACAGTGAAAACACAGTACCCCTCTAGCGCCGTGTATCCTCTGTGAGCTGTTTGCTGCTTGACTCTCTGAAAGGACACACAGAAATCTGGTAGCAGGGATTGCTTTCTGCCTGCAAGTGGAGATGGGGCTTTTCGCTCTATATCTTTTTGTAATTTGTAATTTTAAACCCTGTGCAAATATTACCAATTCAAAAAAATGAATAAAAAATGCAAAGCTTTGTAGAAAGCGGAATGTAATACGTGACACAAGGAGAAAAATCAGGTTTTTCTCCAGCTACTGTATTCGCTGGCTGCCTCTTCAGTGATAAACCTATTAGAGTTTTGGTGTCCTTGTCATTAAATCCCACAGTTTCTCCATGAAAATACTCTCCAGAGGGGCTTTTTAAAAAATGTCTTGCCTTTGCATATACATTTTGATCATTTTAAAACCATTCTAATCAACTAGCTGCTGAAATGACCAAACCCACTTGGTTGACTTTTTTTTTTTTTTTTTTTTAGCGAGAGAGCGAGCGCGAGAGCATGAACACGCACATGTGTGGGGAGGGCGTGGTGCAGAGGAAGAGGGAGAGGATGTTGAGCAGGCTCTGTGCTCAGCACAAAGCCTGATGTGGGGCTCCATCCCATGGCCCTGAAATCATGACTTGAGCCGAAACAGTCGGACACTTAACCGACTGAGCCACGCAGGTACCCCTAGATGACACGTGATGCAGATAAAACACAGCCCAAAAAGGAGTTATTCTCCAGGAGGAAAACTTGTAAATAGAAAATAGAAATGATTTTTGTCTGTACAAAGTTATGGTGTTTTGTTTTGTTTGCTTATTGAAAACTTATCAGACCAAAGGCTGAGATTCTTATGATTGCATTTCTCTTTCCCTTCTTTCTCTTTCCTTCCTCTCTCCTCTCCCCCCTTCCTCTCTTTCTTTAGTTCTTGCGAATCCTTTTCCACTCCCCTCCTACACTCCCTGGGTCATCACCTTCTCTCCAAGCCTTAGCTCTGTGTGCATCTTCTGTAAAAAGTAGCATTTTCAGTCGAGAGCTCTGACAGTCTTGCTTGAAGCGTGTTGTGCTAACACCATGTGAAAGCTGAATGCAGTTTATGACAGAATGACAGCATCATTGCAATGACGGCAGTATGTGCTTGTGGCTTTCTGGTAAGTGTGGGATGCTAGTCTAGCCCGGCTTAGTGGAAGGAGGCCCTTTCGTGATGCGCCAGCTCTCTGGTTCCCACATCAGCAGCCTGACAGTGAAGAGCTCCCAACAGTGAGATAAGCAGTCATGTTAGAATCCCGTAAGTAGGGGGATCCTATAACTTACTACCTAAACCAAGACACCCTTTGGAGTGGAAGGGGATGCTGCTGGTGGCCAGGCTGGGGCAGCCCATAAACCAGGATGGTCCCACCCCCTGCAACTGAGGTCCTCTGGGCGTAAACACTGCTAGGACAAGAAAAAAAAAACAAAAACATACTTACCAGTCATAGCTCCAGAATGGTATGAATATGTACCTGCAGAGAAGAGATTACAGCTCAGTTATTGCTGCAGTCCTAAAGGCATTAATTTCTCATTAAGCAGGAAGAATTTTGGGTAGTTTAGCTTCCATCCTAAAGCCTTGAGAGATTCATGGCTGGCAAAACCAAATTCCCTTTAGCAGAGAACAAGGGTAATTTATTTAGATGCTGCGTCATGCTTAAGCAAATACGCCTTTTCTTTGCACAGCGAAGGAAACCACCAACAAAACAAAAAGGCGACCTACTGAATGGAAGAAGATATTTGCAAGTGACATATCTGATAAGGGGTTAATATCCAAAATGCATAAAGAACTTATACAACTCAACGCACACAAACACACACACACAAGCAAATAATCCAATGAAAAATGGGCAGAGGACCAGATAGACATTTTTCCAAAGAAGACACACAGATGGCCAACAGGCGCGCGAAACACCAGGGAAAGGCAAATGTAAAAAACCACATGAGATATTTATTACCTTACACCTGTGAGACTGTCTAGACTCAAAAAGACAAGAAAGGACAATTGTTAGGGAGGATGTGGAAAAAAGGGAACCTCGTGCACTGTTGGTAGGAATGCAAGCTGGTGCAGCCGCTGCGGAAAACAGTACGGGGCTCCTCAAATACTAAAAACGGAAATAGCTATAGATTCAGTAATTCCGCTGGGTACTTACCCAATGAAAACAAAAACACTACTCTGAACAGATACGTGCCCTCTACGTTTACGGCAGCATTATTTACAGTAGGCAAGACATGGGAGCAGCCCCGGTGTCCCTCAGGAGACGAACCAGTAAAGATGTGGTGTGTGTGTACACAGTATCACTCAGCCACAAAAAGGAGTGAAATCTTGCCCTTTGAGATAACAATGGATGGACACAGAATGTATTATGGACACAGACAAATGCCACATGATCTCACTTAGATGTGGAATCTAAAATATGAAATTGATGAACAAACAGACAAAAGCAGAAACAGACCCAGAAATGCAGAGAACAAACTGAGACAGCCCAAGAGGGGAGGAGAGTGGGGGATGGGCAAAATGGGGGAAGGAGGGTGGGAGGCCCAGGCTTTCAGGGACAGAATGAATGAGACACGGGGATGAAAGGTACAGCATGGGCAATATGGTCAGTGGTATCGTAGTAGAGAAAAACATGCCACAAAGAATCTGATAGGCCTTTCGGGAAGGTGGGGATTACCGAGAGCTTTTCCATCCCACAGATTGTGACTCCAGATTGCAGAAGGCTTCCGCTGTCCCCCCGTACTGGGAGGAAGCAGGTACCACTCAGATTGGCAAAGCCTCTGCCATGTAGGTCAAGACGGTGAGCCTTGTCCCATCCGGGAGATGGACTTTCTTTTCCAGCTGGGCTGAGCCAGGGCAGAGCACAGAGGTTAGAGAGCAGAGCAGCAGGCAGAGGGTTAACTGAGTCGTCCAGACTTTGGATCCGCTGGTATACTGCCGTGCAGTCCGTGCCCTCCGGGTCTCCACCCCCTCTCCGAAGCCGCCGGTGGCCGGCTGACTTCTCCTACTGCACGCAAAGCCAGTGCTAACCTGGCGGCTCCTGGGAGGCAGGGGGAGTGTGCTCCAAGGCCTTTGCTGTTGTCTGAGGTGGGGCTTGGGAGGGCTCAGGACTGACCGGCCCTGTGGTTCCTGCAGCAGGAGGCTTTGATGGCGTCAGCCTGGAGCCCGGCACCATAGTGGACTCTGTGGCCACTGTGGTGTCTGACTTGGAAGTGAAAGCGGGCTCTGTAGGAAAGTGCAAGATATGGAGAACATAAATGTTTAGAATCACGTCTCCCCTCAGCTCCAGAAGAGAGCGGACTTAATACTTGCTCTACTGAAGTCCTCCATGGGCCAGCCCTCCCCCAAGCGCACTCCTCCGTGGCTTCTTGGGAAAAATCCCTTATGTGGGTAAAACCTACTCATCCTCCTGGAATGGCCACAGGACTTTCCAGAATTCTAGAGGCTCTACAGCTGTTTATCGTGGTGCACCTGAGTTAAAGACGCCACGGGTTTGAGTAGATCCGGGCTTGTGTTGTAGAGAAGGCTCCGGAGGCGCCGTGAGAGGCTGTTCTCAAAACCCGAGTGTAACTGTATTTGCCAAAGACATCCGGGGTGCTGATTTTCTTTATTTTTTTTTGCATGTTTGCACACAACTTCTGGAATAAGGGGAAGCCTGAGGTTCGGCCTGACCGAATCTTAGCACACTTGAAGGAAGGGTCCCCCAGGGCATTTCCACCCACGTGCCCCTGGCCACGTCACCCCGTGTCGGAGGCTCCACTCCCACGCCTGAGATCCTGACTGCACACTTTTCACCCGGTCAAGGGTTTGATGCACGAAGGCAAGGCTGGGAGAGACCGCTTGATCATTCTCATCAGTTGGTGAACGAGCCGTGACTTGGGTCAAAGGGGTTTGGGAATGTAGCCAGCGCTCAACCACATCTTCCTGTCTGTAGTCAACGAACTACCTAAGCAGGAGAAAACTTCCTCTGGCCTCTCCATCTCCCCTTCAGTGTTGGTTCTCAGCTTTGGCTCCCTAAGAATTACTTGGGGAGCTTCTAGAACCCTAATTCCCAGACTGCTCCCCGGATCGCCGGAGTTCCAGGGAGATCCCCACATCCACGGTTCGGAAGCCCTGCAGTAGGGAAGGCGAGCCGGAGCAGTGCAGCCCGCGGCCACAGGGTGACTGTGACTGCACAGGAAGGGGCGGATGGGGCGGGGAAACGCCACACTGGATAACGGGACACAAAAGATTAGGAGGCCAGTGTGAAGTAAGGGTTTCCCAAGACGTAGGGCACACTGTCCCAAGATATTAGCATCCACGACTTCAGATTTTCTTAACAGGAGGTCAGTGCTGAGGAAATGGGGATGGAAGATTGGCTAAGACCCTGGCAATGGGTAACGTTGGCAGCATTGCCCAACGCTTCTGTACCCCAGCGGGTACAGAACAGTGGGACCATTGGGGGAACAGTTTTGCGTGGGTCTCTCATGCTTCTGTACACCCTGTCAGCAGAGGCTGGCAGCCCTTCCTGGGACTGTCTTTTCAAAGATGCTCCTATAGCTTTGGAACGTGGAGACAGCCCTCTCCTTGGAGCAAAGGGCAGACATGGTCAGTTAGTTATAAAACACTCCAGTGTCTTGGGGCAGCTGGGTGGCTCAGTTGGTTAAGCGTCTGGCTCTTGACTTTTTGGCCCAGGTCGTGATCTCAGGGTCCTGGGATGGAGCCCATCACCGGGCTCTGTGCTCAGCATGGAGTCTGCTTGAGATTCTTTCTCGCCCTCTGGCCCCTCCCCCACTCAGGACCTTTTCCTCTCTCAAATAAATAAATAAGTAAATAATTCTTAAAAAAAAAAAAAAAAGACATGAGTTCCTTGAACTCAGCCTTCCTCTGCTCTGAAGCAGCCCGCTGGATGTGTGGACATCTTGGAGACCCATCTCCATTGCCCCTGTGGGGCACAGAGATGAGGGAATTGAGGCAAACATGCCGACTAAGACAGGAAGTAAGCAAGTAAGAACATCCTTGGTCTCTGGAGCAGGAACGCCCCGTCTTCCACTGGCACCCATGAATGACGGCGGGCTACCGTGCAGGGCAGGCAAATCGGCAGATCCTCCCCAGTTTTGATGAGGAAGTGCGTCTGAGGCTGATCCGGCATATTTGGAGTGGATTTTGAGTCACCATTAATTGTGTGCAACTGAAACCTAGCTATCAAGAACTTTGATTTAAAAGAGAAAATTAAGCTAACATACAATTTAACGTTGAGGTTAATAAAAAGTGGGTTCTGTTGCTTAAGTTGGCCGTGGAACTCCAGCAGTGGTCCAAGAATCTGAGGGACTCAGAGGGACCTGTGTGGTCGCAGGGAATGGGAGTCCTTACAGAGTTTCCAACATCCCTACCTTTTCCAGAAAGGGAGGTGCTCTCTGGCTCTGGGGTCACCCCTGCCGGCACTTCTGTGGAGGATGGCCTTAGGTGAGTCAGGGAGGGGTCTCCTAGAGAGAGGATAACCACATGGTATTCATGAGCCTGAGGGTGGAACCTGGAGTGCCTCACAACCACAAATAAATAAAAAGAAAATATATAAATTTAAAATAGAGCTATCTGGCTTCCCAGGATAGGTCAGAAGCACAAGAAGTTAGAAACAGTGTTTCCCAGTCTGCAATTCCCATGCAAATGCAAAGACAGCAAACTTTTTCTAGCCTTTCGAAAAGACTGCACACACATCAGATGTCTTGTTATTTTCGGTTAGAATGATATCAATGAGATGAACTCAGTTTTAGAATACTGTCTTTTACATGGGAAAATAAATGATTACTCAGTACATTCCATTGTTTCGTAAGGGGGAAAAAAAAAGCATCCTAAGCACAGGAGGTTAGGAAAAGTAATGGAGTTATAAATGGTAGAAGGTGAGGAATCTTTGGGCTACACAAAACCAAAGATCTCCAGTCTTTAGGTTCTAAAAGTCTATGATCCAATGTCTCTCTCCCCCTTGCTTCCTCCCCCCTACCCCCACCAACTGGTTCAGAGCCTCCAACTCTTCTCTATTGTGGATTCATTCACCCAAAGGAATTGGGACTTTGAAGAAACAGTCACTTTGCCGCTGCTGGAAAGTCCTTATTTTTGCCCCTGGATTATGGGTACCAGTGGGTGTCCAGACTGGACAGAATAAGATGTCCATCTGTGTCTTTGCCAGAGTGTCATTGCTCATACCTGTCCTCACCCGGCTAGCTCGTCACTTCAATCCCACTTGATGTCGTGTGGCTCTATGTCCCCCAGCTGAACGGTTCCTTTGCAACAAACAGAAGGCTTCTTCCTTGCCCTGCCTCTGATGTCTGCATGATGTCATGCAGGTGCAGGAGACAGGTGCACAAAATCAATGAGAAAGTCTGGCTCTTCAAGAAATCTTATGGCAGAGTGAGTTTGCTCTAGAACAACCCCTTTGTCCACTTCCCCAGTGAGGAGTTGAGACTTTTCACATGTATGAGAAAGTATCTAGCTTGCAGTTGGACACGAACCAAATATGCAATAAACCATGAGTTAATCTTTATTTTACTAGACTAAGGGGCTTAGTATTCCTGGAAATAACTATTGACTTCCACTCCAAGATTGTTGGCTTCCGACATAGTCATCCAGTTGTGGATGGTTCAAAGAAAAATTAGATTCGGAAAACCATCCCTCACATGGGCTCTGGACTGCTGGCTGGACACCACACATGGGTGGTGACCAACTTAGGTAGCCCCCATTCCCCTGGGTAGATAACAACAAAGAACACTGATAATTTCCCTACAGTCTTCTAGGGAGAAACTGGGAAGCTCTCTAGGAAGCAAGCATGCTGTGAGCACACACCCTTTGTAGCCAAATTCTTGCTACGATAATCTTAAAGGCATACGTCAGAGATAGTGTGCGTTCTGTTCCAGACCACCACAATAAAGCAAGTCAAATGAATATTTTTATTTCTCAGTGCATAGAAAAGTTATGTTTGCACCATACTGTAGTCTATGAAGTGAGCAATAGCATAGTGTCTAAAAAAATCCAGATATATATATATATATATACCTGAATTTAAAAATACTGCTAAAAAAATGCTAACCAGGGGCACCTGGGTGGCTCAGTGGGTTAAGCCTCTGCCTTCGGCTTGGGTCCTGATCCCAGGGTCCTGGGATTGAGCCCCGAGTCGGGCTCTCTGCTCAGCGGTGAGCCTGCTTCCTCCTCTCTCTCTCTGCCTGCCTCTCTGCCTATTTGTGATCTCTGTCTGTCAAATAAATAAATAAAATCTTTAGAAAAATGCTCACCATCATCTGAGCTTTCAGTGAATTGTAATCTTTGCTGGTGAAGGGTCTTGCCTCGATGTTGGTGGCCGCTGACTGAGGAGGGGAGTGGCTGCTGAAGCTGGGGGTGGCTGTGACAATTCCTTCAAATAAGACACCGATGAGTTCGTTGCAGCGACTGACCCTTTCACGAATGATTTCTGTGTAGCAGGTGGTGCTGTTTGAGAGCATCTCACTCACGGCAGGACTTCTCTCAGAACTGGACTCCGTCCTCTCAAACCCTGTCCCTGCTTTACCAACTGAGTTCATGTAATATCCTAAATCCTTTGTTGTTAACTTAACCAGGAGTAGTTCCATCTCAAGAACCCACTTTCTTTGCTTGTCCATAAGAAGCAACTCCTCATCTGTGTGAGTTTGATCACGAGATCACAGCGGTTCAGTCCCGTCCTCAGGCTCCACTTCTAACTCTGGGTCTCGGGCTGTTTCCGCCTCCTCTGCAGTGACTTGCTCCACTGAAGCCTTGAGCCCCTCAAAGTCACCCAGGAGGGCTGGAATCAACTTCTCCAAAACTCCTGTGAAGGTGTGTATTTTGACCTCTTCCCATGAATCATGAATGCTCTTAATGGCATCTGGAATGGTGACTCCTTTCCAGAAGGTTCTTAATTTACTTTGCCCAGATCCATCAGAAGAATCACTCTCTCTGGCAACCATCGCCTTGTGGGATGTATTTCTTAAATACGAAGACTTGAAGATTGGAATGACTCCTTGATCCAGGGACTGCAGAAGGGATATTCTTTTAGCGGGCACGAGAACAGTATTAATTTCATTTTCATCTCCATCAGAGTTCTTGGGTGACCAGGTGCATTGTCAATGAGCAGCCATATCTGGAAAGGAACCTTTTTTCTGAGCAGTGGTTCTCAACAGTGGCCTTAAACTATTCAGTGAACCATGTTGTAAACAGAGGTGCTGTCATCCGGGCTTCGTTGTCCCCTTTATAGGGCACAGGCCGAGTAGACCTGGCATCATTCTTAAGGTTCCTGGGATTTTCTGAATGGTCAGTGAGCACTGGCTTCAGCTTGAAGTCATCAGCTGCATTAGCCCCTAACCAGACAGTCGGCTTGTCCTTTGAAGCTTTGAAGCCAGACACTGACTTCTCTTCTCCAGCTGGGAAAGTCCTAGATGGCCTCTTCTTCCACACTAAGGCTGTTTTGTCTATGTTGAGGATCTGTTGTTTCGTGTAGCAACTTTCAGTAATTATCTTTTCCAGATCTTCTGGACAACTGACTGTTTCACTTCGTACTCATGTTATGGCGATGGCTTCTTTCCTTGAAGAGCGTGAGCCAACCCCCATGAGCTTCACGTCTTTCTTCTGCATCTCCCCCACCTCTCTCAGCCTGCGCGGGACTGAGGAGAGGACCTTGCTCTGGACGAGGCATTGGCTTATGGGAGTGTGTGGCTGGTTTGATCTTCCATCCGACCCCTCAAACTTTCTCCATATCACCAGCAAGTCTGTTTCGCTTACTTACCTTTTGTGTTTTCTCTCGAGTAGCACCTTCAATTTTCTTTAAGGACTTCTCCTTTGCAGTCATAACTTGGCACAAGAGGCCCATTTTTTGGCCCATCTTGACTTGACATGCTTTTTTCACTACCTAATCATTCCTAGTTTTGATTTGAAGAGAAAGATGTGATTCTTCCTTTCACATGAACCTTTAGAAGCCATCGTAAGGCTAGGAATTAGCCTAATTTCGATATTGTTCTGTCTCAGGGGATAGGGAGGTCCGAGGAGAGAGAGAGAGACAGAGAGAGAGAGAGAGAGGGGGACAGCCATGCAGCAGTCAGGATACATAGACAACATCCATTGGTTCAGTTCACCGTCTTATGTGGGTGTGGTTTGTGGTGCCCCAAGGGAATGACAGCAGTAACATCAAAGGTCACTGATCCCAGCTTCCACAACAAATATGAGAAAGTTTTAAATGTTGTGAGAATTACTAAAATGTGACACAGAGACAAAAAGTGAGCAAATACTATTGGGAAAATGGCGTCCGTAGACTCGCATGAGGCAGGATTACCACCAACCTTCAATTCGTAAAAAACACAATTATCTGTAAAGTACAACAAAGCAAAATGCAACAAAATGAGGGATGGCTGGACTTAATATTTACCAGGTTTCACTTTACACAGTGTTCATGTTGGCTTCATTTTTTAGATGAGGGAAAAAGACATCCAAGATGGTAAGACCCTTGCTCAAGGAAGCCAAAATGGTGTGACCCTAAAGCCTATGTATGTCCAGCTCCCAGGGATGTTGTTTAGAGGCTACACAACATTTCGAGTTGTTTAGAGGTCTGTGTAGTTTCAGACCTTAACACAAATGTCTTGTCCCCTAGAGATGAGCTCATTGGGCTTCCCACACTACAGTTGGGCTCTGTGTGGCTTTGGGAAGGGGCATGGAGAGCTCTGCAGGGAGAGCTACTTACTGATGCACTTGAGATTGGGAACTGTCCAGTGGGCAATGTTCATGGTCTCGTTGAACACGCATTCCGTGAGGCTGGATGTCCCTGCTTTACGCTTGAAGCCGGAGTTACACGTGTACCGCTCCCTGGATTTCAGGCTGTAATTCTTGACCCGGATGTCTGCATGTTCCACCGACATGGGTGGAGGGCATGTGACGCCTGCAAGGGTGCAGATAAGACAGGGGATGAGCACATCTCAGCTCGTTCAGAAGGCGTTCTCCAGGGCAACCTGGGCGGCACTCGGTGCCTTTTGTAGCCAGGGTCTGGCTTTGTGAGGGGCCCCTTAGGATACACCCCAGATTCTAAGCATGTGGAAAATGTTCAGTAGGGGCTCTTATCATTTAGAAGCCCTCCAGGAGCCTTATCGTAAGTGCTCACCATCCAGCATGGCTAGGGACTGTGTAGTCATCCATGGAAATCCCTCTCCCTTACCTTCCCTTCCCTCCCCATCAGTCTCTCACCATCTCTGTCTCTTTGGCACCAGCCAGCCCAGCTTCTGCGCTCTCTTGCCTGAAAGCAGCAATAGGCTTTGAATCGATCTCCCTGCCTGTTCTCCCCAAAGGCTTTGATTTACTTCCTTGATACAGCCAGTCATCTTCAGAAATGCGCACTGGATGGTTCACTCCTTCCTGGTTGCCTGCTGCTCTTAGCATAAAAGCTAAAACCCTCACGAAGTCGTCAAGGCTCTGCTGGACCTGCCCCCGCCCCCCCAGCTACTCTTCCCCTGGTCACACTGTCTTCAGTGCCCCCCTCCCCACCACCCGTGCCGCTCACCATGCCCACTGCTGTCCCCAGCCCATCTCCTGTTATCCTTCCGAACGTGAACGTGACTTGCTCAGGAAAGCCGTCCCTCCCCTCCCCCTCCCCACCCGGTCAGCCAGCTCCCATAGCCCTGTGTTCTCTCCCGGCACAGTCAGCCACTCTCGTGGTTGCTTTGAAGACAATGAGATGCCGCGGTGGCTGTGTCCCATCATTGGCACTTGGAGCGGTGGGGGGCGGGGACCACATCTGTCTCACCCAACACTGGATTCTCTGAGCCTTGTACAATAGCTGGCAAGCGAAGGTGTTCAAGAAAGAGTTGTTCAGACAGTGATGCTTATTTTGCATGTGCCCTTTGCCCCAGCAATTTCATTTCTAGGAATTTACCTTACGGATACACTGGTGTATTTATGGAGTGAGTACGTACCAAGTAATAGCCAGTACAATCGTAATTGCCAGTAGCTGTAAATTTCCTTGTACATGGTCAGTGGAGACTAATTCAGTAAATTACAACACAGCTGCCCCGTGAAGTACCAGTAGCTCTTCACATAGAGGAAGAAACCTCTCTGCACCGGCACGGAAAGATCTCCAAGATGCACGGTTAAGTTAGGAAGAAAAGGGACAGAACCCTATGTTTTGTGTGCTACCCTCAGTGCAGAAAGAAGAAATGGTACCTGTACACAGTGTTTGTCTATACATAACATCCCTGGAAGGACGCAAGAGACCATTAACACAGATGAGGCAGCTGGGAATACACTGCGAAAAACTTTTTACTGAGTGCCTTTTCATTCGTTCTGAATTTTTTGTGGTGCGATGTTTTACCTGTTAAAAATGCTTTTGAAGGGCGCCTGGGTGGCTCAGTCGGTTAACGTCTGCCTTTGGCTCAGGTCATGATCCCGGGGTCCTGGGATCGAGCCCCGCATCGGGCTCCCTGCTCAGCCGGAAGCCTGCTTCTCCCTCTCTGTCTCCCCTCCCTTCCCTGCTTGTGCGCCCGCTCATATTTAACAAGCAGATGCTGACCAGTCAGAACAGTTGCAGGTGATGATTGGGACGGGGTGTGGGGGATGACCACTGGCCCCAGATGAGAGGCCACACGGAGGAGGCTGTCAGAGTATTAGTTGTGCCTGTATGTTATACACTGTTTTAAATATACAAAATACTGCATAACAGAAAGGCAGGGGATGGGAGATTTTAAAGGACCCCGCCACAGGAACTCAGAAATCTTGGGTGAGCTAGCACAGGAGAGGGAAAAATCCTGCCGAGTGGGGGTGTTCAGTGCCTTGGCCCTACCACGTTGCCTGCTACGTGAATGTGAGAAATGCAGGAAATCCTGGAATTAGGAATTTTTGTCTTTCTCTGAGCAAGTGAAGGCAGCTTGGGGAAAAAACTGAAGGCGAGAAGGCTTGCAAGATCATCTGGGAGGATTCTGGACACCCCTTTGGGAGACAGCCCGCCCCCCCCCCCCCCCAGTCACTCCCAGCAGACCGGGCATGACAAAGTGCATGCCAAGTGAAACCTTTTCTCAGGCGAATGTCACCAAAGGAAAGGAAGAGTCAGAGCTAGAACGATTCGAGTTTTCTCCAACTGGTACAGCTGGGTTAAAATGTCCGTCTTCTTATGATTAGAATCCGAAAGCTCTGAGCAGATTTAGACCCCACGACTCTCCTCACTATGAAAGTCCCCGGCTGCAGGCAGCGTCCTGGGACATGCCTGCTCGTGCACATCATCTCATTTTGGTGACATTTCTACAAAGAGGTGCTCAGTAGATCTGCAGGATAAGCTGGCCTCATGGCTTGAGGGCTTGACACCTGGTGAAGTTCTCTCTCCTCACGTCTGGGTTTTGGAATGTACCAGGAGCAGAGGGTTCTAGTCTGAAAGTCTGACGACTGAGCTACCAGCGTGTGCTGTCAACTGTCCGGACCCCAAGTGGTTGAGGTGAGCTCAGTCACTGCCCGGATCTGACCTTGGTGCTAGGTCTCAGGGGGACGGATTCTGGAAAACGTGACCGTCTTCTGCAGCTCCGCATGTCACAGTGAGGATTCTGGCTTCCAGAACATGAATCCCCACCCATCCTGGCAAATGTAATGTTTCTGATCTTAAGCTGGGTGTTCCGAGTGGGGCTGGCTTCCTTCTGTCTTCCCCAAGTGAGCCACTCTTGTCTGATTTCCTCAAATAGTCCCTGTGTGTGCTTTCCAGCAAGCTGAGCCTCTTTGGGTTGGGCAGGATCTGGGGTCCGCTTTGACTGGCCATGGGCCCCCAAATGGCAGCTTTCTCCTTCCTTCTTACCTGCTCCCTGTGGGTTGGCCTGTCTCTGCCCAGAAACCCTAGCTTTTGGGACTAGGGCCCTGACCGCCCCCTGCCCAGGTCTTACCCATCTCCAGAGAGCAGTCCCTGGATTGTCACACTGCCCAGCCACTGGCTTGGGTTTAGATGTCCAAGAACAGCTACTGGAATTGGCCAGGACACATACTCACCCCCTGGACCCCTAATGCAATGTCCCCCTGGCCAGGTGGGCCTCCTCAGAGACTAGAATCAGAGGGATCCCCCTCCAAATTCAGAATGTGGTCAGAACAATCTCCTGGAAGGGCCTGGCAGCCCATAGATAGACCAGCTCACCGGCGGGTCAGCGGTCAGCCTCTCCCCTCCTCCTTCAGGAAGGCTCCCAGTGAGCTCTCCTGGCTGAGGTTCCAGCATGCCTCCCACCCGAGCCCATGGAGCTATGACAGCCCCACGGGGGAGGAAAGCCCAGGCCTTACTTTCGTCTTCCTGGTCTCAAGAAAGGGAAATGCATTGTTTGATTTTTGTTCTTAATCCGATCACTGACTTCTCTTTTCAAATGCCATCGGCATGGAATCTTACATTTTGCGCACTACAGTACCCCACCGTGCTGCTCTGATAGCCTCCGTGTTCTCTCCTCACTCACGCAGCCTTGAGAGCCGACGCGAACATTTCCTCTTCAGTGACATCATAAGATCATCTTCGTTCTCACTCACCAGTCTTCTGAAAGCGCTATTTTCGTACTATTTCTAGAAACAAAGCCAATAGAAGACAGAAGAAATCTATCTGCTGAGACTTAGGCCCTTCACCATCCCTGCCTCTCTCTCTCCCATCTGTCTGGTCTTTGGGTTGTGTCCTGTTTGCCCGAATCCCTTCCAAAACATTTTTATTCACCAGGTAGTGCTCGGGTTCTATTTTAATTTCAAATAATGTTCTGAACCTACTGATTTTCTCTCTCTCACCTTTTTTTTTTTTTTTTTTTTTTTTAAATCAGTCTCTGCTGTTTTCTGTGTTGTTTCCAGATTCGGGATTTTTGTTAGCAAATTCTTCTACGTCTCCTAAGTCTTGAAAATACTCTCCTCCATTTAGAATGGTGGTTTTCAACCTTCAGCGTTTGTGGCACACTTTGAATTAAAACACTTGGGACCTGTCACTCAGGAGGACTTACATGGCGACCGTGTCAGCCAGAGTTATAAAGAATCGCGGCTACCACCGAAGGCACCCGTGCTAACGCGTGACTCGTGAGGCTGGCCTTTGGAGCTGGTGACTGTGTGGGGGGGACAGTCTGCTGAGAACACGAGAACTCAGAGTTCTTACACGTTTCGGTGACTCTGCAGCCTTCTCTGTGGTAGCGTGACTTACCCCCCGGCTCAGATTCACAGCACATAGTACCCCTCTCAGCCCATCCCCCCACCCCGCCAAACATTGTGTCCTTGCGGTGTGTTCACGTCAGTGACGGTGAAGGTGACAGCACACAGGAAAGGGTTCACAGGAGACATGCTGTCCGCACAGCTGGGAACCACTGCTGTGGAAGGAAAAGCGAGCTGGGACAGATACTCAGTAAACGGGGACAGGCTTACAGCTGCAGCAGATTCTCCTCCGAAGCCCTTTTCTGCTGTTAAATTTGAGGGCAAATGTCTACAGTCACTGTCAACGCTTCCCTTCTCGGTGATCTGTAGGAATCCGTTGCCGTCAATGAGAAAGATGATTCAGTCCAGGTTTCCCGCCATTGGAGGAAGAAGCTGTGACTATGGAACGGGGAAAGGATGACTAGATGTGCCCTGTGGTGTTAGAACTGGGTTGGAGATATCGGTATGTAATCGTCGTACGTGTGTTCGTGTGTGTGTGTGTACATATGTCTGTACGTGGCAATGTGTCGTGTGTGCGCGCGCGTGTGTGCGCATGCTCTAGCTCTGTCATATGTGTGTGTGTGCGCGTGCGTGTGTGTGCATGCTCTAGCTCTGTCCTCTTACGACACCTAGAAGCAACAACACAGTAACAGTGAGCATACTTGGTGCCCAGATCTTGGTCTTCACCGAAAGAAACCATGACTACTTGGAAAAAAGCCTGATTGCAGGGCTAGGATGGGGAAGACATTTTTAAAACTTTATTTTTAAAATAAATTTTTAGTAATTTTATGATGTATCTTTTTTTTAATTTCTTTTTTTAAAGGATTTTATTTGTTTATTTGAAAGAGAGAGATTGAGAGAGAAAGCATTAGAGGGGGTAGGGTCAGAGGGAGAAGCAGACTCCCCACTGAGCAGGGAGCCCAATAAGGGACTTGATCCCGGGACTTCAGGATCATGACCTGAGCCAAAGGCAATTGCCCAACCAACTGAGCCACCCAGGCGCCCAATATATTTTTTTATTTCTTTCTTTAGTTTTAAAGATTGTATTTACTGAGAGAGAGACCACACATGGGGAGGAGCAGAAGGAGATGGAGAGACATAATCTTAAGCAGGTCTCACGCGCAGCATAGAGCCTGACCTGGGGATCAATCTCATGGCCCTGAGATCATGACCTGAGCTTAAATCAAGAGTCAGATGCTTAACCGATTGAGCCACCCAGGGGCCCCGCAGTTTGATCTTTTTAAAAGATCAAAAGATGAGCCTGAATATCTTGTACCAGAAAGTAAGGAAATAGTCAAAGAAAGATGGTGACATCATCGGGAAGTCTGAACCGGCTCTCACTGGCCACATCTGGGACCATTTGAGTATCAAAGCAAATAAAGAGACTAACAGATTATGGAACAAAATAAAACAAAATTCCATAAGTCTGTACTAATATAAATAAATAAATAAATGAATAAATAAGTAAGCAGGGGAGAAGAGAAAGCCCTCCTTACAGCTAGCTTTACAGTATAAAGAAGGAATGACGGAGTAAGAGAAGAAACAATGGAAGCTAGAATGAGCGGATTGAAGTTGATAAGGGACAGATGTTTATACAGGGAGTGGATTGCACTAGGTCAGTTTAGCTAAGCTGGACACATTCCCTGAATCCCCTTCCCTGCATGGTGCCCAGTTAACCTGTAGTACAACCACTGATCTTGGGACAAGTTAATCTCACGTGCCTCCTGATATGATTCACTGAGGAGGACACAACATCACACCTGTGCTATTTCTCCCCCAGATCCATAATCTGAATCTAATCATGAGGAAACACTAGATGAACCTAAATTGAGGGGCATTCTGAAAAACAGCCTGTATTCGAGATCAAGAAAGGTAAGGCAGGGCGCCTGGGTGGCTCCATTGGTTGTATCTGGCTCTTTTTTTTTTTTTTTTTTTTTAAGATTTTACTGGTATGAGAGAGGCAGAGGAAAAGAGGAGAGAGAGAAGGTGGGGGAGGAGCAGAGGGAGAGGGACAAGCCGACTCCTCACTGAGCATAGAACCGGACCCGGGGCTCAATCTCAGGACCTGAGATCATGACCTGAGCTGAAACCAAGAGTCAGACACTTAACTGACTGAGCCACCCAGACACCCCAAGTGTCTGACCCTTGATTTCGGCTGGGTCATAATCTCAGGGTTGCAGGACTAAGCCCTATGTCAGGCTCCATGCTGGGTGTGGAGCCTGCTTGGGATTTTCTCTCTCCCTGCCCCTCTGCCCCTCCCCTCCCCCACCCACAGGCATGCAGGCTCACTCTCTCAAGAAAGAAAGAAAGAGAGGGCGCCTGGGTGGCTCAGTTGGTGGAACGACTGCCTTCAGCTCGGGTCATGATCCTGGAGTCCCGGGATCGAGTCCCGCATCGGGCTCCCAGCTCACTGGGAGTCTGCTTCTCCCTCTGGCTTTCTCCTCGCTCATGCTCTCTCTCACTGTCTCTCTCACTCAGATAAATAAATAAAATATTAAAAAAAAAAAAAGAAAGAAAGAGAAAAAGAAAAAAGATAAGGAAAGGCAGAGGCAATATTCCAGACTGAGAGAGACTAAAGAGACATGACATGGCAATGAAACGCCCCTTGTGACCCTGGATTAGATCCAGAATAAGGGAGAAAATGGTGAACAAGGGCATTTGGGGGACAACGGACAAAATCTGAATATGACCTGAGTGTTAGATAATAATATTGTGTCAAAATTAAATTTCCTGAATTTAGATAATTGTTCTGTGATTACCTGAGAGTGTTGTGTTTTAGGAAGTTATGCTAGAGAACGTATTCTTAGGAAATATATCCTGTGGATTTAGGCATAAAGGGGCATAATGTCTCCAACTTACCTTCAAATGCTGTAGAAGAAAAGGCACATGTGTAGTAAGTGTCTGTGGTTAGAGATGGGGATGTTAAAGCACTGGGCAATGTGTAAACAGGCGGTGAATCTGGGTCAAGAGTATTCAGAGGTCTCTTCTGTTTTTGTGGTTTTACTCTAAGTTTGAGGTTGCATCAGAATAAATAAGTTTAAAAATAAGCAAAGTAAGTAACTAAACAAAAACCACTTGGTGAATGGGGCTTCGGTCCTTTGAGGACTGCTCTTTTAAAAAATATATTTTATTTATTTGACAGAGAGAGAGAGAGGGAGAGGGAGAGGCACAAGCAGGGGGAGCTGCAGGCAGAGGGAGAGGAAGAAGTAGGCTCCCCGCTGAGCTGAGCTGAGCTGAAGGCAGACGCCTAACCGACTGAGCCACCCAGCTTCCGAGGATTGCTCTTGAAGGAAACTCTAAGAGCCTTTGACAATTCAAGCCAAGATTACAGTTTAGTCGGGAAAACGTTCTTGAATTATTTCCCTACTTGTGATTTCCAAAGTGCTGACTTTCCCTCTTGCCTTGTCCCGTAGTCACACCGTTTCGTGTTCCTCCTTCCATTTCCAGGGTCTAAAGTAGTGTTTGCGCTCTCGCCACATTCAGTGTTCTGATTGCGGCTTTGGCTTGGTGTGTGAGTTCCTCATGGCCATGTTTGAGTCCTTGTTCTGCCACAGCAACTCTGCTCCTTACTGCCTTCATCTTCGTCTTAGGCCCTCTATATCAGCGATTCCCAAATGTGAGCGTACAGTAGAACCACCTGGAGGGTTTGTTAAAACCCAGAGGGCTGGAACCCCCTCCCAGAGCTCCTGAGTCAATAGGTCTGGAGCCAGGCCTGAGAATCTGCATTTCTAACCAGTTCCAGGTGCTGGTGATGCTGCGGGAAGCGTGCCCCATGCCCCATATAGAACCATGCTATCTGGCATTCACAGGTGCGGAGCCTCCCAGCGTCACACCAAGTTACTTTCTAGTGTGGATTTAAAGCTTCTCTTGAACTTCAGAGTCACTGCTTGTTCATACCTTTCGCTGGTATCGATACCATCAATGAAGATTTCTTTCACAGGTTGTTCCTGATGTGCTCTCCTGAATATCTAGTCTAACAGTCTTTAATTGGACCCAATTCCCCCACCTCTGTCTAAAAAATGTACCCACCCACCATGCACATGGGTGTACAGGCATGTGTTTAGTTTGGTAGTACCATGGGTTTGGCTCCATGCAGCCAAAAATCTTAAATTTGTGTCTTTGATGCTTTGCTCTATGTTAACATAGATGGGGAAATACTTAGAGCTGGAGCGTGGGGTGGAACAGGCAGGAATGGTCATAAAACACTCCACTTGAGAAATATTTAACAGTAGACCGGAGCACATAGTCCCATAAAAATACTAGATGCTGCTCTATGATAAAATGTTCTTTCCTCCTGAGAAAGTCTGGATTGACTGTACACCTTTGGACCTCTCAGGTAATATTACATCATTGGTGACTGGACAGTCTCCCTTCAGCCACAAATCGGTGATGCCAGAGGACACGAGAGACAAGAAGTCCCCAGAGGGGAAGGCTAGGCAAAGACTAGATTTAGCTGGTAGGAGTGTATTTAGCTGGTTTTTCCTTACCTACTCCTTTCCTTCCTTATGCCAAGTTTGCTCTTTGATGTTGACAGCATCATTGTCTTGGGGCTGGAGGAACTTGTGAGATCACAGAGTCAAGCTCTCAGCCTTGGCCCCTACCATGGGTTATTCTGAAACTTTGGAAGGGAGGGACAATCTAAGAACCCCTACCTCACCCCAAACACCACACGTACAGTTTCTTCCAAGGCCAGTCCATCTTGGGGGGGGTTGCAAAGACATCTGACACGAAACTATATTTGTCTTTTTTGTACCTGATTATTTCACTTCAGAATATTGTCCTTAGCGCAATTCCCATATGCCACAGATATTACATCATTTCCTCTCTTTTAAAGGCTGAATAATATTCCATTGTTATGTATATATCATATTTTGGTTATCCATTCATTTGTTGATGGGTACTTGGATTGGTAACACGTTTTCGCTGTTGTGAATAAGGCTGCTATTAACATGGATGTACAAATACCTCCCTGAGACCCTACTTTTAAATTGTTTGGGTGTATACCCAAGGTGGAATTGCTGGATCATAGTGTAATTCTGTTTTTAACTTTTTGAGGAACTATCATACTGTTTTCCACAGTGGCTGCACCAGGTTGCATCCCACCAATGGTGCACAAAGGCTCCTTTTCTCTACATCCTCTTGTTTTTGCTGTTGACAGTAGTCATCTTAATGGGTATGAGATGTATCTCACTGCAGTTTTGACCTGCATCCCCCTAGGGATTAGAATATTTTCACGTACCTACCTCCATTTTTATATCTTTGGGGATAAAAGAAGTTCTTTGCCCATTTTTGAATCAGGGTGTTTGGTTTTTCTTGCTGAGTATTAGGGGTTTTCCCTACATTCTGGATGTTAATCCTTTATCAGACATGTGACTTATTATATATCTTATATGATCCTTAATCTTTTATCAGATACATGACTTGCCGATGTTTTCTCCCATTCTGTGGCTTGATTTTACTCTCTGAATAGGGTCTTTGGGTGCACGAAATTTTAAAATTTTCATGAAGTCCAATTTGTCTGCTTTTTCCCTGTTTGCTGTGCTGTTCGTGTCAGACCCAGGAAATCACTGCAAATCCAATGTCAGGAGGCTTTCGTCCTATGTTTTCGTCTAAGAGTTTTATTTTTTTAGGTCTTATAGTTCCATCTTTTATTGATTTTTGTTAATTTTTGTATATGGTATTATGTAAGGTACCAACCTCATTATTTTTTTTAAAGATTTTATCTATTTATTTGACAGAGAGAGATCACAACTAGGCAGAGAGGCAGGCAGAGAGAGAGAGGGAAGCAGGCTCCCTGCTGAGCAGAGCCCGATACGGGGCTCGATCCCAGGACCCTGGGATCATGACCTGAGCTGAAGGCAGAGGCTTTACCCACTGAACCACCCAGGTGCCCCACCAACCTCATTTTTTGCATGTGGATGTCCAGCTTCCCCAGCACTGTTTGTTCAAAAGACTGTCCTTTCCCGATTGAATGGTCTTGACACCCTTGTCAAAAATCATTTTGTCATACACGTGGTGGTTTATTTTGGGGCTTTCAGTCTATTTCATTCATTTGTATGTCTTTCTTAATGCTCATACCACACTGTTGTGTTATTATAGCTTTGTAGTAAGTTATGAAATCCAGGTGTGTGAGTCCTCCAGTTCTGTTTTTCAAAATTGTTTTTGACTATTTGGGGTACTTGTGATTCCATATGAATTTTAGGATGGGTTTTTCTATTTTGGTAAAAGATATCATTGGGATTTTGGTAGGAATTGCATTCAATCTGTAGATCACTTTGGGTAGTATGGACATTTTAATAACATTAAATCTGTTGATTTGTGTCTTCTTTCATTTCTGTCTGCAGTGACTGGTAGTTTTTACTGTACGGGTCTTTCAGCTCCTTGGTTAAGTGTATTCCTAAGTAATTTTTTTTCATGCTATTGAAAATGGAATTGTTTTTGTAATCTTCTTTTAGATTATTCACTGTTAGTGTATAGAAATGCAACTGATTTTTGTAGGTTGACTTTGTGTCCTGCTACTTTTCTGAATTCATGCATTAGTTCTAACAGGTTTTTTGTGGAATTTTAAAGATCATACCATCTGCAAAAAGAGGTAATTTTACTTCTTCCTTTCTGATCTGGGTGTCTTTTATTTCTTTTCCTTGCCTACCTGCTGTGCTAGAACTTTCAGTGCTATGTTGAGTAGACATGGTGAAAGCAGACATCCTTGCCTTGTTCCTGATCTTAGAGGAAAAGTTTTCAGTCTTTCTCCACTGAATGTCATGTTCACTGTTTTTTATGTATGACTTTTATTATGTTAATGATGTTTCCTTCCATTCCCAGTATTTTGAGTATTTTTTTTTTCATCATGAAAGGTTGTTGAACTTTTGTCAAATGCTTTTTCGGCATCAGTTGAGATGCTCGTGTGTTTCCCCCCTTCATTCCGTTAATGGGGTATGTTACACTGATCAATTTTCATATGTTGAACCATCTTTGCATTCCCGGAATAAATCCCACTTGGTCAGGGTATATGATCCTTTTAACATGCTGTTGAATTCAGTTTGCTAGTATTTTGTTAAGGATTTTTATGTCAATATTCATAAAGGTTACTGGTCTGTAATGTTCTGTTCTTACAGTTTCCTTATCTGGCCTTGTTATCAGGGTAATGCTGGCCTTAGGCTAAGTTAGGAAATGTTCTCTCTTCTTTAATTTTTTTCTACCTTCTTGGTAGGTTTTGTGTCTCTAGGGATTTGTCTGTTTCATCTAGGTTATCCAATTATTTATACAAAATTGTCCATAGTACTCTCTTACAATCCTTTTCAGTTATATAGAATTGGTAGTAATGTCTACACTTTCATTTCTGATTGCATAATAAAAGTTATCTCTTTTTCTCTTAGTTCATCTAGCTAAAAGTTAGTCATTTTGGTTGATCTTTCTGAAGAACCAACTTTTGGTTTTATTGATTTTCTTGTATTTCTGTTCTCTACTCCATTTATCTCTGCTTTAATCTTTGTTATTTCCTTCCTTTTGCTTACTTTGGGTTTCGTTTGTTCTTTTTCTAGTGCCCTGAGGTATAAAGTTAAGTTATTGACTTTAGATCTTATTTTTTAATGTAAGCATGGATAGCTATAAACTTCCCCCTTAGCTCCATTTTCACTATGTCTCATAAGTTTTGGTATGCATGTTTTCATTTTCATTCATCTCTAAGTATTTTCTAATTTCCCTATGATTTCTTCTTTGACCTTTTGGTTGTTTAAAAGTGTGTTGTCTGGGACGCCTGGGTGGCTCAGTTGGCTAAGCGGCTGCCTTTGGCTCAGGTCATGATCCCGGTGTCCTGGGATCGAGTCCCACATCAGGCTCCTTGCTCAGCAGGAAGCCTGCTTCTCTCTCTCTTTCTGCCTGCCACTCTGTCTGCCTGTGCTCATGCGCTCTCTCTCTGACAAATAAATAAAATCTTTTTTTAAAAAAGTGTGCTGTCTAATTTCCACAAGTGTTCTAGTTTTCCTTCTATTATTGATTTCTTACTTTGTCCTGCTATGATCAGATTAGACACTTCGTATGATATCTGTCTTTTTAAATCTATTGAGACTTAATATGTGGCCTAATATATGGTCCATCCTGGAAAATGTCCTATGTGGATTGAGAAGGATGTATATTTTGGTGGTCTGTTATTAGATACATAATTATTTATCTTCTTGCTATCTTGAACCTTTTATTAATATATAATGTCCTTTTTTGTGTCTAAACTTTTTGGATTTAAAGTCTATTTTGTCTGATATTAGCTAGTACAGCCATCCCTACTCTGTTTTGATTACCATTTTCATAGAATATCTTTTTGCATCTTTTCACTTTTAATCTATTTGTGTCTTAGGATCTTAAGTTTGTCTCTTATAGACAGTATATAATCAGATCATGTATGTGTGTGTGAGGGTGTTTTGCCAGTCTCTGTTTCCATTAAAGAATTTGATCCATTTACATTTAAAGTAATACCAATAAGGAGAGACTGACTTCTGTCATTTTGCTCTTTGTTTTCTCTGTGCCTTATAGCTTTTTTGCACCTCATTTTCTGCATTACTGTCTTTTTTTATGTTTAGCCTATTTAATGTCATGAAATGTTTAAATTTCTTAATTTCTTTTATGTCTATTCTATAGCTATTTTATTTGTGGTTACCATGGGGATTACACTTAACATCCTAAAGTTATCACACTCTAATTTGCATTCACACCACCTTAACTTCAATGACATAAAAACTCTGCTCTTTTATAGCTCTGTCACTATTGTTAGTGTCACAAAATCACATCTTTATACATTGTGTGCCCCAAGACATAAGCTAATAATTCTTCAAAATGCATTAGTCTCTTAAATTATGCAGAAAACAGGATTTGGAGTTTTAAACCAAGGTTACACTAATGTTACCTTTTACACTAGTTTTTCTTCTTCAAATATATTAGTCTCTTAAATCATGTAGAAAACAAAAAGTACAGTTACAAACCATTGTTCAGTAATACTAGCTTCAGTAATTGTCCATGAATTTACCTTTATTGAGATATTTGTTTCTCCACACAGCTTCAAGCTAAGTCCCAGTGTCCTTCTGTTTTGCCTTGGAGGACTCCCAACATATACTGAAGTTTGGGTTCAGTGGTAGTGAACTTCCTCAGCTTTTGCTGATCTATAATGTCTTAATTTCTCCCTGACTTTTGAAGGATACTTCTTTTAAGACTCACACAATGTGGGTCTCTTGACAGTGTCCCACAGGCCCCTCAGGCTCTGTTTACCTTTTTTCAGTTTTTTTCTTTCTGTTTCTCAGACTTGATCATGTCTGTGGTTTCCACTTTCCAATTTGTTAATTCTTTTTTCTAACTGTTCAAGAGGCCTAACTGCTAAGAGGCCTGTCTCTATATAGTGGTTAGACCTTTTTTTTTTTTTTTAAGATTTTATTTATTTATTTGACACAGAGAGAGAGAGAGAGATCATAAGTAGGCAGAGAGGCAGGCAGAGAGAGAGGGGGAAGCAGGCTCCCTGCTGAGCAGAGAGCCCGATGCGGGGCTCGATCCCAGGACCCTGAGATCATGACCTGAGCCGAAGGCAGAGGCTTAACCCACTGAGCCACCCAGGCACCCCTAGACTGACCTTTTTAACGTGTGTCCTTAATAACATGGAAAAGGTGTTCGATACCTACAGCCTTCTCCCCAGCTATACAAGAACCTTAGAGATGCTTCAATGCCATCACCTGTTATTATTTTCTCTTCCTTTGGGTCTTTATTTCACTGTCTTTCTTAAATGACAGTTTTGTGCAGCATGGACTTCTATGTTAGCAAGAAGTTATACCTTCCTTCCATAGTCGCCTGTTGTTGTTGAGCCATCACTCAAATTTGCACACCTGTGCTGATTTTTTTTTTTTTTTTAAAGAATTAGCCAATGAAGCCTCTGGGTCTGGAATTTTTTGTTGGAGTTGTTTTAAACTGCAGCTTTAATTCCCTAAGGTATGAGACAACTCAGGTTATTCCTGAATGGGCTTTCATATTTGTCTTTAAATGAATTTGTACATTTTACCTAAGTTGTCATATTTATAGCCATAAAGTAATGCATAATAAAACTTTATGACCCATCAGATATTTCTAGGACCTGCAGTGATGTTCCTTTTCATTCCCAGTGTAACTCATGTTTATTCATTTTTCTTCTTGATCAGTTTGGCTAGAGATTTACAATGTTGTTGATTTTTTAGTTTGATCAACTAAAGTTGATCTTTAGTTTAATCGCTTCTCTATTGTTTTTCTGTATTCAGTTTCACTGATTTCTGCTCTTATCATTACCATTTCCTTCCTTCTGCTTGGGGTTGATTTGCTCAGTGTTGTCTGGTTTCTTCAGGTAGAAGCTTACATCATTAATTTGAGACTTCTTCTCTAATACAAGCACCTAATATGATTAATTTCTTTCTAAGATCTCTTTTAACTGATTCCACAAATTATAACGTATTTAAATGTATTTTTATTATCATTCAACTAAAGACATTTTCTATTTTCCCCTTGTACTTTCTTCTTTGACCCACAGGTTATTTATAAGTGCTTTGTTGAATTTTGATATACCTGAGGATTTTCCAGATATTTCTCTGTTAAAGCATTCTAATTTAATTCCATTGTGGTTACAGGACATATTTTGTGTAATTTCATTGATTTGGAATTTGTTGAGGTTTGCTTAATGGCCCACAGTATGGTCTCTCTTGGTGAATGTTCCATATGTATTTGAAAAGAATGGGTCACCTGTTTGTTGGACAGGGGTCTTCTATAAATGCCACTTAGATGAAAGTTTTGATCTTCTATATATTTACTGGGTTTTATTCCTATTAGTTTTTTGTTTTTGTTTTTGCTTTTTTTTTTTACTGAAGGAATAGTGTTAAAGTCTCTGACTATAATCCTGGATTTGTATTTTACTTCTTTCAGCTCTACCAGATTTGCTTTATGAATTTTGAAGCTCCATTGTGTAGATGCAAACACAATTAGGATCTTCATGTCTTCTTGGTGAATTAACTCCCTTATTATGTAATGTCCCTCTCTATCCCTGGTAATATTCCTTCTTCTGATGTCTCCTTTGTTTGCTATGAATACAAATACTCCAGATTTCTTCTGATTACTGTTTGCATGGTATATCTTTTCCCATCCTTTTTCTTCTAACCTATCTTTATCTGTGTACTCAAAGTTGCTATTTTGTAGTCAGCATATAGTGGAGCTTTTTTAAAAATTTAATTGAAGAATCTCTGTTTTTTAATTGGTATGGTTAGATCACTTACATTTAATGTAATTATTGATGTGGCTGGATGTAAACCTACCATTTTGCTAGCTGTTTCCCATTTGTTCCATCTGCTCTTTGCTCACTTTTCCTCTTTCCTGATTGCTTTTGAATTGACTGTTATTTATTATCCCACTTTATCTTCACCATTGCTTATTTTATGTACCACTTTAGATTATTTTTAGAGGTTTCCCTAGGGTACACAATATACATCTTTATTTTATCAAGGGCTACCTTCACATATTACTGTATCACCTCACATATAGTTAAGAACACTACCAAGGCATACTTAGAATGTCACCCGCTCATTTTTTGCAGTCATACATTTTACTGTTACATATTTTATAAATGCAATACTTTGCTATTTTTGCTTTAGACAGTCAAATATTTTTTAGAGTGATTTTAAAGAACTAGTATGTTTTATTGGCCTCCATTTTGACCATTTCCAGTGTTCTTCTTTTTAGAGATCCAAGTTTCTGTTTAGGATTCTATGCCTTTTGCCTAAAGAATGTTTTTCAGTGTTTCTTAGAGTGTAGGCCTGCAGGTGATGAATCCTTTCACTTTTTGTTTGTCAGAGTCTTTCTTTTGCTTTGGTTTTCAAAAGATAACTGGTTATTCTGGCTATAGAACCCTGGCTTGATGGGGTGTTTATGGTTTGTTTTACTTTAGCATTTTAAGGATGTTGATCCATTTTCTTATGGCTTGAATAATTTCTGGTAAGAAGTCTGCTCTAATTCTTATCTTCATTCTTTTGTGTGTAATGTATCTTTAGCCACTTTGTCACAGTTTTTCTTCATCTTTGCTTTTCAGTGGTTTGAATGCAATGTGTTTAGATGTGAGGGTGTCTTGGATGGGAGAGGGGTGGGCGTTTATCCTGCTTGATGTTCTCTGAGCTTCCTGGATCTGTGGCTTAATATCTTTTTAAAATCTGGGGACATTCTCAACTGTTATCTCTTCAAATACTTCTTCTGCTCCATTTTCTTTGGTTTCTGGAATTCTCGTTACATATACATTAGACCATTTTCTGTTGTCCGATAGCTCTTGGATACTTTGTCTCTCATTTTTTTCTCTCTCACTTTTTCTTCTTGTGTTTCTGTTAGAGTAATTTCTACTGACCTGTATTCAAATTTACTGATTCTTTCCTTGGATGCATCCAGTGTTCCAATAAGCCTGTTGAAACCTTTCTTCATCTCTATTACTGTTTGTTTGGTTTCTTTTTAATTTCTAACATTTCCATTTGACACTTTCCTATGGTTTCTACCTCTCAGCTAAAATTCCCCGTTTGTTCAGAAATACTGTCCCTCCTTTCCACCAGAGCCTTTAACAGGTTAGTGATATTTATTTTAACTTCCAGTCTCAGAGTTCTGGTTTTTGGGTCACCTCTGAATCTTTTTATTTCTTGTCCCTTGATAATGGGATTGTGGCGTTGTTGTTTTTGTGTCACGTGATTTTTGATTGACTGCTGGACTATGTGTATAGAAATGAGGTAAATAGTATTTATACCTGAAAATGGGAAAACTTCTTTGGCTAGACTGATGGCGTGGGGGAGCTGAGTTGAGCTAGTCAGTTGTTGAATTAGGTTCGGATTTTGTTGTGCTGAGGTTGCCTTCAGAACACCGCTGGGTTCTTAAAATCTTTTTTAAAAAAAGAATAAAAAGGGGTGCCTGGGTGGGTCAGTGGGTTAAAGCCTCTGCCTTCAGCTCAGGTCATGATCCCAGGGGCCCCGCATCAGGCTCTCTGCTCAGCAGGGAGCCTGCTTCCTCCTCTCTCTCTCTCTCTGCCTGCCTCTCTGCCTACTTGTGATCTCTGCCTGTCAAATAAATAAACAAAATCTTTAAAAAAATGTATAAAAGAACACCACTGGGTTCAAATTCCTCTAGTGTTATCTTGGGCATAGGGTGGGTGCTGGAGGGCCAGAGGGATCTTCTGTGTTCCTAATCCACCCTCCTCCCTCATCCTTCTCTGTGTATCTAAACCCCAAGAGGGTATCTCCACACTCTCGCCCACCACACTCTCAGTGGTTGACTGCTGTGCTGGTAGTCGGTGCATGCTGGCCTGGAGCCAAGAGAAGTTTTCTGCTGAGCCAAGAGAAGTTTACTGCTGTCTGTGTCCCGTCAGTTAACTCAGGCAGGCCCTGTGTGTCCGGCTCTTGGACTTGGAGCTGTCAATCATGTTGCTCCTTACTTACTTGTCATCAACTTCTCCCCTGTATCTTCACAGGTTTTGTGTAGGAAAAAGCCTCCTTCCCCTTGTTCCACAGTAGTGGACCTCCAGCAGTAATGGGCTAGGATCCTGAGCCAGGACTAAGTATGAGCGGGCTAATTTCTGGACTTACTATTCTGTTCCATCAATATATTTGTCTGTTTGTTAATCTGACCCCCATACCACACTGTCTTGATTACTGTAGCTTTATAATTAATCTGTTAATCATTTTCAGAGTTTGTTCCCTTACTGAATTTTAGAATCAGTGTATCAGTTTCTACCAAAAACAAAACAAAACAAACCTGTTGAAAGTTTGATTGAAATTGCATTAAATCTATAGATCAAGTTGGGGAAGAAGTGATATCTTAATAATATTGAATCTTCGTAATGTCTATAAACACAGTATCTCTCTCAATTTAGTTAAATCAATTTATTTAAATCTTCAGTAATTCATCTCAGAAATATTTTGTAGTTTTTGGTTACTGATTTTATACATTTTTTTTGTCAGATGTATTCCTAAATATTTCCTGGTTTTTTTTTTTTAATGTCAACATAAATTTTTTTTTTAAATTTTTCCAATTTTTTTCCATTTCTGACTGCTTATTGCTGGTATATTATATATTGATATTTGTAAGCTAATTGTGTATTCTGCAATTTTGCTAAACTCACTTATTCTAAGAGCATTTTTATAGATTCCATAGGATTTTCTATGGAGATGATCATGTCATGAGATTATTTGAGTATATTTCATGATTCCATTCTATCCATTCTGTTGGCTCACTAACTGTGATTCTTTTGATCATACGATTTTGGTGGTTGCTTTAGGGTTCATGGTATATGTCTTTATCTCATCACAGTTCACCTTCAAGTGACATTATACTGCTTCACATATACAGTATAAGAACCTTAAGCACTATCCTTCCATTTCTCTTCTCACAGCCTTTGTGCTCTTGTGGTCATACATTTTGCTTCTACATGTATTATAAACACCAAAATAGATTTTTTTTTTGCTTTAAATACTTGATTACATATTTTATTGGGTCTGTATTTTAATAGATATTTACTCTCTATTACTCATCATTTCTGAGTGTTTTGTGGCAAGAGGATTTTTCAGAGTATCTTTCTGCTGAAAAGGGAAATCTTCTAGTGGTCTAATAGATTGTGAATGGGCCTCAAAGAATGATAATAATTGATAATAATAATTGATATATGAATGCACAAGGATGTCCATATACTGAAGCCAGCCCCCTTAGCCACATGATGGCCCCTTATTTACCCTCCAAAGCTGGGCTCTCTCAAAAGGGCACGGGAGGGGCGCCTGGGTGGCTCAGTGGGTTGAAACCTCTGCTCAGGTCATGATCCGAGGGTCTTAGGATCGAGTCCCGCATCGGGCTCTCTGCTCAGCGGGGAGCCTGCTTCTCCATCTCTCTCTGCCGCCTCTCTGCCTACTTGTGATCTCTGTCACATAAATAAATAAAATCTTTAAAAAAAAGGGTACTGGAGACAGCACATTTGATCGTATGAGTGGCCTTTCTTCCTAGAGACCCCGATCACGTCTTTTGACACTTCAGTGATCATTTCTCTATATATTTTCCCATAACGTTATTCCTTAGATATTCCACATAAGCAAGTGTTGCCTTATTTACAAACTTGTGAGCTCTTTGGAGGTGGTGAATGTCTCTCAGCATTCTCTGGTGCTCCCACAGTGCTAACCCTAGCACGCGATAGGTGCCTTCTGGGGCTAGTGGCTTATGAATATCAGAGAGGAATGGATGAAGTAATGTCAATAGTTATAAATACAAGATTCTGGGATTTTAGAAACTCTTAAGTAGCCAAAAAAAAAAAAAATTCATATACAAGTCCTAGTGATCATAAATGAAGTCACCAAATAGTGGGCCGGGCCACACCTTTCTCTACTTTGTAGAACTCATGAATCAGACTTCTTTACCCAGCTGGCTTACGTAGTCTAATATAATGAGATTCCTTGGCCTAGTCTCATATATGGAGTTCAAAAGCTATTGTTAGCATGCCCCTCCCACTCTTTGAGTAGAATCAGAATCCGTTCCAATATTTTTTGGGGGTCTTATTCTGCCATTCATATGTCTACTCTATTCTCAGTGTGGTAGGAAGTATCAGATGTAAGTTCCCCCTCACGAAGCTCACTGTGACACTGAGGCATCGAAAACATAAAGGCCTCTATGTTCACAGCAATCCATTTGCCTTCATTATTTTTCTAACCGAAATGCCAGCCAAGCCAAGCCAACATGTTCATTTCCTTTTGGCACTCCCTGTAAGTACGCACCCTTCCCAGGTCATTATCTTCAACTCATCAATTCTGTTCTTTTTCTTTCAGGCTCCTTTTTTTTTTTTTTTAAGATTTTTTAAAAATTTATTTGTCAGACAGAGATTGCAAGTAGGCAGAGAGACAGACAGAGAGAGAGGAGGAAGCAGGCTCCCTGCTGAGCAGATCATAAATGAAGTCACCAAAATAGGACCCGGGGATCATGACCTGAGCCAAAGGCAGAGGATTTAACCACTGAGCCACCCAGGTGCCCCTCTCTCTCAGACTGCTTAATTGAAATTCCCAACCCACATTTTGTGCGGCAGATGAATTCATGTTGGTTGGGGTCCTTAAAGATTGGTTCGCGAGAGCCTGAAACAGCTGCGAGGCTATAGGCTGAAGGGCAAGCAAAAAGGAAAGTGGAAATAGAGTTTGCTTGCAGGGCTCGAGAGGAGAACCACCCCCTCTTCTCTCCCTTACTGAGACGGCCTCGGTTCAGGATTTCATCATTTATAAGAACTGTTGCAAAAGTCTCTAACTTGGCCGCCTGCCCCCAGACCCCCCTGACTAGAGTTCACTCTTCACATGCTTTACGACAGTCATCTTTCCCCCTTGCTGGTCCAGGAATGTCCCTCCTGCCCAGAGACCTTCAGGGGCTCCCTACTTCTCAGAAGAAAATCAAGTCTTTCCTAGTAGAAAACATTCAGATCACATCAACCGTGCATGATGAGTAACAGGGGTATGAGTGTATATGCATGGGGATTTTTATACATTTATTGACACGGTTACACACTATTTAGTAAAACCAGTTTGGCAAAAGTGCTTTAGCCCAAGACAAGTTAGTTGAAGTGATGATTTGATTAAAAAAGGATATCCCCAGAAGCATTTCTGCCACCTTATTTTAGAGTTTGAGATTTCCCTTGTTCTTTTTGCTCTAGATAGCTTACTTTTATCCAATTGTTCCTACTCTCTGCTTTTTAGAATATCAAACATTTTGAAACAACTGAAATATCCAGTCTACACATTGTAAGGAGCTGTTTAAACAAATTGTAAAATATTGTAAAATGTATGCATAAAATATAAAATGTATAAAATGTATGCACAAATATTATCTACGGTGACTTTCTAGTTCTAAAACCCAAAATTGCTTCCAATTCATAAAGTCATGGAAACATTACCAAACAAGATCTGCTGTAATTACTTAAAAATGATTCTGAAAAAAACCTCCAAATTCTATAGCTTTTTTGAGCTACTTCTTTTGTAGTTTTATTTTCTTTTTACAAAGTCAATTCAAATTATGACAAAAATGAGAAAAGGCAGACAACTACAGACACACACACACACACACACACACACACACTAACAACTCATAGTGTCTCCCTACTCAGTGATAGCTACTTCTAGATCTTCTGGTAAAAACGGAATGATATGATGCATATTACTTGAAAACAACTGCGTTTAATTTCTGCAGTCCTCCACTGTTGAACATTTAGGTTGAGTTCAATAAATCCCATATTTTGTGCATTTAAGTTTTTATGACTTTTTTTTTTTTTTTTTTTTTTTTTTGCTATGAGTAGCAGTACAAAACAATAATAACTAGATAAAATTGATCTGAAACCGAAAATGAAAGGTTTGGGCAAAACTCCCCAGAATTCTGAAAAATGGTTTTACACAAAAATTGTAAAACCACCTCAAAGCATATACTAATACCCTATGTAACAGAACCCAAGATGATATATTTATCTTCAAACAAATCCTCATCTTTAGCTGCTTTTGGCAAACATCTGCAGCCTTTCAGGCTGTGAGGATCTTTAAGAAGTAAATTCCTTCCTGCCCAAGATGATCAGTTTTCCCTGCAAGTAATGCTTTTTGACTAAAAACAGGTTTGTCTTACAACAGTTTGTTGTATCTGTTAGCACGGTAAACTAGCAGGAACTTATCTGAGACTTTACTATTTCTTCTCTTATGAGAAGAAATGGGCTTCTCTCTGTAATTTCTGATCAGGATCTTAGCACCAAGTAACAAATTTAATAATTTGTATCCACCTCCCTTCCAAGCTCATTTAAAAACATTAGGTGCAGGCTTCTCTGCTAGCCTTTTGTTCATCTTTACTCTATAACCACATTGTCTGGATTATTGTAACCTTGTAATAAGTCTCAAAATCAGAAGTGTTACTTCTCCAACTTAGAGAAAGTCGCTTTTCAAAGTTGTTTTGGCTATACTGGGTCTTAGGCATTTCCATGCAAATTTGGGAATCAGTTTGTTAGTTTTTGCAAGAAATTTGGATGTGGGGGAGGAATATGGTTACCTTAGCAATACTGATTTGTCCAGTCCATGAGCATGGTATATGTCTCCATTTGTTTAGGTCTGCTTTATTTTCTCTCAGTAGTGGTTTGTGGTTTTTAGTGTACAGGTCTTTCTCATCTTTTGTCACATTTATCCAGAAGTGGTTCATACATTTTGATGCTATTGCAAATGATACCTATATTTTTAAACTTCAGCCAATTGCTAATGGATAGAGAGATAATTGATTTTCACGGACTGATGTTTTGTCTACGGCGACCAACACTTATATGAACATCTGATGTTCAAAATAAGTGTAAGAGCAATTCAGTTGAGATCGTCTTTCAACAAATTGTACTGGGATGATTGGATATCCATATGCAAAAATCCCGAAACCAAGCCAATACGGAACTTTAAATCTGCACTTTGTATTATATAAGAAATTAACTCAAAATGATTCACAGACAGAAATGTAAAATCTTAAGGCTATAAAACATCTAGAAGTAAACCTTTGTGAACTTGAGTTAGCAAAGATTTCTTAGAGAGGACACTGAAAGCATAATACATAAAAGAAAGAAACTGAACTTCATCAAAATGAAAATTTTCTGTTCTTCATCAGACACTGTTAAGAGAATGGAAGGACAAGCCACAGACTCTAAGAAAATATTTGCAGATCGTATTTGATAAAGGTCTTGTGTCCCAAATATATAAAGAACTTTTGAATTCAATAATAATTCAACACTCAGTTTTTAAAAGAGCAAAGACGCTTTACCAAAGAAGATGTATTTGATGGCAAATAAGCACATGGAAAGATGCTCAACATCACTGGTTATTAGGAAAATGCAAATTAAAAACTATGAGAAAAAAATACAAGAGTCCACTACACACCTATTAGAATGGATACAATTAAAGAGACTGACCAACCACACACACACACACACACACACATACACACACACACACACACACACACACACACACAGTTTGGTAAACAAATGAGGTGATTGAATGTGTTAACCTTATTGTGGTTGTCGTTTCACAAGATGGACATATATTAAATCATCGTGTTGTATATCTTAAGCTTACACAATGTTATATGTCAATTACATCTCAATAAAGCTGGAAAAAATTTTTCAAAGGGGAAAAAGAAAAAAGACTGGCCCTACCAAGTTCTGACAGGGATGTGGAGAAACTGGAATTCACACATCACTGGTGGGAACATTAAAAAACACACACATGTCATATGATTCAGCCATTCTGCGCCCACTGTGTCCACCCAAAAGAAATCCAAGCCTGTGTCCACACAAAACCGATATGTGAATGTTCATAATAGCTTTAAGCGTAACAGCCCCAAACCAGAAACAACCCAGACGTCCTGTAACAACCGAGTGGGTAAAGGAATGGTGTGATACCCATGCAAGGTGTGATACCCATGCAAGGTGTGATACCCATGCAATGAAATACTTCTCAGCAATAAAAAGGAATGAACTATTGTTACAAATTATAAGATGGAGGGAGAATTCTCAGAACAATTCCCTTGACTGAAAGTAGCCAGAAAAGAAAGAGTACATTTTGTATGACTTCATTTATGTAACATTCTAGAAATGACAGCAAGTCAAGAGCAACAGAAATCCCAGGGAGGTGGCCTGGGGGATAGGGCTGGGTGGCAGGGAGGGGTTACTCAGGACAAGAGGAAATTTTGGTAGTGAGGGTTATGTTTACCTTCATAATCATGATGGTGGAGACATTTACCTCGAAACATATCAAATCATGTAATTAAGTGTATGAAGTTTATTATCTATTACATCTCGCCCAGCCCGTTCAGGAAACTACTAAGGAACAGGAGGAGCTGCTGAACAGCAGCAGTACCTTTGTGAGGTCCACAACGAGGCTGTAGGTGATGGGCTTTGGAGGTCCTGCTGGCAGAGTTCTCGGCACTTGCAGGGCTCTGAGTAAAGCTCATGTCACTTTCACACTGTGCTGGTCCACTTTCACACTGTGCTGGTCCAGCTGACCAGGTCACCAGCGTAAGTCAGATTCTTAGATGCGGCGCAGGGAATCCATAGACTCAAGAAAATAAAACTTAAGGAAACAACGGCAGAGCTACCGAGATCACACCAAGCCAGCCGGCGGCCACTGTGGATGGAACCTCTGGGCAAGTCCTGGGTAGACAGACTAGCGCGACTGGCTGTAAAGTATTGGGAGTCTTGCCTGAAAACACGCCCACCCCAACCGCCCACAACATGGGGTGAACTACTCTTGGAGAATCTATGAATGGGCTTTAATGGGGCCCCGGCCCCCAAATGAGATCGTGTGCATTCATGCATTTTTCTGGGGAGAGGGTTCCTGCTTTCATCGGACACTGCGAAGCTCCCTGACCGCAAGAAGCGCCAACAAGGGTAAAGGCAGCCCATCTCTCCTTCCTCCTCCCTCCTCTCTAGCTCCCCGGGAAGAAAACCGATGAGTCACGCCTTCGGTTCTTCCTGCCGAGATGACATCTGTGCGACCTACATTCGTCTGGAATACACGAGCCACCACCGACTTGACCCTTCCCCTTGCCGGAGCGCGCCCTCCGCCAGCCCCGGGGCGCCCGCGCCCTCGCACGGCTTCCTGCGGCTCCCGGTCCCGAGTGCAACCTGCCCAACACGTTTTCTCTCCCCGGGGACGCAGTCTCTACCGCGTCCTGTCCTGCCGCCACCCACTCGTATTATTTGCTTTTGTTCGAGGGTAGAGGCCGCGTCGCTTCCCGCGCACCCCTGCGGGCAGTGCTTGCCGTGCGGCAAGTGCGCGGCTTTCGCGGCGGGGCTCGGAGAACCGCCTTCCCGCGTTTCTCCAGATCGCTGTGAAACCACCCCACCCCCCCCCCCACCCCCGGAGCCCCCGGAGCCCCCGGAGCCCGCAGTGCAGACGCAGCTTCTTCCCTCTGCCTCGCGAATGCGGACGGCGTGGGATTCAAAGCGCGGCCGCCCGTCTCGCTGCCCCGCGTGAGCCCGCGAGCTGGGGCGGGTCGGCGGTCGGCGCTGCCCTCCCCACCGCTGCCTGCAGGTGTCCCCGTCCCCTCTCCCCGCGGGCGCTGCGCCCTTTCGCCGGCACCGAGCGGCGGTCGGGGAGGTGCGGCGCTCGCTGCCCCCCGCCCCCCGCCCCGCACGGGGCGCGCGCCTCTCCCTACCCGGCGTCGCGGGCTGGAGCAGCAGCAGCAGCAGCAGCGACAGCAGCAGCGGCGGCGCGGGGAGCGCGCGGACCCTGCAGCCCGAGGGCGGCCGCGGGGCCATGGCCGGACGCTGGGCCGCTCTCCCGCCCGCCGGGCCCTGGGCTCGCAGCGGCCCGGACGCCCCGCCGGCCGCGCGGGCAGACGCCGGACCGTCGCGGAGGAGGTGGCGGGCGCAGCTGCCGGGACCGGCCGCCCCGCGAGTGGCATTCGCTTTCGCTTTTGCTTTAGCCCCCGGAGGGCCGGGGAGAGGTGAGGAGCCGCGACGGATCCGTGACTCAGCATCCCCACCCCCTCCTCTAGAAAAAGCCCCGCGGCCGCCGTCGTGCCCCCCGCGCAGCCGCCCGCGTCCCCCGAGCGCCGCTGGCTGCGCGGGGCGGGGGCCGTCCCCTGCCGGGGCCTGGGGTCCTCCCCCTGCTCCTGTCTCCTCGCCCCTGGGGACCCCAGAAGTCCGTTTGGTCTTGTGTCTCGTCGCAGCGGGAGCCGGCGCCGTCGGGAAGGAACGCTTCTCTGGGCGCGCGGCTGCTGGGCGTTCGCAGCGGGTTTCTGCGGCGCCGGCCCTTCCCGCGCCCCGCCGGCCTCCGACCTCCGGGAACAAGTGTCCCGGCTCTGCGCGGCAGGCGGGCGAGTGGCCCTGGGCTCCGCGGCGGCCTCCGGGCCGGGTGACCGCGGCAGTGTCGCCGCGCTGTGGCTGTCGGCTGTCCTGCCCCCTGTGCCACCTGCTCACGCCTGCTGCGTCTCTGGCACCAGCGTTTTGTCTGAATCCGGTCGCGAATTTCTTCCCCCAAGAAAATGTCAGACACTTGAAGGGGGCGTGGGAGGCAGGAGCAGGTTGAAGGCCTCCTCTCCTCGCCGTGCTGCCTCTCTTTAGACGAGTTCTACTCTGCCGTCTTCCTCTTTCGCACGTGGGTTTTTAATATTTTTTCTTTCTTTCCTTCTTGGGATCTCAAGTGAAGCCTGACGTTATTAGAGACCCGTCTGTGATGAGAGCTCTGGGCGCCCACTCAGAAATTCCCGGTTAGGAGGAAATTAGGCAAGACGAGCCATCTGGGCTGCAGTGGTAACATCCAGAATCACTACAATATAGTGTCACAACCGGGAAACTGACCTTCGTGAAGATCCTCAGGCCTTCAGCAAATTTTGTGGGCTTTCCGTGCACTCACGCACTTGCATATTTAGCTCTGCAAAGGTTTGTCACACACGGATCGGTCGGTGACCACGCTGTCAACACTGGGCATAGGGCCTTCTCGAGGATCCCTCCTTCTCCTTTGTTACAGCCACAGTGGCCTTCCTCTCTCAGCCTCGCTCTGCGCCCTGGCAACTGCGGACCTATGCTCCATCTCTAGGATTTGGTCCCTTGAAGAATGCCTGTAAGTGAAACGGTGCAGTTCCTAACCTTTAGAGGTGGACTTTTTTCCTCCCAGTGAAATCCCCTGGAGATCCCTTCGGGCTGTCCTGTCAGTGGTTTGTTCCATTTATGAGGAGCACTGCTAGTTTCTTTTTCTAAAATGTAGGCATCTCTGCCATTACACTCCAGTAATCCCCTGCTTTTATACACGCGTTAGTTTCCTAGACCTGTTTTAACAAAGTACCCAGCAGTGCAGTTGCTGCGTCATAGGGAAGCTCTATTTTTAATTTCTTGAGGAATCTCCACACTGTTCTCCAAAGTGGCTGCACTAACTTGCATTCCCACCAACAGTGGAAGAGGGTTCCCCTTTCTCCACATCCTCTCCAACACATGTTGTTTCCTGTCCTGTTGATAAACAATCCTACAATTTGTATGGAACCAGAAAAGACCCCGAATTGCTAAGGAAATGTTGAAAAAGAAAAACAAAACTGGGGGCATCACGTTGCCTAATTTCAAGCTTTACTACAACGCTGTGATCACCAAGACAGCATGGTACTGGCATAAAAACAGACACATAGACCAGTGGAACAGAGTAGAGAGACCAGATAAGGACCCTCAGCTCTATGGTCAAATAATCTTCGACAAAACAGGAAAAAATATGCAGTGGAAAAAAGACAGTCTCTTCAATAAATGGTGCTGGGAAAACTGGACAGCTGTATGTAGAAAAATGAAACTCAACCAGTCTCTCATACCATACACAAAGATAAACTTGAAATGGATAAAAGACCTTAACTTGAGGCAGGAATCTATCAAAATCCTAGAGGAGAACATAGGCAGTAACCTCTTCGACAACAGCCACAGCAACTTCTTTCAAGATATGTCTCCAAAGGCAAAGGAAACTAAAGCAAAAATGAATTTTGGGGATTTCATCAAGATCAAAAGCTTCTTCACAGCAGAGGAAACAGTCAACAAAACAAAGAGGCAACCCGCGGAATGGGAGAAGATATTTGCAAGTGATACTACAAAGGCCTGATATCCAAGATTTATAAAGAACTCCTCAAACTCAATACTTAAAATACAGATAATCATGTCAAAAAATGGGCAGAAGACATGAACAGACACTTCTCCAAAGAAGACATACAAATGGCTATCAGACACATGAAAAAAGGTTCATCATCACTAGCCATCAGGGAGATTCAAATTAAAACCACATTGAGATACCACCTGACACCAGTTAGAATGGCCAAAATCAGCAGGTAGTTTATTGTTTAATTGACTTTGAGGCAGTATTCTCTCCAGTTCTGTATTTTATTGACCAGGTATCTCTTTTTTCTTAGCGCTTATACACATAGAAAAGACAATAATGAATGGATGCCACACAGATAAAACAGCAGCATTGAATAGTTTTCAGACCTCTTCCAAGTCTTCCAGAAAAGCTGAGTTACATTCCCCCAGACACACACTTGTTAAATACCACTCTTTGCCACCTGTTATTTTGTCAATAACCTGGCTGCCCCTCCCCTGTAGGAGTCCTGTGGATATCTGCTTTTGAGCTTATGGGTGAGAATTATGATGCCGAAGGGATATATATATATATATATATATATTTCTCAAAACCATGATGAGCTATCCCCTTACACCTGTAAGAATAGCTGTTTCCTTCTTCAGAGTAGCTATTATCAAAGGACAAGAAATAACAAGTGTCGGTGAAGATGTGGAGAAGTAGGAACCCTTGTGCACAGTTGCTGGGAACATAAACTGGTGCAGCTGGTATGCAGAACAGTATGAAGTTTCTTTTAAAAATTAAAAATAGAAGTACCATGAGATCCAGCCATTCCACTTCTGGGTATTTATCCAAAGAAAACAAAAACACTAACTGGAAAAAGACACCTGCCCCCCACCCCCATGTTCACTGCAACATTATTTATAATAGCCAAGATACATCAACAACCTGAGTGTCCATTGATGGATGAGTGGGTAAGGAAATTGTCTTACACACACATGCACACACAGACACGAATATTATTCAGCCATAAAAAGGGGAATGAAATCTTGCTATTTGTGACAACATGAATGCACCTCAAGGGCATTGTGCTTAGGGAAATGATAGAGAAAGACAAATGATGTATGATCTTTCTTATCTATGGAAACTAAAAACTAAAAAAAAAAAAAAAAAAAGGAAATTTGATACAAAAACACTATTTGAAACGACAGCCCTGGGGCTCATCTTGATGGATATAAAGTAACATTATTATTTGTATGAAAAGACATTATAGAAGAAAAATGGAATGTAAAATAGTATTCTGAAGACAAAGTAATTGCTTGTTACTATGCAGAACACTTGTGTGTACATTAGTAAAGACAGATTATATAGGACGTTGTAAAATACACATAGAAAGAAAAAGAAGGGTAAGGTGGACCAAGAATGCTTTATGGGGGAAGGTGCCACTTTAGGTATGTTCTCATTGAGAAGATGACATTTGAGCCAAGACATGAAGGAGACAAGGGCATTTGGCAGGTGGATAACAGGGGGGAGGAAGAATGTTCTAGACAGAGTGGACAGCCCATATGGGCATCCTAAGGCAGGATTGGTATGCCTGGTGAGTTCCAGAGCCTGGCTGGCCGGAGTACAGTGAGCAAGGGGAAGGTATTAGGGGAAGAGATTGGAGGTATCATAGAACAAGGCTATGTGGGGCCTCTTGTAAGGACTTTGGCTTTTACCCCGTGTGAAATGGGGAGCCATTGTATGATTTTAAAAACAGGAGTGAGGCCTTTGGACTTGTTTCTTTAAAGGATCACCCCGGCTCCTGTGTGGAGAATAGACGGGGGGCTGGTGGGAGCCAGGAGGCCGGTTAGATGGCTCCTGCAGTGATCTACATAGTAAGTATGTAAGGAAAGAAACAGTAAAAAGTTTAAAAAATGAAATTAAATTTCATCATTTCTGCCTCCTTCAGTGGTTCTCCACAGACTTCAGTATAAAATCCAAACTCCCCGGTGTGGTGATGAGTGGAAGATCCCTGGTCTGGTCCCTTCTTCCTCTCACTCACATCGTGTCTCTTATTACTGCTATACTCATTGTCTCAATCCCATGCATGTCAAGCCTTTGTACTGTCTCCTTTCCCGGGAATATCTTTCTCCACGTCTACTATAATTTGGCTGTTCTTTACAATGCAGCTCAAGAACCTCCTTCAGAAAACAAACCTTGACCCCCTTTCCCCATGTGGCGTTAGCCCCTCTCTGTGCATACTCTACCCCACTGTGTTATAATGATCTCTTTGTTTATGGTGGTTTTTACTGGTGGCTTTCCAACTTGGCGGACCCAGACCTTTTTTTCTTACCACAACTCCAGCACACACGGATACGGGTTTATTCTTTGTAAACTACCTAAGATGGTTGTAGAGAAGGGTGTCAGCTAAAAATGTTAAGTGCAAGTTAGGAGTTGAGAGTGTTGAGAGAAATACTAGCACTATCAATGATACTGAGCCGGAGCCATCTGTCAAGGCAGGGTGCCAGAGCACGGGGAAGATAGATGGATGAGTGGGTAAGGAAATTGTCTTACACACACATGCACACACAGACACGAATATTATTCAGCCATAAAAAGGGGAATGAAATCTTGCTATTTGTGACAACATGAATGCACCTCAAGGGCATTGTGCTTAGGGAAATGATAGAGAAAGACAAATGATGTATGATCTTTCTTATCTATGGAAACTAAAAACTAAAAAAAAAAAAAAAAAAAAAAAGAATACAAAAACACTATTTGAAACGACAGCCCTGGGGCTCATCTTGATGGATATAAAGTAACATTATTATTTGTATGAAAAGACATTATAGAAGAAAAATGGAATGTAAAATAGTATTCTGAAGACAAAGTAATTGTCTTCACGAGCAGATGATAAGAGAAACTCCACCCTACGTAAGTTCCAACAGCTGGAACCAATGTTCCCAGTGTTCCCACTATCACTTTTGACATCGAGACTACACCCAACTAAGTGATAAACTCATAAAGTGAACTGCCCCAAGATAAGGCAGCTTCGTCTTCCACTCCCAATGACCCCATGAGAAGCCCCTACTGACCCTCATCTACCTAGGAGCCCAACTTGTCCTTCCCCCGTGGGGTTCTTGATGGTCTCCCCGTTCTTTTCCACTCCCAAACCCTCCCCTACCTTCCCGATCTTACCTCCTTCTGAAGAGAACTTGGAAAAAGAGAAAAACCTTTAATGAATCTCCTGCTTTCAGCTTTGTTTTTTTTTGATTCATCCCTAAGTAACTAGGATAAAACCGAGGAAGAAAAGGAGAGAACCTGAGGGTTTCAGGACTGAAAGCCCAGGACTTATCTGGGAATCTCAAACCCAAATGCCTAGAAGGGCCCGACAGCAGGGTTGGTGGGTGGGAGACCAGACGGATTGGGAAGAAAGTCCGTGTAGACTGTGAGGAGGCAGTGTGTGGCCAGTCCACCAGATTTTTGGCTTTTGAAGAAACTTTAAAAATATAGATCCTTCCGTGAAATCTTCCAGTTACAAATAGTGAATGTTGTCTTAGAAAAAAAAGTAATCAGAGCGCCTGGGTGGCTCAGTGCGTTAGGCCTCTGCCTTCGGCTCAGGTCATGATCCCAGGCTCCTGGGATCGAGCCCCGCATCAGACTTTCTGCTCAGCAGGGAGCCTGCTTCCTCCTCTCTCTCTGCCTGCCTCTCTGCCTACTTGTGATCGCTCTCTCTCTCTCTCTCTCTCTGTTAAATAAATAAAAAAATCTTAAAAGAAAAAACAATCAAAACATCACTCAAGTCAAACAAAGCCCATCTACAGGTTTTACAACATCTTATATATAGTAATCTTTTTATTCAGACAACTTTTTTTTAAAAGATTTTATTTATTTATTTGACACAGAGAGAGAGATCAAAAGTAGACAGTGAGGCAGGCAGAGAGAGAGAGGGGGAAGCAGGGTCCCTGCCAAGCAGAGAGCCCAATGCGGGGCTCAATCCCAGGAGCCTGAGACCATGACCTGAGCTGAAGGCTTAAAACCCTCTGAGCCACTCAAGAGCCCCGATTCAGACAACTATTCAGAGTGTTTCCCAGGCCTCCCTGGGTGGCTCAGTTGGTTAAGCATTGGAGTTTCCATTTTGATTTTGGCTCAGGTCGCTCAGGTCATAATATTAGGGTTGTGAGATCGAACCCCATGGCAGGCTTCATGCTGGGTGTGGTGTCTGCTTAAGATTCTCTCTCTCACTCCCTTCTGCTCCTTCCCTCCTCCTTCTCTAAAAATAAAAATAAAAATAAAAGAGCATTTCTCTTCCTTTACCGTGTTAGAAATCAGAAATAGTAATTTACTGACATGAGTTTGAGTCATGAGTTTTGAAATCTTAGATCCATGACCAATCACAATAGGTAACTCACAACCTCTTGGAACATTTTGCAAAAAGTGTGTGTGTGTGTTTGTATTTTTTGCATGAAGGATCCATAAGTTTCATCAGCTTTTTCAAAAGAATCCTTGACATAACCAGTTAAGAATAAAATGTCTACAGATTATAAACATTGTAATTTTGTAAATGTGAGAACCTACAGATTTTGAGTTGAAACATAAGCTATTTATGAACTTAAGATTACTTTATTTCTTTGGGGTTAGAATTGTGGTTAGAGTCATCTCTCTCCTTTCCTTCAAGTGATTTCTACAGCTGTGTCATAAACAATGTGTTAAAAACCACAAGAGACTATGGCCCCAGAGAAACAAACTGAGGGTTTCAGAGGGGCGGGGGGAACAGGGTGCTGGGTATTGAGGAAGGCATGTGTTGTGATGAGCACTGGGTGTTATAAGTATCTAATGAATCATTGAATACTACATCAAGAACTAATGATGTACGATACAGTGGCCAACTGAGCATAATAATTTAAAAAATCTTAATAATTGTGAAGATTGGAAATAATCCAAATGTCCATTAATGGGGCATGAGTGGACGGCTATGTAACATGCATACAAGAAAATACCATCTGGTTATAAAAATTTTTTTGCGCTCTCTCTCTTTTTTTTTTGTTTAAGATTTTATTCATTTATTTGAGAGACAGAGAGAGATAAAGAGTGTGAGAGAGCATGAGCAGGGGTGGGAGGTGGGGCAGAGAGAGAAGTGGGCTCCATCCCAGGACTCTCAGATCATGACCTGAGCCAAAGACAGACGCTTAACCGACTGAACCACCCAGTCGTCCCTCTTTTATTTTCTTAAAGCATAATTGACATACAAGATCCGTTTGTTTCAGGTGTACATCAAAATCATTTGATACTTTTCTACATTATGAAATGGTCCCCATGATAAGTGTAGGTACCCTGTCACCATACAAAGTTATCACAATACTGAATATACTCCCTGTGTGTACATTACATCCCCATGACTTATTTATCTTGTAACCAGAAGTTTGTACCTTTTAATCAATACCCTTCAACTTTTTTTTCCCCCATTTCTTCACCCCCCCTTTCCTCTGGTACCCAAAGGTGTTTCCTGTGTCTATGAGTCTGTTTCCATTTTGTTTTGTTTATTGCTTCTTCTGTTTTTTAGGTTCTCCCATATAAATTAAATCACATGGTCTTTGTCTTTGTCGGACTCCCTCTGACTTCACTTCACTAGAGGGCATAATTATCTTCTAGTCCCATTCACGTTGTTGCAAATGGCAAGATCTCTTTCTTTTCTACGGCTGAGTAATACTCCATTGTGTACATATACAACAAATTTTGTTCATCCACAGATGGACACTTAGCTTGTTTACATGTCTTGGCTATTGTAAATAATGCTGCTGTAAACACGGGGGTGCATATGTCTCTGTGAACTGGTGTTTTCATTTTCTTCACATGAATGCCTGGACGTGGAGTTCCTGGAATTCCAATAGTTTTAGTTTTAATTTTTGAGGAACCTCCACACTGTTTCCCAGAGTGGCTGCACCAGTTTGCAATTCCCCCCAACAGTGTAGGAGGGCTCCCCTTTCTCCACAGCCTCACCACACCACCACATGTGTTGTTTCTTGCATTGTTGATTTTAATCATTCTGCCAGGTGTGAGGTGGTATCTCATTGTGGTTTTTATTTGCATTTCCCTGATAATGAATGATGTTGATCATCTTTTCATGTGTCTTTTGGCTATTTAGATGTCTTCTGTTCATGTCTTCTGCCCATTTTTTTAACTGGATTTTTTTTTTTATATTAAGTTGTGTAGGTTCTTTATATTTTTTGAATATTAATCTCCTTTTAAAAAGTTTTGAACCATGTGGGGCGCCTGGGTGGCTCAGTGGGTTAAAGCCTCTGCCTTCGGCTCAGGTCATGATCCCAGGGTCCTGGGATCGAGCCCCACATCGGGCTCTCTGCTCAGCAGGGAACCTGCTTCCTCCTCTCTCTCTGCCTGCTTCTCTGCCTACTTGTGATCTCTGTCTGTCAAATAAATAAAATCTTAAAAAAAAAAGTTTTGAACCATGTTGTATCATCTACTTTAAAAATTTAAAAATTGTCATGAGAACATTAAACATCTTATTTTCAAAGTAATACTTTTAATTCACGGGTGATTTTTAAAAATTAAAACATGGCAAGCCAAAGCTGTAATGCAGTTTTCCAGGTATGCTTTCCAGTGAAAGTTTACTTTGACCATTTTATTAGGAAGATGTTTAGTATAAAGTAGCTGTTTTAAAAGATTTTATTTATTTTATTTGTCAGAGAGAGAGAGAGAGAGAGTGCACAAGCAGGGAGAGGCAGAGAGAATAGCAGGATCCCCACTTTGCAAGGAGCCCGTTGTGGGACTTGATCCCAGGATCCTGGGATCATGACCTGAGCCTAAGGCAGTGGCCCAACCAACTGAGCCACCCAGGCATTCCTAAAGTAGCTGTTTTAAATAAATAATATACCTAAAGTAAACAGGCTTCTAAAATGAAAATGTTTCCAACAAAATGAAAATACAAAATGTTTCCAAAATAATTAACTAATAAGAGATTTAAGGTCTAGCATGCTGGTAGACTGGCAGACTCAGTTAGGCAAGACTGTTGCCTACCTAAAAGATAGTTCATATGTTCCAGACACTCTCTTTACACACTCTTCCAAAATAAATGGACAATTTTTGTTTGCTGTTTTAGTTCCAAAAGAAATTTGAAAACAGAGATGTGCTTTATACCTTGTGACTCATTTTGAATAGCTTTGAAAGGAGGGGATATGCCTTTTTTACTCTTTCTCCTCCTTTCTGGCAGAGATGCAGACATAATGACTGGAGCTCCAGCAGTCCTATTGGACCATGAGCATTCCTGGTAATCCAAGCACAAACCACCCATATAGTAGAAACAAGATAGAAAAGTCTGGGTCCCTGACTCCAGGAGAACCACACCAGCCTGGACTATCTTCCTTTGACTTCTTGAATTTGAGAGATATTAAATACCTATCTAATTTGTCATTATTATTTTTGGTTTCTCTCTTACTAACAACTAAATGTTACTGTAACAACACACTTAAAAAGAGAAATTACATTTCAGATAGACTTGTGTTTTTTCCCTTATAGATTTTCCTTTTATTAGCCATGTTATTTTCATTTCTGCAATGGAAAAATATATAATATACTCATTATTTTCATCAATTTTGAGATACTATTAAGCCTGTTCTCACATCTTCATTAGTGGCTTAGAATAAATTTTGTTATATTTCATTTATAAAATGCATACAATTATGTTGCACTTTTAAAGAAAAAGAGGCCAGTTATTTTTTTTTTTCTTTTTTAAAAAAATTATTTTTATTAACAGATAATGTATTATTTGCCCCAGGGGTACAGGTCTGTGAATCACAGCACTCACCATAGCACATACCCTCCCCAATGCCCATCACCCCACCACCCTATCTCTCTACTCCCCCACCCCCCAGCAACCCTCAGTTTGTTTTGTGAGATTAAGAGTCTTATGGTTTGGCTCCCTCACAATCCCCGCCCTGCCTCTCAAATTCCTCCTATCAGGGAGATCATATGATAATTGTCTTTCACTGACTGACTTATTTTGCTCAGCATAATACCCTCTAGTTCCATCCATGTCATTGCAAATGGCAAGATTTCATTTCTTTTGATGGCTGCATAGTATTCCATTGTGTATATACATACATATATATATATATATATATAAATATATATATATATATATATACCACATCTTTTTTTTTAAGATTTTTTATTTATTTATTTGACAGAGAGAGAGGCAGAGAGAGAGGAAGGGAAGCAGGCTCCCTGCCTAACAGAGAGCCCGATGTGGGGCTCAATCTCAGGACCCTGGGATCATGACCTGAGCCGAAGGCAGAGGCTTTAACCTACTGAGCCATGCAGGCACCCCGATACCACGTCTTCTTTATCCATTCATCTGTTGATGGACATCTAGGTTCTTTCCATAGTTTGGCTATTGTGGACTTTGCTTCTATAAACATTGGGGTGCATGTGCCCCTTCTGATCCCTACATTTGTATCTTTAGGGCAAATATCCAGTAGTGCGATTGCTGGCTCATAGGATAGCTCTATTTTCAACTCAACACCCAAAGAATGAATAATCCAATCAAGAAATGGGCAGGAGACACGAACAGATATTTCTTCAAAGAAGACATCCAGATGGAGAAAGGAGGAATAAGAAAATATATATATATATTTTTAAATCACATATATGTATTGTAATTAAACTGGTGAATAAAACAGAGCCACCCACTTGATTTTGGGTGTATTCTGGTCTCTTAGAATAAACTACCTCCCAAAATATTAAAGAAGAAAGAAAAACTTACATATATGCAAAAATAAGGCTAAACATGATGAAGGAATGGAATATGACTGTAAAGATGAAAATTTAAAAAGATTCTAAAAAAGGAGTTGGTAAGTTGGTTGGGAAAAAAAGAGAGAATGTGATCAGGCTGGAGCTAGATTTAGGGTATATTTTGATCTGTTAAAAGAAATTATATCCCAATATTTTAAAGAAAAGAAAACTATATGTATACACAAATAAGGTTAAATACAATGAAGGGATAAAATATGACTATAACAATGAAAATTTTAAAAGATTTTTTAAAAAGGTATTGATAAGATAAAATAGTTAAAAATGTTAAAAGAGGAAAGAGGAAAAGTAAAAAAAATAGAAGAAAAAATAAAATTAAAAAAATTTAACTTTGCAAGACTAAAGGATCATGGGGAAAAAGCCATGAATTCTATGCGTTGCTTTTCCCTACCTCTGGAGTCCAGCTGTTCTCCTTGATCGGTGAACTTGGTCTTGGCTGGATGTTCTTGCTGATCTTCTGGGGGAGAGGCCTGTTGCAGTGATTCTCAAACGTCTTTGCCGGAGTCGGAACTGCACGGCCCTTGCTAGGGGCCGGGCTAATTCATCTGCTCAGGTTCGCTCTTGGAGCTTTTGTTCCCTGAGCGCTTTCCGTAGAGCTTTTGAGGACGGGAATGAAGATGGCGGCCGCCAGGTCTCCGGGGAGGAGCTGGGAGCTCGCCCCGCTCCTCAGTGCGCCCTCAGAGAAAAGCCGTCAATCCCTCCAGGCTCCCTGGTCTCCAGCACAGCAGGGCTCTGAGCTCACCCGGCCTGTGACCCAGCGTTTCTATCTCTGGTGCACAGCCCCATTTGGAGGCTCCAAACCCAACAGATTCCTGCCGCATGCTCCTTCGCTACTCCTCCCAGAGGAGGAATGGGGGGGCCTCCCGGATCTGCCACTTGTGGGGTCCCTCCTCGAAGAGTAGTGGCCCGAGTGCGCCTCAGATCACAGTTTAAGGTAAGCCCGAGCCGAGAGCCCCCCCGCTTGGCTCCATCTGTGTAACCGGCTTCCCTGCTCCGATACCTGGGAGCTCTGCCACACTCAGACAGCCCTGGCCTTTCTGTGACCCCGTGGGTCCTGAGACCACACTGTCCCCACGTGGGTTCCACCCCCGCTTAGCTTCTGGAGGGACGTCCCTCAGTGGAGCAGACTCTAAAAGTTCCGATTTTGTGCTCCGTGGCCCCCGCTTGCCCCGCCGTGGTTTATCTTCCTGCCGCTTGGGATTCACTTCTCCGCACACCCTTCCTTCCCGAAAGTGTTCGATTCTCTGTTCCTAGAATTGCTGCTCTTCCTCTCTTTCATCTCCTGAGTTTGGAGGTGTTTAGAACGGATTGATAACCGTCTAGCTGAACTCCTGCGACCTAGTGCTATTTCGGTCTGGTACTCCGCCATCTTGCTTCCTCCCCAAGAAGCCTGTTACTATTATATATAAACTAAATAATTGAATTTACGATACAATTGCAAGAACATTTTAAGGTTATAAGGTTTATAAGATTATTCTAATTTGTCTATGAAGGCATATTAACGCTGGTCATTTCTTCATTTAACCTGGTGAGTTCAAGTTTAGGGGAAAATTCTGACTGGTCATGTTACCTACCTAACCCGATTTATAATATTTTATGATTTAGGTCTTTGAGGCAATATCTGGTTCTATCAGTGACCTATAACATACCATTTCTAAATCAGATCTTAGTGGATTTTGAAGGCCACTATCTTGTTAGCTGGATAAACTTGCTCACCCAATTGTCTGTACCCCATAACTCAGGTACACTCATGCAACAATGAAATTTTCTTCATCGATTGACTCTTCCTTTCACAAACGAGTTCTCTGTAGCAGTTGGTGCTGTTTGAGAGCATTTCACTCACGGCAGGACTTCTTTCAAAATTGGAGTCTGCCTTCTCAAACCCTGTCCCTGCTTTACCAACTGAGTTCATGTAATATCCTAAATCCTTTGTTGTTAACTTAACCAGGAGTAGTTCCATCTCAAGAACCCACTTTCTTTGCTTGTCCATAAGAAGCAACTCCTCATCTGTGTGAGTTTGATCACGAGATCACAGTGGTTCATTCCCGTCCTCAGGCTCCACTTCTAACTCTGGGTCTCGGGCTGTTTCCGCCTCCTCTGCAGTGACTTGCTCCACTGAAGCCTTGAGCCCCTCAAAGTCACCCAGGAGGGCTGGAATCAACTTCTCCAAAACTCCTGTGAAGGTGTGTATTTTGACCTCTTCCCATGAATCATGAATGCTCTTAATGGCATCTGGAATGGTGACTCCTTTCCAGAAGGTTCTTAATTTACTTTGCCCAGATCCATCAGAAGAATCACTCTCTCTGGCAACCATCGCCTTGTGGGATGTATTTCTTAAATACGAAGACTTGAAGATTGGAATGACTCCTTGATCCAGGGACTGCAGAAGGGATATTCTTTTAGCGGGCACGAGAACAGTATTAATTTCATTTTCATCTCCATCAGAGTTCTTGGGTGACCAGGTGCATTGTCAATGAGCAGCCATATCTGGAAAGGAACCTTTTTTCTGAGCAGTGGTTCTCAACAGTGGCCTTAAACTATTCAGTGAACCATGTTGTAAACAGAGGTGCTGTCATCCGGGCTTCATTGTCCCCTTTATAGGGCACAGGCCGAGTAGACTTGGCATCATTCTTAAGGTTCCTGGGATTTTCTGAATGGTCAGTGAGCACTGGCTTCAGCTTGAAGTCATCAGCTGCATTAGCCCTTAACAAGATAGTCAGCCATTTTTTTGAGTCCTCTGAGTCAGGCACTGACTTCTCTTCTCCAGCTGGGAAAGTCCTAGATGGACTCTTCTTCCACACTAAGGCTGTTTTGTCTACATTGAGGATCTGTTGTTTCGTGTAGCAACTTTCAGTAATTATCTTTTCCAGATCTTCTGGATAACTGTTTCAATTTGCACTCTTATGTTATGGAGATGGCTTCTTTCTTTGAAGTGCATGAGCCAACCTCCATGGACTTCAAACTTTTCTTCTTCTTTTACTCAGTAGCTGGGAATGGAGAGGAAGTTCCTCAATCTGATGAAGGGCGTGTATGGGAAACCTTCACCTGACCTCATACTTGATGGTGAAAATCTTGGTGCTTTCCTGCTAAAGTTCAGGAGCAATGGATATAGATAGATGCTCGCTTGACCACTGTGAAGCGTTATCCTGGTGGTCCTAGCCAATGCAATGAGGTAAAAATAAATGAGTGAAATGCATAGGGTTTGGAAAGAAAGTAGCAAAGTGTCTTTTTTCATGGATGACATTGTCTATGTAGAAAATCCTAAGGAATCTACAAGTTCTTTAAAAAATTATTGTAGATGTGATGGTTAATTTTATGTATCAACTTTGACTGCTCCATAGGGTGCTCAGACATTTGGTCAAACATTATTCATGTGTGTCTGTGAGGCTGTTTTTGGGTGAGATTAGCATTTGAATCCTATAGACTGAGAAAAGCAGGTGGTCCTCCCTGATGTGGGTGAACCTCATCTAATCATGAGTGATCCGAATGGAATAAGAAGACTGAGTAAGGAAGAAGTCTTCCTGCCTATGTTTGATCAGGGACATCAGTCTTACACCCTCAACACTAACTGGAGCTGGGACTACACCATTGGCTCTCCTGGGTGTCCAGCTTCCCAAACTGGAGATCTTGGGGCTTCATAATACCCTACTGCTTCAATTTCTCGGGAGCCGGAAGCAAGTTGGATGCTCCAACCACTGAGCCAGCCAGGTGCCCCTGATTTTCATGTTACTTTTCATTGTTCATTAGAACTTAATCTTTTAAAGAAAGCTATTTCAGAGTGTAGGGCAGTTCACAGATTGATCCACTTTACAGACCAGAAGCTTCCTCTAGTCCCATTTGTTTAATCATAGTTTTCTTTCTTTCTCTCTTTCTCGCTCTCTTTCTTGTTTTCTTCTTCCTTTTTTTGAAAGAGAGGAGAGAGAGAGAGGAAAGAACACGAGGAGGGGTGGGGCAGAGGGAGAGAGAGAATCTCAGGCAGACTCCATGCCAATCACAGAGCCCAGTGTGGGGCTCAGTCTCATGACGCTGAGATCATGACCTGAGCTGAAATCAAGATTCAGAAGCTCAACAGACTGAGCCACCCAGGTGCCCTGTAGTACATTCATTTTGCCACAAAGTGTTTATCCTGGGCATACTTAGTAGCTACAACATATCAACCTTAGTGGAGGAGAGAGGAATTGAAGAACATCTGGGAGAACTGGTGTATTCATTTTCTCTTGTTGCCATAATACAGGACAACAAACTTAGTGGCTTCAAACAAACACAAATTTATCATCTTACTGTTCTGGAGGTGAGAAGTCATGCACAGGTCTCACTGGCTTTAAAATCAAGGTGTTGATAGAGCAGGGGAGAATCCATTTGCTTATCTTTTCCAGCTTGTAGAGGCTGCCTGTGTTCTTTGGCTGATGGTCCAACTGCTTCATATTCAAAGCCAGCAACACTGTGTCTTTCTGGTCCTTCTTCCACCATCTTTCATTCTCCCCGATGACTCTTCTTTCCTACCTCCCATTTCCACTTTCAAGACCCTCATGATTACATTGAGTCCACTGGATAATCTTGCCATTTTAAGGTCAGCTGATTCATGACTCTCTTTGCATCTACAAACTCAATTCTCTTTTGCCTTCTATGGTAACATATTTACTTATATGTTTCAGGAATTAGGATGCAGATGTTTTGGGGGGGACCATTATCCTGCCTATTACAGCTGGAACTTAGGCACACACATTGAATTGACAGCAAGGTAATTTGTACTGATAATTGACATAATTAAGATTTTTCCAACTGCCAATATCCTTAGAAGTTTCCAGAATTCCCCTTTAGAATCGCCATAAAAATATGTACTACCACTTCATTGTTCTTTATTGTAGTCTGTTTTTCTTTATGCACCAACACTGTAGATAAGCCAAGGCATTTTTGGGGTAGGGGTAATTATATGATTTGTTAATATACCAGTATTGGTTTATTTTTATTTAAATCCTTTTGAAATTGAGATATACAACATTATTGCTATGAAATAGGTTAAAATTAGTGGGCTAGAAATCTAACCAGGATTTTATCTGAGTGTGTGATGCACTTTGACTTACTTTTCTAATGTCGTCATCTAAGTTTCCACTGCCCATCCCTGGAGGAAATCAAGGAACCATTTCTTGAGACTTCCCTACTCCCTGCTTCCTGAAAATTTCCCAAGACCATCAGGGGCTTAATTCAAAGGCAGTGGGTTTTGCATACAAAAACCAGAGGCAGAGAATTAAAAACAATTTTTTTTTGTATTGTTGGCACCTAGCTTCCGGTGAACAACATAGTGATTGGACAGGTCTGTGCCTTGGTGGCTGTGCGGCTCACCGCGAGTGTGGCTGCTGTCACCGTACAATGTTATTATAAAACCATCGACTTGCTTCTTACGCTGCAGAGGCAGAGAATTTGAGAGGATAATTGGTTCCCTACTTCTGTTGCTTCTGATGTTATCATATAATGTTACAGTTGAAAATAATTTCAGCATGGTCTGATCTGTCCATGGCCATCTCTGTCTATTACTGTCATGATGATGACTGCCGGGACGAAGCTCCGTCATCATCCATCCATACACGCTCTTGTACTGTTTGGGCTAGAAGCCTGGGTATTACATTTCTTAACCTCCCTTGCCCACTGAGTCCAGTTAGGTTCTGCCCCGTGGTACAAGATTGTAAATAGGAGGAATGCATGAGTCATTTTGCTCGTGGAAACCAATTCAGAAGGAATATAGAATTCCAGGCACCCCAACCCTCAGCAGTGGTGGCCCCAACAGCAGGAGTAGTGTAGGAGTAGTGGCAAGCGTGTGCGCACGGGCTCTGGGTAAGACCTTCTGTAACTCCAGTCCTAGGGACAGTAACTGAACCGTGGGTAACCCATCTTCTGCTGTGCTAAGCATTCCAAAACTCTTGCAAACAAGTCCCTATATTAAATCTCCTGTGTCTGAAATCCACAGAGAGCTTTCTGTTCTCCAGGCTGGCTACTGACTGATGCAAGTCGCAAAGCTAACTGCCTAGTTTGCTGTGCTAGGTCCAGCCATTGCCATAAATATCTGACGCCCAGCTTGGGGCATGGGTCCCTGGTACAGATTCCCTCACTGGTGTGTGGGAGCTTTTGCTGTCTATTCCCATACGCATACTTCGTTTGGATCATCTTAACATAGTAGAGAAGTTTTCTATAGACACCGAACTCCATAAGAGAAAACATCCAGCTTCTTCTTTCCAGAAAGCTCCTTTAGAAACACATGTTCCATCTATCAGCAATTCTACAAGCTGAGAGGGTTGGGAAGGAATGCCTTTCCCAACTGATTAGAGGTCTTGTCAAGCACTTTCCCAGGGTCAGAGTTGAGGCTTTGCCTCATCTTTGCACAACAAAGGGGGCAACTGCTCAAAATGGGGAAGAGGAGCTCACTTCCAAGGCAACCAGCGATATCCATCCAGAGAAGAGATTGAGTCCAAAGCTTAAAAAAATTTAAACCGCACCTCCCCAGACACACTGCTAAATATGGGGAAACATGAATTTTGAGTTCCAAATGCCAACTTCCTTCCAGATAAACTGTTGATTTACAAGCCATTGTAACCGGAAGACTTCTATTCTGGGAAGGAAACCCATTTGAAGAGATTTCCACGAGCAGAATTTAAATGTCATCACTGTGGAGTTCAGTTTGCAGTGAGGACAACAATTTTGACCTAAAGTCAAGACGGAAGTATGTTCTTGCCTTTTTAAACAAAAGAAAAAGGAGAAAGAAAAAAAAAACCCATATCATTTAGCCATTAACTAAGGACTTTGAACTTAGACAGGTTAAGAACATGGGTTAGAATGCCTGTTTGACAAGAATAATATTTGGAAAATAATTAATGTGCTTTCATTTTGTCTTTCTGAGACCACGGTCTTTACTCTTGTTGGCCTGGGGTATCCACATGCTTCGTGGGGAGTGGGGAGAGGAGAGTTTAGGACTGTTATAGGAGAAATACAAAGAAAAGACTAAGCAACCAAAGGTCACTGATTCTAAAATATGTATTTTGCCCCACGTTTTTAATATTTTTAAAATTAATTTATTTGAGAGAGAGAGAGCAAGTGAATGTGTGTGATAGAGAGCGCAAGTAGGGGAGTGGCAGAGGGAGAGAGAGACAAGCAGGCTCCCTGCTGAGCAGGGAAGGGAGTCAGCCTGCTGCAGGACTCAATCCCAGGACCCTGAGATCGTGACCTGAGCCGGAGGCGGAGCCTTAACCGACTGAGCCACCCAGGTGTCCCCTAACATTTCTAAACATGCATTTTACAACCTACGGCTCTCATAGTTTTAGTGATTTTGCTCTTTCTTCCTCTCTCCCTCTCTCTTTCTCTCTTTCTTTCCTGCACATAAAATAATGATGAGTCTTACAATTGATAGCATCGTGGATTGAATGAAAAACAGTGGTAGTTCCTGATATCCAGCATAAGATTAACATTTAATTGAGATAGACTTTGTATAATGAATTTTGACAAACACATGCCCCAAACCCCTATCAAGTCATGGGCCATTTCCATCACCCCAGAAAGATCCCTGGTGTCCCTTCCCAGTCAGTTCCCACACTAGTCCCTGCAACGCCTGTTCTGATTCCTTTTATCATAGATTAAATTGACCCATTCTGAAGTCATATAAGTAGAACCATACAGTGTGTGGTCTTTTATGTCTGGCTTCTTTTGCTCAGTATAATGGTTTTTGAAGTTTATTTTTATTTTTTTAAAGATTTTATTTATTTATTTGACAGAGATCACAAGTAGGCAGAGAGGTAGGCAGAGCGGCAGGCAGAGAGAGAGGAGGAAGCCGGCTCCTTGCTGAGCAGAGAGCCCGATGCGGGGCTTGATCCCAGGACCCTGAGCCGAAGGCGGAGGCTTAACCCACTGAGCCACCCAGGCGCCCCTGAAGTTTATTTTTTGTGTATCAGTAGTTTGTTTCTTTTTCTTGAGAGGGAGGATTGCTGTAGTATGCAATCTGTTCATCTTTCTCCTGTTTGCTGATGGACATGAAGTTGTTTCCAGTTGTGGGCAACTATGAATAAAACTGCTATGAACATTTTTGTTTGGACATTGTGTGTATAAATATATGTATATAATGTACACATGTAAGTGTATTGTGTATGTTATATACATATCTTTATACAAATTATGTGTGCATACCTATATATTAACATATGTGTGTACATACATATGTAGATATCTCCCTATATAAATTTGTATATATATAGCACATATGTGTATGTTTCTTTTAAAATTGTTCTAGGAGTAAAATTGCTGAGTTATATGGCAGGAGTGTATTCAAGCTTTTAAATCGCTGATCATGATTCACTATGATCATGAGATCATAGATCACTAATGATGATGATAATTGTTACAGCCACTATTTTTGAATACTTTCTGGATAGCAAAGATATCAGAATTTTTTGCATATAAACATTTTGTTCAGGCATCAAAGAAATTAATAACCACATTTTACCAAAGATGACCTGGAATATCAGGGAGGTTACATAAATTTTCCAAGGTCATTAGCTAGTTAGTCACAGAGTAGGTTTGAGCTTCCCAGCATGGCATTAAATGCTTTATCTCAAGTGCTTTACAAACTATCCCAAAATAAGATTTTGGAGCAAAAGATTACATAGGTTTCTGGACAGGTTATGTTCTTTTTTTTTTTTTTTTTTTTAAGAATTTTATTTATTCATTTGAAAGAGAGTGAGAGAGAGAGTACACAGGGAGCCCAATGGAGGGCTCAATCCCAGGACTCCAGGATCATGACCTCAGCCAAAGGCAGACACTTAACCAAATGAGCCACCCAGGTGCCCCAGGTTATGTTCTTGAGAAAGAATTATCATCTGGTCCAGAATATGTCTAGGTTTGATTGCTAGCTTTTTAGGGTTTTATATATGGAGTCCAGACACCATGATCTGGGGGGGATGTTTGCCCTTTTCTTGCCCCAGGAGATGGTGAGAAAGACAGAGAAAGAGGCAGGTGCATGATGGGGTCAGATGTGTGAGGCCCTGTATAAAGAAGGTTGACTGCTTTCTGCAGTTCTGTTGGGACTTACATAAGATATACCTCTTAATCTGTGCCCACACCACCATGAGGCACAGCCATGTGGCCCCCTAGGCTGCCGTGTGTTCAGGAGGGAAGAAACTCTGTCGTTGGGACTCAGAAAATCATTGCAAGCCTGGCTGGGAAGCTTACCATCTGGCTGAGTGTAGTGCGGGAAGCCCAGGTGGCTTAAGTGGGTCTCAGAACCCCCAGAATGGTCTTGGAAGCCTGTTGGAACAGAGATAAATCTGTAGGGAAGGGCTATCAGGGATGGTGGTCAGACCTGAAAAAGTTAGGGGTACAACTTGTTACTGTTGCAACTGCTGCTGAAAATTCCAGCTAGGCAATCAGTGTCAGTATTTGGAGAAAGCAGAGGATGGATTTCGGGGTCCCTGATTCTTTCCCATGGCCATGAGTCTGAATGAGCCTTACTTCTCCCCAGCCCTCTCCGCACTGCCATCTTTGGGCAAGAAGCAGAGAGAGAACAAGGATATTTGAGACACTGAGCATTTTTATTAAATAGAGACTGAACATTGCCTATAGGAATTGTTCAAATTGGAGAGGATATTTTGTTTCCTTCATTTTAATTTTCCTGCCAACTAGTGGGTAAGGCCTGATTTGTTATCGATTAAATACAAAGCTACAATTTCTGTGCATCTCCGAATTGTAGTTTATCAGTCAGAATCAGACAGGTCAGTCTTCAGTGACAAACAGCCCTTACATAGTAGTGTCTTGTAACAACACAAGTTTGTTTTTTCATGCCACATTAATCACAGTTTGTCCAAGACTCTGCTCTGGGATTTCACAATGCAATCCAGGCCGACAGAGAAACCTCTGTGTGGAAATTTTCTGTGGTAAGGCATGTGCTCTCTCTTAAAGGTTCATTCAGCATGGAGATGATGCATGATACACGTCACTTCTTCTCTTTTTTTTTTAAAGTAGGCTCCATGCCCAGTGTGGAGCCCAGTGCGGGGCTTGAACTCACGATCCTGAGATCAAGACATGAGCTGAGATCAAGAGTCAGACACTTAAGTGAGCCACCCAAGAGCTCCCCCCATCCCCCCCCCCCCCCCCGTTTTAAAAAATTCCGGTATAGGGGCACCTGGGTGGCTCAGTGGGTTAAGCCTCTGCCTTTGGCTCAAGTCGTGATCCCAGGGTCCTGGGATCGAGCCCCACATCAGGCTCTCTGCTCCACGGAGAGCATGCTTCCTCCTCTCTGCCTACCTGTGATCTCTCTCTCTCTCTCTGTCAAAAAAAAAAAAGGTGCTGTTAAAAAGGTGCTGTTTAAAAAAGAAAAAATTCCGGTATAGTTAACATACAGTGTGATGTTAGTTTCAGGTGTACCATATAGTGATTCAGCAGTTCTCTACATTATCAGTGTTCATCATGATCAGTATCTTCCTAATCCCTGTCATCTATTTGATCTATCTAACAATCTGTCTACGCCACACCTTCTTTCCTCCTTTATCCATTCATCTACCAACGGACACTGGGCGGCTTCCATAATCCAGCTATTGTAAATAATGCTACAATAAACATAGGGGTGCATCTATCTTTTCTAATTAATGTTTTCATATTTGGGGGTAAATTCCCAGTAGTGGAATTACTGGATTGTAGGGTAATCCTATTTTTCATTTTTTGAGGAAGCTGCATACTGTTTCTGCACTGTGGCTGCCCCAGTCTGCATTCCCACCAACAGTGCGCGAGGGCTCCTTTTGCCCCAGATGCTCATCAGTCCTTTTTGTTTCTTGTAATTTTGATTTTAGCCATTCTGACCACTGTGAGGCGGGATCTCATTGTGGTTCAGTTTGCATTTCCCTGATGATCAGTGATGTTGAACATCTTTTCTTGTGTCTCTTGGCCACGTGTATGTCTTTTTTTGAGAAATGTCTGTTCATACCTTCTGCCCATTTTGAAATGGGATTATTTGGTTTTTTGATGTTGAGGTATATAAATTCTTTTATATGTTTTAGATACTAACCCTTTTTAGTATATGTCATTTGCAAATATCTTTTCCTATTCAGTAGTTTGTCTTCTAGTTCTGTTGATTGTTTCCTTTGCTGTGCAGAAGCTTTTTATTTTGATAAAGTCCCAATAGTTTATTTTTGCTTTTGTTTCCCTCGCCTCAGGAGACATCTCTAGAAAACGTTGCTAGGGCCAACGTCAGAGAAATGACTGCCTGTGCTCTTTTCTAGGATTTTTATGGTTTCAGGTCTTACATTTAAGTTCTTAATCCATTTTGAGTTTCCTTCTGTGTGTGGTGTAAGAAAGTGGTCCAGTATCATTCTTCTGCATGTGGCTGTCCAGTTTTCCCAACACCATTTGTTGAAGAGAACGTCCTTTTCCTTTTGCATATTCTTGCTTCCTTTTTGAAGATTAATTGACCAGATAATCATGGGTTTTTTTCTGGACTTTCTATTCAGCTCTGTTGATCTATGTGTCTGCTTTTGCGCCAACACCATACTGTTGTGATTGCCACAGGTTTGTAGTAGATCTTGCAATATATTGGGATACCTCCACTTTTGTTTTTCTTTTACAAGATCGCTTTGACTATTTGGGGTCTTTCGTGGTTCCATACAAATTTTAGGATTATATGTTCTAGTTCCATGAAAAGTGCTCTTGGTGGTGCCTGTGTGGGTTGGTCAGTGATTGATTTCAGCTCAGGTCATTATTTCGGGTCATGACATTGAGCCCTGTGTTGGGCTCCATGCTGGGTGCTTGGAGCCTGCTTAAGGATTCTTTCTCTCCCTCTCCTTCTGCTCCTCCTCTGGTGGTGTCTCTTTTTCTCTTTAAAAAAAGAAAGAAAAAAAAAGAAAGATGCTGTGGAATTTTGATAAAGATCTCATTAAATTAAGCTCATGGCTTTGGTTAGTATAGACTTTTTAACAATCGTTGTTCTTCCAATCCATAAGCATGGAATATATTTTCATTTGTTCATGTCATTTTCAATTTATTTCATCAGTGTTCTATAGTGCAGAGTGCAGGTCTCTCACCTCCTTCGTTGGGTTTATTCCTAGGTATTTTATTTTTTTAGTGCATTGTAAATGGGACTGTTTTCTTCATTTCTCTTTCTGCTACTTTGTTATTAGTGTATAGGAATGCAACAGATTTTTGTTTATTGATTTTATATCCTGTCCCCTAAATGAATTAATTTATCAGCACTAGGAGTTTTTTTTTTGTGGAGTCTTTAAGGTTTCCTATTTATAATATCATGTCATGTGCAAATAGTGGAAGTTTTACTTCTTTACCAATTTAGATGCCTTTTATTTCCTTTTTTTTTTTTTTTTTGTCTGATTGCTGTGGTTAGGACTTCCAGTATTATGAAGAATAAAAATGTTAAGAATGGACATCCTTGTTTTGTTCCCGACCTTAGGGGAAATGTTCTCAGTTTTTCACCACTGAGTATCTGATGATAGCTGTGGGGTTTTTATAGATGGCCTTTATTATGTTGAGGTATGTTCCCTCTAAACTGACTTTTTTGAGAGTCTGGATTTTTTTTTTTTTTTCCTGACGGGATGTTTTCCTTTGTCAAATGCTTTTTTTTTTTTTGCATTTATGGAGATGATCATATGTTTTTTATCCTTTTTTTTTTTTTTGATGTGCTAAATCACATTGATGGCTTTGCAAATGTTGAACTACCCTTGCATCCCAGGAATACACACACACACACACACACACACAGACACACACACATATATTTGGTGAATGATACTTTTATTGTATGGTTGGATTCAGTTTGCTAATATATGTCAAGGACTTTTGCATCCCAGAAATATCGGCCTGTAGTTCTCTTTTTTTCTTTAGTGTCTTTACCAGGTTTTGGTATCAGGATAACGCTGGCCTCACAGAATGAATTTAGAAGCTTTCCTTCCTCTTCTATTTCTGGAATAGCTTGAGAATAGCTATTAACTCTTCTTTGAATGTTTGATAGAATTCACCTATAAAGCCATTTGGCTTTTGTTTATTAGGGGTTTATTAAGGGTTTTTTGATTATTGATTCAGTTTCATCATTGATCATTGGTATGTTTAAATTTTCTATTTCTTCTTGATTCTGTGTAGGGAGGTTATATGTTTTTACAATTTATCCATTTCTTCTAGGTTGTCCAATTTGTTGGCATGTAATCTTTTATGATATTCTCTTCTAATCCCTTGTATTTCTGTGGCGTCAGTTCCTATTTCTCTTCTTTCATTTCTGACTTTGCTTATTTGAGTTCTCATTCTTCCTCCCTCGCCCGCTTGTTATGAGTCTGGCTAAAGGTTGACCAATTTGGTTGATATTTTCAAAAACCAGCTCTTCTAACCAATCTGCTCTATTGGATTTTTAGTTTCTGTTTCATTTATATCTGCTCTAATCTTTATTATTTCCTCCCTTTTTCTGGTTTGGGTTTTGTTTGTCCTCTAGGTGTATGGTTAGGTTGTGTATTTGAGATTTTTCTTGCTTCTTGAGACAGGCCTGGATTGCTATAAACTTCCCTCTTAGAACACCTTTTGCTGCATCCCAGTGATTTTGGACCATTGTATTTTCATTTTCATTTGTCTCTGCATACTTTTTCATTTCCTTTTTGATTTCTTGGTTGACCTATTCATTGTTTAGTAGCATGTTATTTAACCTCCCTGTATTTGTGTTCTTTCCAGATGTGTGTGTGTTTGTGCCCCGGACACATGTGAACGCGTGTGTGGTTGATTTCTAGTTTCATAGCATTGTGGTCAGAAAAGGTGTATGATTTTACTCTTTTTTAATTTGTAGGGGCTTGTTTTGTGGCGTAACATATGATCTATTCTGAAGAATGGTCCGTGGACTCTTTTTTTTTTTTTTTTTAAGATTTATTTATTTATTTATTTGACAGAGAGAGAGAGATCACAAGTAGGCAGAGAGGCAGGCAGAGAGAGAGGAGGAGGCAGGCTCCCTGCGGAGCAGAGAGCCTGATGTGGGGCTCAATCCCAGGACCCTGAGATCATGACCTGAGCCGAAGGCAGCGGCTTAATCCACTGAGCCACCCAGGCACCTCTGGTCCATGGACTCTTGAAAAGAATGTGCCTTCTGCTGTTTCAGGATGGAGTGTTCTGAATATACCTGTTAGATCCATCTAGTTCAATGTGTCATTCAAAGCCACTCCATCTAGTTCAATGTGTCATTCAAAGCCACTCTTTCCTTGGTAATTTTCTGTTTGTATGATCTATCTATCCATTGATGTAAGTAGAGTATTACAGTCCCCTACTATTACTGAATTAATATCAGTTACTTCCTTTATGTTTGTTATTAGCTGCTTTATGTATTTGTATGCTCCTTGTTGGAAACATAAATATTTATAATGGTTACATCTTCCTGTTGGACTGTTCCCTTTATAATTATATAGTGTCTCTCTTGTCTCTTGTTATAGTCTTTGTTTTGAAGTCCATTTTGCCCTATATAAGTGTTGGTACCCCAGATGTCTTTTCACTTCTGTTTGCATTTTCCGTCTCTTTGCTTTCAATCTGCACGTGTCCTTAGGTCTGAAAAATAGTGTCTTATAGGCGGCATATAGATGGGTCTTGCTTTTTTATCGATTCCATCACTCTGTGTCTTTTGATTAGAGCATATATTCCATGTACATTCAAAGTTATATCATTAGATACGTATTTATTGCCATTTTGTTCTGCTTGTTTTAAGTTTGTCTTTGTAGTTCTTTGCTGTTCCTTTCTTCTCTTGCTCTCTTCTCTCATAGTTTGTTGTCTTTCTGACACACTTGGATTCCTTTCTCTTTATTTTTGCATATCTGTTATTGGTTTTTGATTCATGATTACCATTAGGTTTATATACAACATCTTATGCATATAGCAATCTATATGAAGTTGGTTGGGTAAGTTTGAACCCATTCTAAAAACATTAAATTTTTACCCTTTCCCCCCACATTTTAGATATATGGTGTTAAACTTTACATGCTTTTATTTTGTGAATCTTTTGACTGATTTTTTTTATTATCTTCTTTTTCTTTTTTTTAATTTTTAATTTTTTTAAAGATTTTATTTATTTATTTGACAGACAGAGATCACAAGTAGGCAGAGAGGCAGGCAGAGAGAGAGGAAGGGAAGCAGGCTCCCTGCTGAGCAGAGAGCCCGATGCGAGGCTCGATCCCAGGATCCTGGGATCATGACCTGAGCCGAAGGCAGAGGCTTTAACCCACTGAGCCACCCAGGCACCCCTAATTTTTAATTTTTTATTAACATATAATGTATTATTAGACCCAAGGGTACAGGCCTGTGAATCATCAGGGTTACACACTTCATAGCACTCACCATAGCACATACCCTCCCCAATGTCCATAACCCCACTACCCTCTCCCTACACCCGTACCCCAGCAACCCTCAGTTTGTTTTGTGAGATTAAGAGTCTCTTGTGGTTTTTGACTGGTTTTTTATAGATGTCCTTAATTTTACTGCTTTTGTACCACCAACTTTTCTTACTCCTGCTATGGGCTTTCCTTACCACCCAAAGAATCCCCTCTTAACATTTCTTGTGAGGTTGGTTTAGTGGTGATGAATTTCTTTAACTTTTGTTTGTCTGAGAAACTCTTTTATCTCTCCTTCTATTCTGAATGGTGGACTTAGTGGATGGTGTATTCTTAGTTTCAGTTTTGTTTTTTTTTTTCTTTCAGCACTTTGAACTTACCATGGCACTTTATTCTGGTCTGCAAAGTTTCTTCTGAGAAATCTGCTCATAGCCTTATGGGGTTTTCCTTATAAGTAACTGTTTCCTTTTCTCTTGCTGCTTTTAAAATTCTATTTATCAACTACTTTTTGCTATTTTAATTACTATGTGTCCTGGTGTGAACCTCATTGGGTGGATTTTGTTGGGGGCTCTCTGTGCTTCTTGGATCTGGATTTTTGTCTCCTTCTCCAGATTTAGGAACCTTTCAGCTATTATTTCTTCAAATAAATTATCTGCCTCCTTTTCTCCCTCTTCTTCTTCTGGAATGCTAAAATGTGAATGTTTTTATACTTGATGGTGTTACCGAGTTCCCTTAATCTATTTTCATTTATTATTGTTCTTTTTTTCTCTCTCCTGTTCAGCTTTATGGCCTTCCATTACTTTTTCCTTCAGGTTGTTGATCCTTTCTTCTGCTTCCTCTCATCTACTATTTCTTCCCTCTAGTGTATTTTAAATTTCAGTTATTGTGTTTTTCATCTCCAGTTGGTTCTTTTTTATCTCTCTGTTAAGGGCCTCATGGAGGTCCTCCACTCTTTTCTCAAGTCTAGTGAGTATCTTTATGACCATTACTTTAAATCATCTACCAAACATATTAATTATCTGTGTTTCATATAGCTCTTTTGCTGTGACTTTGTCCTGTTCTTTCATTTGGGACATATTTTCCTGTCTCCTTATTTTGTATAACCCTTTGTGTCTGTTTCTGCTAGAAAGTCAGTTATGTCTCCTGCTCTTTAAAGTAGTAGCCTTATGGGGCGCCTGGGTGGCTCAGTGGGTTAAAGCCTCTGCCTTCGGCTCAGGTCATGATCTCAGGATCCTGGGATCGAGCCCCGCATCGAGCCCCGCATCGGGCTCTCTGCTCAGCGGGGAGCCTGCTTCCTCCTCTCTCTCTCTCTGCCTACTTGTGATCTCTGTCTGTCAAATAAATAAATAAATAAATCTTTAAAAAAATAAAGTAGTGGCCTTATGAAAAAGAGGTCCTTTAATGTCCTGCAGTGCAATGTCCCTCGTTCACCAGAGCCTGGAACTTCAGGGGCGTCTCCTATGTGTGTTGTGTGCACGTGGCTGAGCCACATTTGCCGTTAGTCCAATTGTCTACAATGGCTTTCTTTGCTTTTTGTGAGCGGGATTTGGCCCCTGTGTTGTTAGTGAGGCAGTTGGCAGCCGCCCTAGGTTTGAGCTTCATCAGACCAGTCCTTTGCCAGAGCTGTGGTGGCACAGAGCCGCAGGGCATTCTACCCGTGTTGTCCCCTGAGAAGCTTTCCTTGGCGCGTGGGGCTTGCAGTCAGACCAGATGTCTTCCCCCAGCCCACTGTTGGGGCTGCAGTTGGATTGGTGGGCGTGGGTGTCTTTCCCTCTCCCTGGGGCAGGGATCACTTTGGAGCGTGCTGGCCCCTGTCAGGGATGCCTGCACTCTTCCAGGCTTGGGGTGCCACTTTGGATGGACTCTCTAAGGGCGTGTTGGAGGGGGTGGAGCCCCTGGAAAAGATGGAGGCGGGGCCTGTGGCACCAGCAAGGTCCTCATAGGTCTCGTCCACTGTGGGAGGGCCCTGCAGCTGCCCAGGCTGGGATTGGAGCGGGTGGATCTGCAGAAGGATGTGGAGGTGGGACATGCTTTTGGCCAGCCAAGTGGACGGTGTTTGCGCTGTGCTGTTTCCCCAGGTGTCCCTAGTATTAAGTTTGGGGAGGGGGGGCAAGGGATGGAAATGGCACCCTCCAGCTCTTTTGCTCTTGAACAGTCTCCCAAGGATTCCTGCTGTCTAGCACATGCTCTGAGATTAGTAAATAACCCTTCTCATACACCCCAGGCGTTTTTCAAACTGCTGCTTCCGTGCTGTATCTTAGTAGGGCTGCTGCTTGTGCTGTCTCTTTAAGGGTGGGGGCACTCAGGTTCCTATCAGCCTCTGGCTCTCCCAGAGTTGAGCCTGCTGATTTTTTTTTTAAATCAACATATAATGTATTATTTGCTTTGGGGTACAGGTCTGTGAATCAGGTCTGAACCTGCTGATTTTTAAAGTTCTAGGAGTTAAGTCCCACTGATTGTAAGAATTCATGAAGTTAGATCACTCTGGCTTTCAAAGCCTAATGTTATGGGGACTGTCTCCCCAGTGCTGGTCCCCCGTGCCTGGGGTGCCCGTTGTGGGGATCTTCTCCTCTCCCCTCTCTGCGCTCACAGCCTCCCTGACTCCTGCAGACAGTCCTGTGGGTGTCTTTGGCTCCAGTCTACATTGTCTGTCCTTCCTACAGTCTTCCGTGTGGCCTCTTCTCTACATTTAGTGGTGGAGGGTTCGTTCTGCCAGCCTTTGGGTGGGTTTTCTGGATTATTTACAATGACGTGGGTGTTTTCTAGGTGTACCCATGGGATGAGGTCAGCCTAGGATCCTCTTCCTCGGCCATTTTCCCAGAAGCTAGATCTAGATTATTTTTCTTGCCTTGGGCATCACTTAGAACAGACAGGACATGCTGTTATTGCATTAGCCAAGACACTGTATTTTAAGGGCATTCTGAATTTTTTTGCAATAAGCCATATAACTTGGACACTGCAGGGGCCAGGCTTCCTAGGCACCCAATCTGCTGTAGCTACAGGAGGGTCATACCTGGGACTCACACCCAAGCTAAGGGATCAGCTTCCTGATTGCGGACCCCCCCCCCCCCCCCCCCGGGGGAGGGAGGCAGGTCAAGGCTTTATGAACTGGGGAATGAAAAGCAGTCAGGATGCCTCAGGCTCTTGCAGCTGGACTCAGAGGTCTTTCCACACACGTTCTGGTCCCACAAGGGCTGATTCACTATCACCCACCCCTCTGCATCCCACTGTCCAGGACACAGGGTTCATCCTTTTAGAGTCGCCCTGCTGTCCCGCTGTGCAAGGGGCCAGCAGCCAGGGCTCTTGGGCGATCGCCAGCCAGTCTACTCTGAACTCAGCCCCCCAGTTGCTCTGCTGGCTGCTGTGGGAGAGAACCTACCCGGAGGAGTGTTGTGGACACCACTAGGAGCTGGTGCACTGTAGGGCTAGATCGGCTTTCCGTCACCTTCCAGAGCTGGGACCCAAGTCCCAGGGTCATGCCCTCCTTCTGTTGTCTCAGCCCCAGTCCTGACTCCTACCTTCCAGAGTCCTAGACGCGTCCAACGCAAATGGCAGCCCCGCTTAGAGATGCCCAGAACTTTCATCCGTTTTCCTAGTCCTTCTGCCTCCTGAAGGTGGCTGCTACTCCGACCCCAAGCCCCACATGTGCCTTCTCTTTGCCATGCAGCGTAAGGGACAGGAACACTGGGCCAAAGTCCCCAAATCCCTATAAAGCCCCACACCGCGCTCATGTCCTTAGGGGCTGGATAAACTTGCACTTTAATAATCACAGCTTTTGGGACAGCAGGAGTCTTACCTGGCCAGATGACACCGAAAAGCTTACTGTAGTATCTAGGTCTTGAATTTTCTGTGGATCTGCTGCCCATCCTCTCACAGATGCTCCAGCAAAGCCCGCAGGGTCTCCTGCTACAGGGACAAATCTTCACGTTAACATTGTATCATCCATGTAATGGACCTGTTTCACTGATGTGGGAAAAGAACAGGGACAGGTCCCCGTTCTGTTCCAAGACACATGGTCGGGCTGTGCAGATAGCCTTGTCGGGGGGAAATGGGCGCTGGCAAGGTTTATTATTATCTGTCCCATGTGAAGGCAAATTGATCTTACCTGCTAGAAACCCGTCCGAGTCTTTTCCACGAGTCTCCCTGAAGATGAGCCACTTTTGCAGCAACACTTTTTGCCAAGGAGCAGATGGAACACTAACTGTCTGCAAATGACCAAAGACTTGGAAGTGACCGTGACTGTGGGTCTGGTGAGAGTTCATCTGATGCAACGGACCAGGGGACTTGCTTGTTTCTCTGACATACACTCCAAAGTTACGACTGATACCATTTGACTAGGACATTCCAGAGTTTGGGAAATTTCTTGCAAGTACTGCCTAAAAAAAGTTTAGCGTTGCTTCTTATTTGACAATGCTGCCCATGAAATTTACTGTGTAACTCAAGTTGCAAAGTCGTGAACAACTTCGCTTTAACAGAGGAGACTGACTTTCTTAAATAACCAAAGACCTGATAAAGACAAAACACAGAATCTTGGTTTCCCAGGTACAGAAAGGCAAAGAAAAGCCTTTGTCGACAATGTCTTATTAAGAGCAAACCAGTCATCTAAGAAAACTTTCTCCCTTTCACAGAGAGAAAGGTAAATTCTGATTTTGCACCAGTGTACTTTTGATAGTAGAACTCTTACATAAGTCTACTTTAATCATTGCTCGCCTACATATTCAATTCCTTTCTCAATATTTCTTTTCCACAGACCTTCTCCAGCTTTCTGTATTTATTGAGCGTTCATTCCCAGTCTCTAGCTGGGAATCAGGTACCCACTCCCACAGCTGAAGCTTCTGGTTGATTGTTGTCATCTTTTGGCTGCTGTGGACTGGATTCTGCCGAAGGGAGCTCCAACAGCAAGAAGTGTGTAAAAAAAAAGCCGCCCTCCTCCTCCCCCTTTTTTACTTCAGTCATTGTGAGCTTTGATTTGTTTATCTCTTGGCTGTTTACATTTCAAAGACATGATAAGATTTACAACACCAAGGGAAAGAGAAAGAACACAAGCTTCCCCCCTAGGAGTTTTGGGATCATTGCTTTTTTTTTTTAAACATTTTATTTAGATTTTTAAAAATTTATTTTTTAAAGATTTTATTTATTTATTTGACAGAGAGAGAGAGAGAGAGAGAGAGAGATCACAAGTAGGCAGAGAGGCAGGCAGAGAGAGAAAAATGGAAGCAGGCTCCCTGCTGAGAAGAGAGCGGGATGTGGGCCTAGACCCCAGGACCCTGAGATCAGGACCTGAGCTGAAGGGAGAGGCTTAACCCACCGAACCACCCAGGTGCCCCAGTCATTGCAATTTAAAACGTTTCCATATTACTGGTCAGAAGGCAAGGCACATGTTACCTGTTTTCTCCTCAGTTACCATAATATCCTTGTCTGCATTCTTTTTTTTTTTTTTTAATTTTATTTATTTGACAGACAGAGATCACAAGTAGGCAGAGAGGCAGGCAGAGAGAGGGGGAAGCAGGCTCCCTGCTGAGCAGAGAGCCCGATGTGGGGCTCGATCCCAGGACCCTGGGATCATGACCTGAGCCAAAGGCAGAGGCTTTAACCCACTGAGCCACCCAGGCGCCCCCCTTGTCCGCATTCTTATCGCATTCTCAGGGATTACATCTCTTAACTCCTACTCAGACTTTGTCAGAGATGCCCAGATCTTAACCCAAAGCACCTGGAACCCTCCAAGCTTTTTACAAAGGGTATACTAAGACCTCTTTTTTTTTTTTTTTTAAAGTAGGCTCCACACCCAGCATGGAGCCCAAGGCAGGGCTTGAACTCACAACCCTAAGATCAAAACCTGAGATGAGATCAAGAACCAGACACTTACTGGCTGTACCTCCCAGGGGGTGCCTAAGACCTCTATAATCACCCTGCCCTCCCACCTCATCTGCCGGACCCGAAGCGAGCAGAGTGGTGGACACCAGCACGTCCTCCCCTGATAGCTCTAGCTTCCTGACTCCAGCTTCAGCCTCGAGGTGGGCTTTGCGGCCCGCAGAACGGCCGGTGCCAGAGAACAGCCCACTGCTGCCTTGCCTCCCTTCTCTGCCGCGGAGAACTGCGTGCACTTCCTCAAACAAGCCCCTTAGAGCAGCTGGTGTGTTCGAGAGGGGGAGCGGGGGGTCCCGTAGTCCTGCAATTAAGTGTCTGACATGTGGGCCACCCCTCCCCACACAGAGGTCACTGGCTGACCCAGGATTTCCCAGCGATGTCTCATTCCCAGGGCTCATTTCTCCAGTTCCCTGGCTGGCTCACCCGTTGCTGGTTTGCAACCTCTTCTGGAGCTTCTCCAAGGAAATCTGAAACCAGCGTCTGTCGGTTGGAGGAGGGCAGGGAGGGACTGAAGAAGGCAGGTGGCCCCAGGCTGGTAGGTGGCAGTTTTAATAAACAAGGGAATTTACATACAAGATGTGGCTGGGGTGGGGACCGCAAGCCTAGTGGATGCCCCCCCCCCCCCACTACTGCTTCTGGAACGTTCAGAGAGAAGCCTGAACTGGGTCAGTCCCATATACTGAGCAGATGTCCTCCACACCACATCCCTATCTGAGGCTGTGTCCTTGGAGCAGCCTCTCCGGGGAGAGGCCTCCGGAACTCACATTCCAAGGACAGAGGAGGGGTGAGGAGCCTCCAGTCCCTTGGGTCCGGCTCACAAGTCAACTGGCAATCACATTTTCATGACTTCGCCCAACCCCCGCTCAACACTCCCGCTCCAGCTCCCTTCCAGTCCAAGTGTGCGTCCCTGTTCCGCCTGGACAGCCCAGCACATGGTCAGAAGAACCTCAGAAGGCCTTTCGACATCCTTAAAAACTCCCAGATGCTGGCGCTACAAATCTATTTGTCCACATTTTTTCCTCTCCTGCTCCCATGACAGAGTGTTGACCTCGCTCCTCTGAAGCTTTCTAACTGTATGACTGATGTGAAAATCGAGGCTCTCCCTTAATAGAATAATACTGCCTGAAAGCAGAGGCACAGAGTGAAGTGTGGCCGCTTCCCTGTCATCCATGCTCCCTTCTCGGCAATCACCTCCTTTCCTTCCGCTGCTCACTCTTCCGTCCACCTTAAGCAACCCATGAGGGAGGTTGGTTCTACTCTTGGGTCGAGAGGTGGGGTCGGGGCTCAGGCCTCAGGAAATAAGCAACACCTTCCAGCTTCTGGCCACAGTGCAGACAGGAGCCCTCATCTGAGCCACTAAGACTGGAGAAATCTTGGGGGGTGCTCTTTTGCCTGCGCCCCTCGGGGGCCCTCTTGTGAACTGAGGACCATTCTTTGAGAACCATGGTTGGGACCCGCTATGCTCAAATAGTTGGGTTTCAGAACCTCTTTTTTTGTTGTTTGTTTCTTTTATTTATTTAGTATTATTATTTTTAAAGATTTTATTTATTTGTCAGACAGAGAGAGAGAGCGAGCACGAGCACAGGCAGACAGAGAGGCAGGGAGAGACAGAGAGAAGCAGGCTCCCCGCCGAGTATGGAGCCCGATGTGGGACTCGATCCCGGGACGCTGGGATCATGACCTGAGCCGAAGGCAGCTGCTTCACCAACTCAGCCACCCAGGCGTCCCTTGTTTCTTTTACTTGAGGTGAAATTCACATAACCATCAGAAGTGTGGACTTCAGTGGCATTTGGTGCATTCACAAGGGTGTTGTGTAAAATGTGAAATCATCACTCTGCAGCCCCGGTTAATCTCTCATTTTTTTTTTTTTTTTCAAACCAAAGGTTTTATTTACTTATTTGACAGACAGAGACCACAAGCAGGCAGAGAAGCAGGCAGAGAGGAGGGAAGCAGGCTCTCTGCTGAGCAGAGGGCCCGATGTGAGGTTCGATCCCAGGAGTCTGAGATCATGACCTGAGCCGAAGGCAGAGGCTTTAACCCACTGAGCCACCCAGGCGTTCAACCTCTCATTTACTTTCTGCCTCGATGGATCTGCCTACTCTGGGTGTATCATATAAAAGGAATCCTGTAACATGTGACCCTTTAGGCCTGGCTGCTTTCCCCTAGCACGATGTTTCTGAAAGTCATCCACATTGCACCGCGTATCCGTACTGTATCAGTGTTGTATTCCTTTTCATGGCTGCATAACATTGTGGTGTGTGGAAAGACCACAAGTCACCAGTCCATTTCTTCACTGACGGGCACCCGGGCTGTGGTCACCTCTGGCTGTCTGGCTATCGTGCTGTTAGAAATAGTCACGTGCAAGTTTCTGTACGGACATAGGTTTTGGTCGCTCTCGGGTATCCCTTAGAATTGCCAGGCCATGCGGTAACTGTATGTTTAATGTTTTGAGGAATCCCCAATCTGTTTTCCACAGTGTCCGCACCTATTACATTTCCACCAGGAATGTACGAGAATTCCTGTTTCTTTATATCCTTGCCCCGTTTGTTATTCTCCTTTTGGCTGAGAGTCATCTTAGTGGCTGTGGAGAGGTATCGCATCGTGGTTTTGATTTGGATTTCTGGAATGACCAATGACGATGTGTTTGTTACCTGTTTGTCAGGACCTCTGTACATTATTAAAAAGTATCGAGGCGGGGCGCCTGGGTGGCCCAGTCGGGTGAGCGCCCAGCTCTCGATTTTCACTCGGGTTATGATCTCAGGGTCATGGGATGGAGCTCTGGTCATGGCGTCGAGCTCTATGCCCAGCATGGAGCCTGCTTGGGATTCTCTCTTTCCCTTTCCCTCCGCCCCTTCCTGGGCTCTATCTCCCTAAGAAAGAAAGAAAGAAAAAGAAGAGTATTGAGAATCCCAAAGAGCTTTTATCTGCTTTCATCTGTGTAGTTACAGTCAGGGATACTTACCACATTTAGACACTAAAACCAAGAAATTTAAAAAATATTATTTATTAATATTATTTATTAGTTCTCTTAGAAACAATAGTTATAAACTCATTACGTGTTAACATCAGAGAGACATCATCACATATCATGTCGTTTCTGGAAACCCCACCATACACTTAGAATGAGCATAAAGAAGGTAAGTAACATCTTAATTATTATTTAAAACATTTGCTTTCATGTGCTCACCCCCCACAATGAGTCATGATAATTCAATTCAATTTACTCAAGATAAGACTAAAACAAATTTTTTTTTCTGGTCTGAGATTCCTCTCAACCCAGAAAGCGTGCACTTGGGGGCATGGGGAAAGGGACAGTGGAACGGGCATTGTACTCGGTTCGTCACAGACGGGGCAGAAGATCATTCTTGGGTCTGGATACGGACCTGTGGATGCCTGTCCATTTTTAAAATAACACTTCTCTGGCCTGAATTCAGAAATGCAAACGGGCTGGTTTTAACCTTTCATTAGTCTCCTTAATCACGTGATTTTTGAGAGTGGATGGGCATGGAGACCTAGAACCCAGTGGTTCTCAAAGTGTGGTCTGGAGACCAGCCTCGGCGGCATCACCTGGAACTTTTCACCAGTGTAAGTCCTTGCTGGCACCTGCTGACTCAGACCCGCAGATGCATCCCCCCGCCCCCCAACCTGGCCTCCAGGTAAATCTGATTTGCCAACTGCGTTGCTGACAGTTTGACGGCTACTAAGGGGTGAGGTGAGCTTTTCCAGGTTACCTTCTGTCCGTGGGATCACCCTCCCTGGGCCACACTTCCTTCTTCCTTCCATCCTAAACATCGAATGCATTGATCCCTTATCAGTGCTTTCACGACACTGATTGGGAAATGTAGGCATTTGCGTGCGATGTGTCTGAACATCACATTCGTACAGACCCAATTCAGATCATCACTTAACCCAATCCCACTGAAACTAACTCGGGACGGGGCGTGTTAGTAAGGTACACATAGAGCTTTTTATTAGGCACAGTTCATTACCTGGGATTCGTTTTCCCAGCATACCTCCAGTAAATCATCCTAAACGCCGAAGCTCTGGGATCCCCGGAGGGTTGCCCTCTGTCGGTGTTACCCAAAGAGTGCTGCTGTGGCTTCTGTTTAGAAATTCAGATTGAAGGTTCCGTGGAAGGGGGCTAGTTTAGAGGACTGAGCCAAGGACAAAAAGATTCCGAGTTCATTACAGGATGTGACCTGGAGAGTGGGCTAATCAACCAGCGGCCCGGGAAGGATCTGTGTCCATCCCCCTGTTCCATAGGAGGGGACTATGTGTGTGTGTCTATTTACATTCGTGCTAGGGTTTTCCTAAACTGGGAAGTTAGGGTGAAATTAACACGAAGCTACTTTTCTCTGTACCGTGTATGGTGTGGAGAGAGTCCCATGATGTTCAAGCTTGAATGACCACGCCGATGTGAAAATAAGACCCACAGTTCTGGCTGTTGCTTCCTGTTCCTCCAGTGACCCTGGATCTGCTGCCCAGAAGCAGGTCAGGTTCACTCACTGGTACTACGGAGCTTACTGTGTCCTGAGCTTGTAGTGGCCTGGTGGGTCAGCACGCGACTTCAGAGTTTTCCAAAACCCAAGAGGTCCCGGGAGATGCCTCTTGGCCGAGCGTTCAACTTCTTTGAATTTGCTTGGGCTCCATGACTTCTGTGAGCTCTCCTTGGCTTCTTACCACTCCCAGTTTTCTAGATTGTTCTTCTACTCTTCCTCCTGCAGGGATATAGCTAAGTCATTCGGGGGTTTAATACCGCACCGAGAAAAAAATGTGATCTTCACCATAAACCCCCAGTGACCTGCGAACTTAAAATTCCACCCCGGGGTCCTGTTACCTTCCCACAGCCCGAAATCTGACCCCGAGGCCTCTCCGTGCCTCCAGAGGCTCTGACTGCCTGCCCTGGTTCCTACAGCGCAATGATTCAACCATTGCTCTGGGAGCAGATCTTCTGTTTCCTTGTCCGCTACAGGGCTGGGCGGGTCTCAGGGAACCGGCTGCAGGATGGTTCTGCTTTGGGACTGATCCCCCAAGGGGTGTCCTTCTGTTTGCATTTATTTCGCCAAGAGGCTAAGGGGTCCCCCGTCATACTCGAAAATCTGGGTTCATCCCTGCTGGGTCCACCTCCCTTAACCCTTACTGCCCATCCGCTGGCAAATCCCGCTCGTTTGACCCCCTTTATGTATTTCATGATTCCCTTCCTCCTTTTTGATGTGTGCCCACTGACTAGCTCATGCTCACCTTGTCTCTCTAAATAGTCTGTCCTAACTGCCACCATGATTCCTAGGTCCCCTCCATCTCGCCTCTGTCGCAGCCAGACTGTCCGAAGGGCCAGTGCTACCATTTGTCCCCAGGTCAAGCTTCTGTGGCTGTTTTCCTCAGGATGGGGTCTGAGCCCCTCTAGCTGACCTGGTCCTCCATGATGTGGTCACCATCTATCCCCACAGCATGGCCGTCCCTGCTACCCACGCACCTCACAACCCGATGTTCAGAGCTGCCTGACTTCTCCCGGACATTGCCACGTCCCTTCACACCGCCTTACCTCTCCCCGAGCTCCCCGCCGCTGAGCAGCCTTCTCGCACCTTCCTTTATGTGGCCGTAGGCACCGTCTACTCTTGTTGGCACCCCCGTGTAGGATTAAGTGTCCTTTCTTTTTGCTCCTATCACCCCTCAATCTTGGGCTTTAAAAATTTGCACTTGAACTCTCTTTTTCCTCTTCCTACTCATCTTTAGGCCTAGCAAGAGCTTGGCACATGGCGGATGTTCTTGCAATAGTGTTTGTTTTTTTAAATTAAGATATGACTGACAGTAACACGGTGTAAGTTTGTGGTATACGGTATACAACATGTTCATGTATGTATCGCTATATTGTAACATGGTTACCACCATAGCGCTAGCAAACACCTCCACTGTGTCTTATAATGATTATTTCTTTTTTTGCGGGGAGAACATTTAAGATCTAGTCTCTTAGCAACTTTGAAGTATAGAATACAGGAGTGTTGCCCATGATCTCTATGCTGTGTATTCGAGCCCCAGAACTCATTCATTTGCAAACTGCGAGCTTGTGCTCTTTGACTGAATCTATACAAGAGATATTCTATACATTTTTGTGAGTTATGTGGGGGGCAGCAGGTGCAGAAAAGGGATAATAATAGTAACTGTGCTAAGTGACTTTCATGAATTGAAAGCACCGTTTCTGGCCAGCTCTGTACTGTAAGAACTTTTTTTTTTTTTTTTTAAAGATTTTTTTATTTATTTATTTGACAGAGAGAGATCACAAGTAGATAGAGAGGCAGGCAGAGAGAGAGGGAAGCAGGCTCCCTGCTGAGCAGAGAGCCCGATGCGGGACTCGATCCCAGGACCCTGAGATCATGACCTGAGCCGAAGGCAGCGGCTTAACCCACTGAGCCACCCAGGCGCCCAAGAACTTTTTTTTTTTTTAAAGATTTTATTTATTTATTTGACAGAGAGAGATCACAAGTAGACAGAGAGGCAGGCAGAGAAAGAGAGAGGGAAGCAGGCTCGCCGCCGAGCAGAGAGCCCGATGCGGGACTCGATCCCAGGACCCTGAGATCATGACCTGAGCCGAAGGCAGCGACCTAACCCACTGAGCCACCCAGGCGCCCCCCTGTAAGAAGTTTCTGATGACGGAGATGTTTTGTATCTGTGTTGTCCAATGAGGTGACCGTCTGTGGCTACTGAACACTGGATATGTGGCTAGTGTCACTGACGAACTGAATTTTTAATTTTGTTTCATTTATTTAAGTTTAGGCTTAAATATCCACCGTGTGGCCAGTGGCTAGTGTGTGGGACAGCATAGCCCTAGACCTTCCCCAGCCATTACTGAGTCCACAGGAATATCTGATCCCTTCCTGAGTCCTGGGAGCTCACAGGGGGCAGGGCTGTGAGAACGGCGTGCTGGTAAATGATTAACAGCCAGCTCTTTGAACAAATTGGCTTGTTTCCATGGCGTCAGGACTCCCACCAAGCCCAGTTTCTAGCTACCAACGTGACACCACCGAAACAGAATCGGGAGGAGGTGTGCGGTAGCAGACCATCCTGCGGCAACGCCTCGATAATATAGAGACAATAGATGGCAATAACCCTGAGAACAAATAAAGCAGTTAAGTAATAGAGAGTGGCTACTCTCCAGTATGTAGTAACTTTGTTTTAAGTATGATCTATGTAACTATGTTTACATACTGAATTTTCGATAATGGCTTTGCTTAAAAACGGTTCACAAGATTCGTGAAAATTGAGCTTTTGGTTGTTAGGAGTCAGGGGAAGCCAACAGCTGTTTATCCCTAGTTATTGGTCCAAAATCAAAAAACGAGAAACAAAAAAAGTCACGTGTAGGATTTCTGTGTGGCCACAAGAGGGCACCATCAGACGAAATTAGATTCGGGGAAGGCTTCTCTGGCTGGCTAGACCTGGTGGGAGAAGGCTGTTTGGGGAAGAGTGTGGGTCTCCTGGAAGACGGTCATTCTGGGAGAGCTTGCAGGAACTCATCTAGTTTTAGGCTGTTCCTTATGTCACAACATAAATCCCAAATGTTGGCCACTCCCCTACCTTCCTCTGTGTCTGAAGGCTCTTCATCTTGAAGCTGCCAAGTGAGAATTTCCTTGAGGAGGTATTAAGTCTTGTCAGCGAAGGGAGGGGAGAGCACGTGTTGAGTTCCCACAATGTCCTGAGCACCTGACACACCCCATCGCACATGATCCCAAAACAACGCTTCAGGATCAGCTACTGGAGAAGTTGGTAGATGGTCAGGTCTCTGTATGAGTAATTCCTAATAGAATAACCCCAGGGCCCTTATCCCCTGCCTCTCGGTAATCGGCGCTCTTTGATTCAGGAGTGTTTGGGGGCCTGATGACCGATAGAATGGTCAGAGATGTCTGCTGGTTTCCCCTGTCTGGGCTAACTGTAGGATCTAAGAGCTCTGGGATTTGAGGGAGGGGTTGAGCCTGTGTCTTCTCAGGGTCTTCCTGGGGAGCACACTGGTGGGGGGCAGGGGGGGGTGCTTTAGGGATGTCCCAGAGAGTCAGGAGAGTGACATCGGAGGTCTGCCCAAAGGGAGGGAGAAAGTGGCCTGTGTGTGTGTGTGTGTGTGTGTGAAACGAATTCACTCTCTTCACTCTCTTGACCTTCATACTTGCTGTCTAGTGCAGGGGTTCTCAAAGTCAGGTGCCCGGAACAGCGGCATCAATATGACCTGGGAACTGGCTAGAAATGGAGATTTTCAGGCCCCGCCCCAGACCTGCTGAATCAGAAGCTCCGGAGGCAGGCAGTGTTTTAATAAGCCCTCCAGCAGCTTCTGAGGAGCAAGCCCACTCAAGTTTGGGAATTGCTGGCCTAGCACAGAGCTGTCAAAACTGGACGTGTGTGTGTTCGGTGCCCCTGAGGAACTTTAAGGAAATACTGGTGTCTCGGTCACGAAAGGTCATACACTGTATGGTTCCATTTAAGGGAAATGTCCCGAACGGACAAATCCACGGGGACGGGAAGTGGACTTGTGGTTTCCAGGGACTGGGGGAAATGGAGAATTAGGAGTACAGGGTTTCCTTTGGGATGATGGAGACGTTCTGAGTGTAATGAGGCAGTGGTGGCGTACATACAACATTGCCCCAAACCACTGACTTATGCACTTTAAAATGGTCAGAATGATGAATTCTATCCCAGCTGGGGAAACAAAAAAGCACCGATGTCCTAGGGATCCAGTGGTATTTTTTTTTTTTAAAGATTTTATTTATTTATTCGACAGAGAGAGATCACAAGCAGACAGAGAGGCAGGCAGAGAGAGAGAGAGGGAAGCAGGCTCGCCGCTGAGCAGAGAGCCCGATGCGGGACTCGATCCCAGGACCCTGAGATCATGACCTGAGCCGAAGGCAGCGGCTTAATCCACTGAGCCACCCAGGCGCCCCGATCCAGTGGTATTTTTAAAAAAAAGTCTCTCCTGGGGGCGCCTGGGTGGCTCAGTGGGTTAAGCCGCTGCCTTCAGCTCAGGTCGTGATCTCAGGGTCCTGGGATCGAGCCCCGCATTGGGCTCTCTGCTCCGCAGGGAGCCTGCTTCCTCCTCTCTCTCTGCCTGCCTCTCTGCCTGCTTGTGATTTCTCTCTGTCAAATAAATAAAATTAAAAAAAAAAACTCAAAAAAAAAGTCTCTCCTTGTTGTTCTAATTGGCAATCACTGTTGAAAATACGAGTTAATGCAATTAAGGCCCCACGTGGGTCACGTCCCAGTCAAGGGCGTTCTGGTCTGAGTGTCGGCAGTAGTTTGAGTGGGGAGCACAGGAGAGGAAAACTCAGGGGGACGCTGCCCTTGGTTTCCTTCCAGCCACGTGACGGGAGCAGAAAGGCCTTGGGCTCTAGATTCGGGCTGTTGTTTCAGCCTCTGCCATGCACCCCTGTTCGCGTTGCTGGATCGGGGAACCTGCAGCTCTTTCAAATGTCCTGAGAAGTTAGGTTGTGGGAATGTTCCTTAGATACGCATGGAGCCTGGCATCCAGTAGGCACTCAGCCAATGCTAGTTTCCTTTCCTTTACCATTTCCTCATGCTTGCGTTCTTGCCAGGCGCTTTGGGGATGTGTGGGTTGACCAGTTCTCTGTGATTCCCCAAACCGCTGCCGGTTGTAAGAGAATAGGGTGAGGGTTTCTCTGCCTGAGCTCTTCACACACCAGGCTCTGCCTGCCAGCTCCGGCCAGGGCTTTGTGACCCCGACCCTACAGGACTCACCATCTCCGCTGCCAGGTGAGCCCGCTCAGAAGGAGGACGCTGATCAGGAGGAGAATGCAGCCGGCCACTGTCAACAGAGAAGCTGTTCATTAAGGCTCCGGCTGGGCTGGGTTGGCCGAGCAGCCTGAGAAAATCCCCCCAGAGCAGGGGTTTCCTGAGACCAGAGCGCTGGCATTTCCCTTCTCAGCATGCAGCTCCCATCCTGACATGGTTTCCTGGGAGGCTCGGGCCCGGGCTGGAGGTGGGAGAGGTCTTGGCTCTTTCCGGAAGGCTGAGCTAACCCACCAGCACGCTCTCCACCAAGCGTCAGGGGCCTCGGTTAAGGAGGCCACGGGAGGCCTGCGATAGGTGAAGGAAAGCTCGAAACACAAGGGACACGAGCCTCTCTTGAAAGTGTTCCTGTTTGCCAAATGCTGCCTTCCCCAGGGCGGGAGCCCCTGCCCTCCTGCCCGGCCAACCAGCCGTCCTGGATGCTCTTCACAGCGCGTTTTCCCTTTTCTCCCCCAAGCTGTCTGGATGCACGGTCGTTTAGCACTGCAGACGCCGACGACGTGCGAGGCAGTGATCTGACGTGAGGACACACCACACCACGATGGGGCCGTGGTCCTCACACCTCCCACCAGCCCTCCTGTCTGCGGGTCCTTTCTGCGGTGAGAACACTGCACATTTACTCCTTTAGCCAGTTCGGGGTCTACAACACCCCACTGTTAACCAGAGTCCCATGCTGTCCACCAGCTCCTCGGGACGGATTCGTCCTGTAACCGGAGTCTCTGTCCTTCCACCAGCGCCTCCCAGTTTCCCCCACGACAGCCCCCGCCACCACTGCTCTGCTCTCTGTTTCCGGGAGCTCGGGTTTTTCTCCCCCTCTCAAAGCCCATTTTTCTCTCCTACCAGGAAACCACTGTGAGGTTTATGGGATCTTTTGTCATTTAGGGTCCATCCTGGAGGAGCTCTCGGTGCCGCTTTGAGCCCTCCCACCGCACTTACTGCGACCGACGGCGGTGAGTTTGTGCTGTTCCTATCTGGGTTAGTCCTTTACTCGTAGGACTTCTATACAGGGTAAGGAGGGGGTGTTTTAAGCCAACCAGCCGACTGACTGTCGCCCCAGACCACCAAGCAACACATCCCACAGGCTCTGGGCTGCGTTTTGTCCACGGGAACCACAAACCCCTGACCCACCTGCTATCTGGTACTCGGAGGTGAACAGGAAGGACTCCATCGTGGTAGCCACTTCCGTGTGCTTGTGGAAACCTGTGCACGAGAGAGGAGAAGGTGCTCGGTTGGGCTGTGTGTCACGCTGCGCTTGCTGGGGAGCGCAGGGCCTCTCGCAAGCTAGAGCCTCGGAGCCTGGGAGAGGGCAAGGGATGGACACACACTTCTGCCTCGATGTGCCGTCCTCAGCCTGGCTTCTCCTGGTCCTGACCCTTGCTTTTGACATGCTTGTTTGTTTTAAAGATTTATTTAGTTATTGGAGAGAGAGAGAGACAGAGCAGAGGGGAGGGCGGAGGGAGAGAGAGAAACTCAAACGTACCGTACCCAGCGCAGACCCGGACATGGGGCTCAATCGCATGATCCTGAGATCACGGCCTGAGCTGAAACCAAGAGTCAGGAGGCCAGCTGACTGAGACACCCAGGGGCCCTGCTTTGGATTGTTTGAGGGTTGGGAGGTCAGAGGGGCGGGTGGCCTCGCTGACCCGGCTGTGGGAGGGGTTGCCCCAGGCACCCTCTCTTCCCTCTCCTGCGTGCTGGCTTCAGGGCGGAGCTCTCATCACGTCCCAGAAACACTAGCCTTACCTGTAGTACCTGCCGTAGTCAAGGGACGGGAAGTGTCTCTCCCCGGGGGCGCGAGGGTGCTTGCTTCAGGCTCTTCTTCTTCGTCATCTGCTGGAGAGAGGGAGTGATGGAGGTGGGGCGCGCAGGGGTCCTCAGCTGACCTGGACACACTCCGTGGGGTGCGGATCTCCCTTCTCCGACGTTGCCGGGGGTCCCACCCCTCTACAGCAGGTCACAGGCACGTGGGTAAACGGCCCCAGCACCACCGGGCGAGAGGGAATTTTGACCCTGATCCTGGCGCTGTGGGATCCCGAGCAGCTCCTCCTTCCCCAGCTTCCTCGGCAGCCCTGGTTTCCACCAGTGGCTTGGAAACAGGTCGCCCGTGCCCAAGTGTCCCGAAACAGCAAATGAAGTAGAAATACGCAAAACGACAGATTCTCTCTGGGACAGGTTCCCTGCCCCTTGTGGGTGTTTCCAGTTACCCGGGACCCTGCCCTGCCATCCTCTGACACGGGCAGGGACACGTGCAACAGGTGCCCGGGCCAGCCGCGTGGCTCCGTGCCAGCACAGAAATGTCATCGGAAGGATGCATGTGCCAGCTGACCCCTCACCCCCCTCCCTGTGCTCGGAATATGGGCCCCGCTTGCCTTTCCCACTCCCAGAGGCTGCTACAAGGACACAGCCTTGAGCTAGTGACGGGCCATCGAGAACACCTGCAGAGCGTCGGTGACTAACCCGTTGAGGCTTCGTTATTAACTTGTAAGATCTGGTGGCCGAGCTCGGGTGTCCATGCCTCTAGCTGCTGCCCCACACTAGCCCCGTGTGTAAGTTCCTCTGCTTATTCAAACCGCCACCTGCCAGCGGTGGTCCGCCTCTTTCTCTGGTCTATGGGGGCGGTTTCAGATTTCACCCAGGGAAACTCCGGGGAGAGTTCTGAACCAACGGGCATGAGCTGAGAAACCTGTAGCCCTGATGTTTAAATCTGAGCGGCTTTGGGTTGTAAAAATAGTAGTACGCTTTCAGAATGAAAATAGTAGACCTCGGCAGAGGCGGGTTGTATGCATGTCTGAATGAGTGTGTAAGTGTGTGTGCGTGCGCGCGCACATGTTCATGTCCCTGCTTGAGTCAGCCCCTTCCCTGCACACTGGCACTTTTAGCAAAGCTCGGAGGGGCATGCACAAGCAGAAGGAGCGTGCTAATGGTGGCCTGCCGGACACATAATGAGTTCATGTTACATATCCCTAATTAGAAGTGCATGCGTGGCAGGCTGGCCTTGCCCTTTTGAATGAGAGAAAGTTCTGGTAGCTTAGAAGAGGTCAGATTTCAGGATCGGCTAGGAAAGGGCAGCACTGTCTCCAGTGAACACTTGAGAGATCTCCCTCCTCGTCCACCTTCTACTGTTTATCTGCACTCAGGGTGCAGGGAGCCTGAGGTGAGGTGATAGGGACCTTAGTGTATCTGGTGTGTTTTCTAGAATGAGAGAAAACAGAGGCCCGAGGAGAAGGAGTGGTTTGCCTGCAGTCATGGAGCTGGCAGGCCAGGAATTCCACTCCTTGCAGCCCAGTGGGAAAAGCAGGGGACAGGCCCACGCGGGTGCCTCCATACCTGGGAACTGACCATCCTTCCTGTCCCTTATGCACTTGAACTGGGGCCGCGTCCACTGGTTCTTCCCTGAGACGTTTTTGCAGACGCTCTTGGCAGAACCTCTCCGCAGGGTCCTGAATCCCGGCGCACACTGGTAGTGAACCGTCTGCCCCACCACAAAGTGGTAGATTCTCTCCGAATCTTCGTGGTCCCAGGAGGGAGGCTCCCTGCAGTGACCTGGAACGGGGACAGGACGTTCGGAAGGCGTCCCGTGAACCCCAGTCGCCTCTTGCTAGAGACTGGACCTTGGTTCTTACTCTTCATTCCTTCTCTCTTTCTTTTATTGCACCAATGTGCACTGAGAAGTCTGTGTGTCAGGAACGTTGCCAGGCACTTGGAGGGAAGGCACCCAGACCCTGTCCCTCCCGCGGGAGGGGGCGAGCGATTGAATGAAGAAGACGTCTGGAGGCAGAATGTCCTGAGTGTTGTCACTGAGGAGCCCGGAGGAATGAGCGGTTCCTTGTGAGGGCAAGGGTTCTCGTAAGTGGGCAGGCGTTGGGGGGGGGGGCAGTCTCAGCTGAGGGATAAAGGTAGGCTAAAGCCCACTGGGGCCAAGGGAAGGTGAAGCCCACCCCAGGGGGCCATTCTAAGTGAGGAGGTCCATCCTCAGTCGGTGGCTGCTGGTCCTCTAGGGGCTGTGGTTGAAGGACTGGAGATAGAGCCAACGCCAGAGGGAGGGAGGGGAGGGCTGAGAGAATCTCGGGGAAATGGAACCTGATCTCTGATCAAACTGTGCCTAAAGCCTGCTCTGTGGGAGCCCTGCCAAGGCCTCTGAAATTCTCCATGCCCCCAAACCTTCCACTCACCCATCTAAAAGCCAAGCCTGACTGGTCTTTAACCCCAGGGATCATGTCCTGCTCTGATTTATTCTCAGGATGCCCTACCCAACCCCAAATCTGCGTATACGGAAGCACGTGTTCCCTCTCTCCCCAGACGTGGGTTCTGGCCTTCCAGACCTTCCACGCTCCGAATATCCAATATGACCTTTAAACGTGTCTTACACATAAACCGCCTGCCCCAGAGGGAAGCCCACGCAGCCAGTGCAGAGCCGTCCTGTCCCGCAGGATCGGCTCTAGTGTAGCGCCGTCCAGATCAGGCTGAACTTCGGTTTAGTCTCAGAAGAAAGTTTTACAACCAATAAAATCTGTGACGGTCGGAACCTGTTTAAATGACATTTGCTTCTCCCGAATGAAAACATCCCATTAAGAGGGTCTGGGGCCAGAACCAGTGGTTGGTCATCTCCTGAATAAGGACAACAAAGTTCGACTTCCCTAGAAACCTCGAAATAACTGTTCAGGGTAGTATGAGAAAAAGAGAGAAAAATGAACAAGTAAATGTGTTTTGAAATGCCAGTCAGCCTGAAGTAGGAGGTACAAGATAAAACTAACATATTGCAACAGTGCCCTTCAATTTGTCTTTTTTTATATATATATTGGAAGCTGCAAATAAATTAAAATTAATTTAAAACAAGTGATCAGTGGAAAGATCCCACTAAGACCTTACTCCTAAATGTGAGTGTGGCCATCTTTTAACTTCTATTTAACTTAAAATAATAAAATTAGCACAGGACAAGAGGGTCTTGTAAAAGTTGGTAGGTCCCCCCAAACTCAGGTTTTCCTAATGGGCTCTGTGTCCTCGTGACCTGAGGACCTGACCTCAGCGAGGCTCGTTAGGAGTCGTGCTCGCTCCCCCTCATCCCATTAGCTTGGAGTCGTCTGTCGGCGGCCTTCGTGCTCCCCAGCATGGCCCAGCAGGCCTCACACCCCTGTTTATAAGCAACATTTTGAGGTAAGGTGCTTGACTGGCAGTTGGTTGTCTTGTACTGAAGGGAAAACAAGAGAATTTCCTTGAGGGCAGACACCGCGGTCTGCAGGGCTGGGCACCATGAGTCGCATCATACATGCTTTTGAACTTAGTTCCGTTGCACCGGGTTGAGCTGACCTGAGCCCAGGGCTGCTGGGCCAGCTCCCGGAGCGGGAGGAAGCCCAGAGCCCACGCTGGCTGGAAAGGCTAGTGGCCCTAGAGCCTGCAAACACTGCAGAGACGTTCTCACTTCCCAGACTTCCTGTAAGAAGAGGATCGAAGACCAGACTTCCCTCCCCCCGGGGGCACAGGGTGCGCCCGCAGGAGCAGGGTCTGCTCCGGAGGCGGCCAGACCGCGCTGTGCAGACCTGCCTCTTACCTGGAAGGTTCCTTTGGTCCCCGGGCGGCGTTAGGCTCTGCACTGCCTTCTCTTCCTCAGGTTTGGGAGTGACTTGTCCTTCTGTGCTCTTGGAGGCTGGAGGGTATAGAGAGAAGCAAATAACTTCACAGAGGCTTAAAACAGAAGATGCTCTTTGTGTATTCATTTATTCGACGTGTGTCTCTCCACCACCAGGCAGTATGGGGGTGCGGGGTTACAAAGAGGAGACACACTCCCCCCGCCCTTGGGGTGCTCCCAGTGGGACCTCTCCTTGAGCATCAGTGACTCACAATGTCTGTCTGTCTGTCTGTCTTTCTTTCCTTCCCTCCTCCTTTCTTTTTAAGATTTTATTTATTTAGAGAGATTGAGAGAGGGAGAGGGAGGGAGAGAGCACAAGCAGGCAGAGAGGCAGGCAGAGGCAGAGGGAGAAGCAGGCTCCCCGCTGAGCAGGAAGCCCAGTGCAGGGCTCCAGCCCAGGACCCTGGGATCATGATCTGAGCCCAAGGCAGACGCTTCACTGACTAAGCCACCCAGGCGCCCCCGGAACGTGTTTCTGAAGGAACTGAGAGGTTGTCTGGTGCGTGTGGGTCTCCCCAAAAGGGACTCCATTCCACCCATCCACCTGCCAACCTTGCACGCGGGCGTGGGCACAATGGCCGTGAGGAATCCCTTGTTTCCCTACAGCAGGTCACTTAAAAGGTAAAGGGATTCAGTCGTAAAGCAAGGGCTAGAGAAGCCTCCTATCACACTCCTCTCTATTGTGAAGACTTCGGCAAAGGAGCTGAGCATGGGCACCGCCGAGATGGGCTCGGGATTCCAGCTGAGGGTCTGGGGAGGGTCTTCTGGGAGAAGAGGCAGAGGTGGGCAGAGGTCTTCAGACCTTGCAGTCTGCACCTGGCGTGGCCGACGCAGAACTCGCTGTAGCTCACAGACCCCGTCCCCAGGGCAGAAGCATCAAAGGACAAATGGACCCACCACTTTTCATCAAGTTCTAGTATCACAGAGACCAGAGACCCGGTAGAGAAATTGGGCTTGTGAGAGAGCTTTCAGGACTCCGTGGAGAACATAGAAGAGCTAAGTCAGCTCAACTTAGGTCTTGAAAGCCCCTCGGGGGGGGTCATGCCCTCCACATTCCGCTGTAGGAAGGCGACCCACCTACCGTTTTGGGGGTGGATAGGCGAGGGTGGGGGGTGCTCAGGCTTCTGTGCTCGCCCTCACCAGCAGCGATGGGGTTCAGGACCCTTAGTCCACTGCCGGTTCCAATCCCATCCAGCGGTGAGAGCTACAAGGCTCTCAAGCCAGGTCATAAAGTCCAGAAATAAGACATTCAAAGGGAACAGCTTCCTCTTCCTCCTCTTCCTCTCTGCTCCCAGCACCCCCCACCCACAGATTTGGAGCCCCGCCCACACACCAGCCTGACCTGCCTTTGGGCTTGATACTCTCCTCGCTCCCCCAGCGCAGCCAGGGTCTTGCAGTAGTGGAACTGGTGTGGGGGGCAGGGGCATCTGGGGGGGGGGTCTTTGGGGGAATATTTCTCACACTCTGGAATACCAGCTCCTGACACTGGGCTGGGAAGACCCTGGGCCGACAGTCCTTGCTGCTTGATCATGGATTTGCCCTCTGAAGAAACGTTTCAAAGACTCCATGGCAGCCACGTTGAAAATTCCCGTCATAGGGGCACCTGGGGGCTCAGTCGGTTAAGCTCTGCCTTCCACTCAGGTCATGACCCCTGGGTCCTGGGATCGAGCCCTGCATCGGGCTCCCTGCTCAGCGGGAAGCCTGCGTCTCCCTCTGCCCTTCACCCCGCTTGTGCTGTCTCTCTCTCAAATACATAAATAAAATCTTAAAAAAACATAGAAAATATCCGTAATAGATAAGACTCTGCAAGTCAGTAACAGGAGCTTCTCTTCCCTCTTTACTCTCATCAGGGAAGGAAATGCCTCGCCCACTGCCTCCACTTTTCTAGCCAGAGCTTCCTCCTTAGGGTTGTGGGGATGGACCCTGAGAGGCGAGGGCATGCAGGCATCATGGGGAGTTGTTGGGAATTCAGGTCACCATACTGCTGGGGGTGGAAGCTAGGATGGGTTGCTGGCACCAGGCAGCCTGTGGGTGGCATGAGGTGGGAGCTTCCGAAAGCAAAATGCAAAAGAGTTGTTGGTGCAGCCTTACGGGTAGATACTCACCGGGATGGTTATTATTTTTCTCATTCTTTATATGGGCTCATTCTGACCAGTCTTTTAAAATTTTTATGTCTAAAAAATTGTGATGAGATATTGATAGCATAAAACATACCCTGTGAATCATTTTTAATGTGTAGTTTAGTGGCATGAAGTACACTTATACTGCCGTGAATTGGACTTATTTTCAGATTGTTCAGTAATGATTAGTATAATGTCTGTTCCCTTTCCCCCCCACAAAATATAAATTCTTCGAGCGCTGGGTATCCCGAGGGCCTAGGTCAGTCCTTGGAACCGGAGGCACGCCTTAAATATTTCTTTAGTGAATGATTTTCTAGCAGCCGTTGACATGACTTATTGCAGAGTTTGGGCAGGCAGGTTTTGTCTGTCGGGCTGACACTCTGTGTCCTCCTGCTGGAGTTCTTCTCCTTCCCTTCGTGGTACAAAAGGAAACACTTACATGTGCTGACACACTGGCATTTGTTTTCCCAGGAAGCGTGGCTAGAGTTCCCTGCACAGTGCATGACGCTGTTTAGCCTGCGGAAGCCTCTCTCACATCCACAATTTAGCATCGTGCCCATCCTGTACTCGAGGGCTTTGTACGTTGCATGCTTGAGGCTCGGCGGGTTGTCATCACAAAGGTCTGCAGAGAAAAAGAGGCCTGTTTCGGGTTAGGGAGGCTCCACTCTCACACTCACAGGATCTTGGATGATCCCATCACATATTTCTTGGCTCTCTTTAAAGGATTTTAAAGGATTTATGGGTACCCCACCTCTTCCCAGAAAGAAACAAAGGCTGTGGCCACTGCCCTTTAGAAACCTTTGTATCAGAGATGGTTCAGACTTAGACCTCAACAGAGCTCCTCTCCAAATTACAATTTATTTCAAACTAAATGAATAGAAGCAAATGAGGTTTTATTCTGAATATGCCTCATGCTGAACAAGTATAGAAAGAGAGAAGGGGACTAAAGGATATGAGGAAAAGAAGGGAGGAGAGTCATATAAATTTAATTGAGGGACACGTGTGGGCAAGAAATACTTTTTAGGAAATAAGGATTGTCAGAATTTCTATAATTAATGATTCTGTACCCCTTTCTTTCCTTTTCTTTCTTTCTTTCTTTCTTTCTTTTTTTTTGGAGAAATACATGTAAAGGGGCTCCACCCAAAGTCTGGCGAGTAGGAAATGTGTATTTTTCACCCACCTCCCCACCTCTGAGTTTTCCAAATCCCTTCTCATACCACAAAGACTTGACCCTTTCTCAGCCCCCTTCAAAAAAGGACACTGGTTTCTCACCAAGGACACCTGAAATAGTAGCCAAATGCCCAAGTAGTAAGGGGAAAAAATGTGCTGCTTAAATCAGAAAAATGATTCCATTGTGTATCTTACAACAAGTCCTGCTTCGGGAGATTAGCTGTTTAGGGAAAAGCCCCAGGCGGGATGGAGAATGTGGCTAGGAAGGATCACAGGAGACAGGCCCAGGTGAGACAGCACACGGGCCGCCTCGCCTCGCCAGCACAGGCACAAATCCAGGCTGGTTGCTTCACTCACTGCTGGCCGACCATTAATCATCCCTCCACCCGAGTATGTCTTCTCTCTGTCCTTACACTGTGCCCCAGATCTTGCCACACCCATGACTCAGGATACTCCCGATCTCCTGAATCACAGAGGGCAAGGAGAGGGAGGACAGCTCACCCACCTCTCACCAAGAAGGGTCTAAGTGGGAATAATATGAAAGGCTCAGAGAGCCAGCGATTGGAAAGGGACATGTAACATACACACGGAAAGATACTGGTCATCATAAAAATCACCATAATAAGGCAAGAAAGGTAGCATGGTTGAAAGGAGAGAAAAATGAGCTTCTGGATCCTAGCCCTACCAGCTTACTAGCTATAGAGTGTCCCTGCTTTTACTTATCCAGGGCTTGGCCACTTTTTCTATATGTAAACTGGGTAGTATAATCATCATCACATTTTACTGTTTGTTTTAAAGACTGCATGAAATGACATACAAAGGTAACTTGGAGACCACCCCACACATAAGGGAATAGAACAGATGCCCGTTTTTCTTCCTTCCTTTTTGCCTCTGTCCAGGAAAGGAGAATGGTGGTTCAGATAGAGGAGGGACTGAAGTTCACCTTAACCCTTATCTCCTGCAAGAGGTCATCTCTGTGCACAGTCTGCATCCCGAGGACCAGTTGCTGTACCAGCTGTACATCAGTACCAACCTATGTTTTGGGTATCAGAAGGTAAATCTATTGCTAAGATAAGATATGCACAATAATAATAATTTTAAAAACCAATGAAAGAACAAGGCAAGGATGTTCCCTCTCGTCACCACTTTTCAACATGGTGTTGGAAGTCCTAGCTAATGCAATTAGAAAAGAAAAGGAATTAAAAGTTGTACAGATTGGGAAGGAGTAAAACTTTCTCTTACAGATGACATGATTGCCTCTGTAGACAATCTAAAAGAATAGACAAAACCCTTGTGGTACCAATAAGCAACTTCAGCAGGGTTGCAGGATACAAAGCTAATGTACGAAAGTCAATTGCTTTGCTGTATACCAGCAAGCGCACTTTTTGGTATTCACCCAAGGAACTGAAAAGTTATGTCCACACAAAAATCCGCACATGGATGTTTCTAGCAGCTTTACTCATGGTTTCCAAAAGTTGGAAGCTACGTGTAGCTGTCCTTCAGTAGGTGAAGGGATGCGTGAACTCTGGTCCATCCAGACGATAAAATAGTATTCAGTGCTAAAAAGAAGTGAGCTATCAAGCCATGAAAAGACATGGAGGAAACCTAAATGCCTAGTCCCAAGTGAAAGAAGCCATCTTCAAATGCTACTTTCTGTGTTGTTCCAACTATACGACACTCTGGGAAAGACAAAACTATGGGGGGTGCGTGTCATTATACACTTGCCCAAACACACAGAATGTACGACACCAATAGTGAAGCCCAGTGTCTGCTGTGGACCCGGTGATGATGGCGTGTCCATGTGGATTCATCCACTGAAAGACAGGTACCACCTGGTGGGGGCTGACAATATGATCACGTGGGAGGTTATGCATGAATAAGGTCTGGAGTATGAGAAGAATCTCTGTACCTTTTGTTTGGTTTTGTTGTGAACCTAACGCTGCTTTAAACCATAAAGTCAATTAACAACAACAACAACTTAGAAGCAATGGCTATGCCCTGAGCAAGATGAAATCATTGAAGGGGGGGACATCAATGATGACTTCTGCTTCTAGCCATGGCAAAATTTTGGTACTCAAACTTATCCTCCTGCTGAAAACAACTTTAAAACCAGACAGAATGGGGGCGCCTGGGTGGCTCAGTGGGTTAAAGGCTCTGCTTTCGGCTCAGGTCATGATCCCAGGGTCCTGGGATCGAGCCCCACATCGGGCTCTCTGCTCAGCAGGGAGCCTATTTCCTTCTCTCTCTCTGCCTGCCTCTCTGCCTACTTGTGATCTCTCTGTCAAATAAAACAAAACAAAACAAAACAAAAAACACAAAACCAGACAGAATGTGCAAAAAAGGCGTTTCCAGGCATCAAGTAAGAGGCAGGGTGGGACTGTATTATTCAAGAAGAGGGAACTGTGACATGAACCCCACCATTGCCATGGAGTCCCTCACGGTCACTTTCCTGCCAAGTGGCACCAAAGCGGAACCCAAGCAGAGCCGTGGTCTCACGGACCTGAGGAGGGAAAAAGTCAGAGTTCTAGGCTGCCGGCATGGCTGGACTTCGGACACTCCCCACACAGACCCATCCTTATGAAGTGTAAGACCAAAGTTGACAGGAGGATGCACCCGTGACTGAGGTGCCTGGAAGAACAAAATGTAACGCCTCTGAAAGGAAGACGACATATTCCAGAACTTCTAAGATGTGTAATTTATAACATCCAGCAAGTTTTTAAAAATTCTGGACATGTGAAGAAATAGGAAAATGTGACCCATTTTTTTTTTTTAAAAGGAGTCAATTAGAATCTAAAATGACCCAGATTTTGGAATTAGCAGACAATTGCCTGCCATTCATTTTTATAAAGGAAGTTTTATGGGGACAAACACACTCTTATTCGTTTACATTTGGTCTGTGGCTGCTTTTGTGTGGTAAAGGCAGAGTTAAGTATTTGCAACAGAGACTAGATGTCTGGCTGAGAGTATTTACTCTCTGGGCCTTTAAGAAAAAAATTGTCAACTACCAATTCCAAGAAAACATGGCCATGATGAGTGAATCAATAAGAGATCTCAGAAGATAAATGAAAACTATAAGAAAGAACCAAATAAAAATTCTAGAACTGAAAATTACGATATCTGAAAAGAGCTTCACCAGACCTTGAAGACAGAGCAATAGAAATTATTGAACTGATGAGAAGAGAGAAAAAAAATTTGACTAGATATTCAGTGACCTATGGGATAATATCAGATAGCCTATATTATTTAATTGAAGTCCCATAGCAGTGGGAGAGTAAGAACGGAGCAGAAAAAATATTTGAAGATATAATGGCCAAAAATGTCTGAAATTTGAGGACAAATGTTGACTTACAGGTCTAAGATGCTTCAAGCAACGAATTCCAAGCAGGATAAATATAAAAAAAAAAACCAACCTAGATACATCGTAGCCACGCTGTTGAAAACTAAAGCTAGTGGAAACATCTTGAAAGTAGCCAGAGGAAAAGGACACATGGCATGCAAGGAACAATAGTGAATAATGGCTGACATTATTTCACTGAAATAAGGAGCCAACGCAAGTCAGAAAATAATGGTAGAACATATCCAAAGTCGTAAAAAAGGAAAAAAAAAAAAAAGCCTCTCAACCTGGAATTCTACCTAGAAAAAAAATCTTTCAAAAATGAAGATGAAATTCATGTATTTGCAGATAAATGGAAGCTTAGAGAATGTATTACCAGCACACCTGTGTTCTAAAAGAGAATGCTGAGAGGAAATTCTTCAGGTGTGTGGATATTACCACAGTTAGAAGTACGGATCCGCAGGGAAGAGTGGTGTGCCCGTAGATATTTAGGTAAGTGGAAAGATCATCTTTTAATTTCTTTGAAAGAGAACTATTTAAAATAAAAATAATAAGAGTGTATGGCGAGTGTTATTGCATATGTCAATGTAAAACATGCAACAAGTGCAGTGTAGAACTTGGGGTGAGTAGATGTTTCTATCATATAGTTCTCGTATGTGGAACGATATGATACTAAATCCGAGGAGAGCGTGGTGAGTTAGGGATGCCTCCCGGAAAGCTTAGGGAAGCTGGCTAGTAACAACACAAAGAGTGTAGCTAAAATGGCAATAGGAGACACAAAATAGAGTATTAAAATACATTTTTCATTAGCCAAAAATTTTTAAAAAAGATTTTATTTATTATTTGGCAGAGAGACACACGGCGAGAGAGGGGAACACAGGCAGGGGAAGTGGGAGAGGGAGAAGCAGGCTTCCTGCTGAGGGGGGAGCCCGATGCGGGGCTTGATCCCAGGACCTTGGGATCATGACCTGAGCTGAAGGCAGAGGCTTAATGACTGAGCCACCAAGGCACCCCTTGGTTAGCCAAAATTAAGAGAGAAAAGGAAGAATGGGAGAATATAAAACCAAAATGGGACACCTGGGAAACAGGGTAGCAAAAGGGGAGACCTAAAGCCAACCATATCGGTAATTGTATGAAACATACTCCAAACACATAAATTAAAAGATAGGCACTTTCAGACTGGATAAAACAGCAGGCCCCAACCCCATGCTGTCTACAAGAGAGCATACTTTAAATACAAAGGCACTAATAGATTGAAAATAAAGTACATATAAAGATACATTATGCAGAGATCTGCATAGGAAAATGGGTGCAGCTATGTTAATATCAGAAAGTAGATTTCAAAATAGTATTCACAGATGACTTGATTGCTTATATAAAATTACTAAGAAATCTGAAAAATAACTACTACAACTTGGTAAATTTAGCAGTCTTAGTATATAAAAATCACTGGCAGTGGGGCTCCTGGGTGGTTCTGTGGGTTAAGCCTCTGCCTTCGGCTCAGGTGATGATCTCAGGGTCCTGGGATCGAGCCCTGCTCGGGCTCTCTGCTCCGTGGGGAGCCTGCTTCCCCCCCTCTCTCTGCCTGCCTCTCTGCCTACTTGTGATCTCTGTCTGTCAAATAAATAAATAAAATCTTTTAAAAAATCACTGGCAGTTATTTCTGTATACTGGAAGCAACCAAATAGAAAATTACAAAATTTATAAACAATTTCATTTATGATAGCATCAAAAAAATTAAATACTCATGAATAAATTTAGCAAAAACTTGCAAGACTTCTGAACTGAAAACTCTGAAACATTACCAACATAAATTAAAGGACTACATAAATGGAAAAATGTACAATGTTTATGGATTGGCGGTTTCATTTTTTTAAAAAGGACATCAGTTCACCTTACGTTGATTGACAGAGTCAATGCAGTTACAATTTTAAAAAACCCAATACACTTTTTGGTAGAAATTTGGCAAGTTGATTTTAAAACCTCTTTGGAAATTCAACAGACCAGAATTTCTAAGTCTATCTTCAAAAGAATGCACAAATTTGGAGAGTTCACATAATCTGATACCAAGATTTTCTATAAAGCTGCAGTAACCAAGATAATATTTTGGTAGAAGGATAGACCATGGAACCGAAGAGAAAGGCCAAAAATAGACTCATACATGTACATTCAGCTAATTGTTTTATAAAATGTTATGGCAGATCAACGAGGGCAGGAAAATCTTCTCAGCAAATGCTCTGGAACAAATGGATAAATTTATGGGGGGGAAAGCAGCTTACTTCACATACAAAAATTAGTTTTATTATATATCTAATCATAAAAAATCCATACCCTAGATTTATCCAGGTTAAGTATACACGTAAAAGTTGAAACAATTAAGCTTCTAAGGGTCCATGAAGGCAAATAGCTTTGCAAACTAGGGGTAGGCCAAGATTTCCTAGAGAGGACCCACAGCGTACCAACTGTAAGCAAAAAGTCAATCAGAAACTTCTGGTCATCCCAAGACACTAAGAAAATGAAAAAATAAGTGGCAGACCGAGAGCAAACGTTTGCAACACACACCTCCGACAAAACTGTGCGCATTCTCGAAAGAACCACAAATCAGTCCTAAAAGGCAAACGACCCAGTACACAGATGGGCAAAGACCGGAACACGTCACTCTTCCAGAGCACGCAGATGATTCTCCGTAAACACGTGCAAGGATGCCTCACATCGGTAGACAGCAAGAAAAGCACGTGGGAGACGACCACGGGATATTCCATTAGAACAGCTGAGACTGACAACCACAGAAGAGAGGAGGTGGGGTACCAGAGCGCTCTCACGGGACGGCGGGGGTGTGAAATGATACTGTTCCTCGGAGAGCGGAGAGTTGTTTGGTTTTCTTTTTTTTAGGGAAGGTAATTGTGTATCTGCCCATGGTAGGATCCAGCCACTCCGCTCCGAGGTATTTATCTCAGCGGAGTGAAAGCACAGATTTACAAGAAACTTATACAAAATATTTATAGTGGCTTTAAATAATCTCAAAAATACTGTGTTGAACGAGAGAGGACATACACAAAATCATACATACGGCTTGATTCCATTTGTAGGAAGTTCGAGAAAAGACAGGACTAGATACAGAAAGAAATCAGAGGACTGGTTGCTCCTGGTGCGTGGGGCCAGCGGGAAGCTGGCGGTGATGGAAATGTTGGTTATATGGGTGTGTGCATTGGAAAACTCATCAAGTTGTACACTTGAGAACGGCATTTCACTATAGTTTGGCCTCAGGAAAATCAGTAAGAAGTATACTTAGCAACTTTTGTAATGACTCATTAGCACAAATAATCAAGGATTGACCTCAGATGCCTTTGGAATCTGATGACTTAATCAGGAACCAAGAATGCTTCTAAACACCTAAATCGGGGCGCCTGGGTGGCTCAGTGGGTTAAGCCTCTGCCTTCGGCTCAGGTGATGATCTCAGGGTCCTGGGATCAAGCCCCGCATCGGGCTCTGTGCTCAGCAGGGAGCCTGCTTCCTCCTCTCTCTCTGCCTGACTCTCTGCCTACTTGTGATCTGTCAAATAAATAAATAAAATCTTAAAAAAAAAAAACACCTAAATCTTTTTTAAGGGCAAGTTGCCCTTGGCAACTTTGTGTCCTGAAAAACTGTTGAATTACACAATGATGTGCTCTTCTAAATCAGACCATGGAAATTCCCAGAGTCATCACAAGTAGCTTGACTATCTGAGGACATCCATCATGTGGGGACAAGGGAAGTTCCAGAATTTCTTTCTCCCACAGACTTCATTTTCAAAGACGCATCTTTCCCGGAATTGAGAAACACTGAAATGTCTCTGATCTGTAGGTAAGAACAGGTGAAGAACTTGGCTATAATCCTTTTCCCTAAAATGCCTTGCCAAGGGTGTTGCAGACAGTATCTGAGGAAAGTGGGAGGCATAAGCATGTGGGAAAGATGGCCCGGAAACACTCCTTTTTAGTCCAACAGGAGTGAATCTGGGATATTTTTAGCCCTCTTAGGTATCATTAAAGAGAAAACAAAACGAAAAAAGCAGCAGTAAAACATCTAGAAAACAGAAGAAGAATCACAAACGCTGTCTATTCTGAAGTCTTGCACAGGAGTAACGAAGGGGAGTCCCAGGTATGTGACGCAGCCCAATGTCTTTAAATACTCTTCCCCGAACGATCACTTACAAACCTTCTCCCCACACAGCATGGCAGCCACAGCCATTCCCTAAGTTGGCTCAGTAAAAATTTGGAATATCCTTTCTTGAAATTCAGCTAACAGGGGCTTTTCCCTTTCCAGATTCATTTCTTCTACCAGTGGCTCTGACTTTTTTATGAAAAGATGCTGTTCTGTGCTCTCAGTTATACCCGTTCTGGCTCACACCACAGTGAGCCTGGAAGCTTAGGAAGCAAACACAACTTTTCTTTTCTCTTTTCTCTTTTTTAAAAAGATCTCTTTTCTCTTTTTCCTCTCCTCTCCTCTCCTCTACTTTCTGTTTTTTTCTTTCCAGAATTTTTTTAAGAAGGTGGATAGCGGAAGTTTCCTCTTTGTAATTTTTTGGTACTGGTCTCATTCTGGAGTTAGATGTCATTTTCTCTCCTGAGAGTCGAGTGTCTGCTTCCTATGGAGTGGGGGAACATTTCAGATGGCTAACTTGGCATTGGAATGTGGGGGCAAACGCTCAGAGCTTGAAAACTGGGGCTCCGAGGATGGGAGTCGTGCTGCAGGCCCAGAGGTGTGTTATCCATGCGGCCTTGCGTTTTAGCTCTTGTATTTTTGTGTCCGCAGAGGGGAAAAGAGACAACGCCTGTTATCAATCCTGAAAATCCCAAGGGCTTTGCCGTGTACTAAGAGGGAGTTACATTAAGCTTTTCTGACACTGAAAGTGTTCCACATCTTGTTTTGGGGTTTTGCTCTGAACGGTGACTTGGAAAGACACAGGCCGGATCCCACGTGTTTCTCCTCCTTCGGACACTTCACCTTCGTCCAGTCCCTGAAGCAGAATCAGGGGCAGCTTCCCCCGGGGTATGTGCAGATCCTTGCCTCCAGGCACTTCCTGCTCAGCTGAAGTGCAACCCCCCTTGGGTGTTTTTGGGACATTGGTGACGGCAACTAGAGCTTCCTTGCTCTGCCCTGTACCACGGGACAGGTCTGGGGGAAAGGATGGGTGAGGGTGAGGAACCGCAGGTCGCTCTTGTCACTGTTGTTATCTTTGGTTTTGTTTTCCCTCGGGTGGATTGCCGGAGGCTCAACTTCCCCATCTGGCCACAGCCCCTGCCAGGCAGGGAAAGAGGAGGCATTTGTGGTTCTCGGGTCGTCGCGGACAAGAATGACAACCCAGGTTGCACAGCGATGGAATTAGGGTCAAACCAGCTTTTCTGTCTCTCAGGCCTCTGGTCTCTCGAGTACCAGGCCCTCCCATCAACTACACACCCTGTTCCCAGGAGGACGCCGGTGCAGCTTCTAGTGCTTGGGTTTCAAATAAGAGATAAGAAACTTGGTGAAACGAGGCACTTTCTTCCCGTCAGGGGCCCCATCACACAGTGAGAAAAGCAGGAGCGAGAGACGCGGACCGGGGGTTCCTGCTTGGATCTGGAATGCTGACCCCCCCTTTATTCCGCTTCCCCACATGTCCTCGGCTCCACTCCCCCAATCTGCTCCTTTATCTCTCACCCTTTTGTTTTTGAAAGGGGAATAGAATTAAAATGAGTTTTCTGCTGATAATTTTAGGTCCTTCGAGTGAACCAGAAATACTAACACTTGCTTGGCCATCGATCCTTTGATGGGAGAGAGTCCCGTCTAAGGCAGATTCTGTACAGGCAGTGGGACTATGCTTTTGTCCTGCTTGAGCGTGGTTCTCAAAGGTTACTGTGCATACGAGTCCCCGGGGGGTCTTATTAAAATGTGCGTTTGGATTTGATCGGGCAAACATGAAGGCTGAGATGATTTCTGACACCCTCACAAATGCTGTGGGGTTCGCAACCCCATAGTACCTGCGGCTGCCGCGTCTCCCCTTGCCCATTCGCCCCTTTCCGAGGCATGCACCTGCCCCTGGTGGACCCGGAGGGGATTCAGGCACTGGTGATCCTGTTTACCACCACGGGCCTTCCTCAGTATCTAAGAAGATGCAGTGAAAACTTACTCGGCAGGAGGAAAGGTGGGTGGGTGAAAAACGGTTGTGGGCTAGGTGATTTGTTTTTCTTCTCTGATGTTGTTCAAAATGAAAGAGAACCCTTCTGGCCCTTGCGGCCAAAGTGAGCAGCATGAAAGACAAGGGAAATAAAGGGGATTTAAAAGGGTGTGGACAGAGTCTGAGATAAGATTCTCTTCTCTGTGGGCGAATCAAGGTCAAGTGATGTTTACCCACAGCCCGGCCAGCACTCGGTAGATGGCTTCCTCTCTGTGCCCGGCCAGCACTGAATAGATGGCTTCCTCTCTGTGCCTGCCTTTGCTTTCTCCAGCAGAACAATGGACTAAGCACAGAAACTTCTAGATCATGATTTACTAAGCTTACACAAAGGATGCAGAAGTACATCGAGAGCTTGGTGTACCTGATAAGGAATCTGGTTCTTGACCTAACGTCATTCATTGCCTACGTCAGATCTAAGAAAAATCCCCCAAATTGTACCTAATGTCAAAGATAGTCTCTTAACTTCCTTGGCAAACCCATCCAGCAGTTTGGGCCTTATAGAAAGGACGTGTTTGGTACAAAATAAAACACCACAGGACATGTCAAATTTTCCTCCTAATAGGATCCTAGGATCTGAAAGCCGAGAGAGACCCCGAGATTATTTAGGTCCATCCACACATTTTGTAGGTAAGGAAACTGAAGCTGTGTGTTATTCCTCACGTTGTGGCAAGCCTGCAAGAGAGAAGGACCCCTGACTCTAGGTCAGTGCTTTCCCATCATGTACAATCAGAATCTTCAGGAATGTGGGTGCTTTCAACCCAGCGGTGGAAGGCTCTGTCTTGCTGAGGGCTAGAGCTGCGTCTAAGCTATCTGGGTCACTGGGAAGTGTTTGCGAAATGTTGTGGTTTAATTGAGATCATTATCTTCGAAGAAGTCAGAGAGCTCAGATCTTCCATTTTGAGATAGATACATAGATGCGTGTATATATATTTAGTATGGATATGATATCTGAGACATGCCTCTGTGCTGCTGCTTTGTTTAGTTTACCTTTAAAACTCACAACAGCCCTGAAAGGTAGATATTATCATCCCTGCCTTACACACAGCAGGAGACTGAGGTTCAGAGGACTTTAGCAAATTGTCCAAAGCGCACAGCTCAAGGTGGTGGGGACAGGAATCACGAGAAAGCCTAGTATTGAGGCCCTCATTTCTGCAATAAAAAAAAAAAATCACTTTTACTTTCAGAAAATGATACCAAATAACAAACTGAAATGTGTCGGGAAGGAACAAGAATGAAGAGGACAGAATTGTAGAGAAAAGGTTTTCATCGACGCTAGTCGCCGTGAGCACAGAGGACAACACTGTTGGTTTCTCTGCAGGAGCAGGGCTCAAAGTGTTCAAGAGGCAGGATAGCAGGAGCCAGCGGGAAGAGCTGCCCTAAGATCCGGGAGGGTTCGAGCTACATGTTACAAACGGCAAGATTTCAGTATTTCTGTGGCTCCGTGTACGCAGCACGTCTTCTTTACACACCGATCGAGTGGTGGGCACTTGGGAAGCTTCCGTGGTTTGGCTGTTGTAGATGCTGCTGCTGTAACTACCCAGGTGCGTCCCTTTGCAGTGGCATTTTTTGTATTCCTTGGGTCAATACCCAGTAGTGCCCTTGCTGGATCACAGGGCAGTTCTGTTTTCAACTTCAAAGGGCGTTGTCGATAGGTCTCGTCTGCTCTACAACGGATAATGTTGTGTAATAGGCCAGACATGACACCCACCACGTGTTGAGTTCTTGCCAAGGCCTGGAGAGTAGAGTGAGTGGTGAAGGCGGGCCTTTTCTCTCGTGGAACTTATATTCTAGATAGTGTATTAAAGCAGATATTAAATAAATATCACAACTTAGTAGGTACCAGAAAGATGCAGTATGAGCTGCTCTCAGAGCATATGGATAATTGACTCTTTTCCCTTGTGTTTTGTTTGGTCATGACATTCTGTGTACGATGAATAATGTGAATTAACTTTGGTCCCTTATGGACTATCCCTCTGGTGAATAGTTTCGGAGTATTTATGACCCTGGTAGATAACTAAAAAAATTAAGCTGTGGTCCCTTCCTTGGCAGTCTTTATAATTTAGTAAAGAAGGTAGGACAGGTATATGATTCTAACGCAAATAGAAAGTGATAACTGTGCTTTGGGAAGAACAATTGGACCCACGGTGGCGGGCCTGCGTGGCTCTGTTGGTTAAGTGTCCGACTCATGATTTCATCTTAGGTCGTGATCTCAGGGTCGTGAGATCGATCCCCACGTCAGGCTCTGCATTGGGCATGGAGTCTGCTTAAGATTCTCTCTCTCTCCCTCTCCCTCTATGCCCCCCACCTTCTCAAAAAAAAAAAAAAGTGTGGCTTTTTATAGGTCTCATGGGTCTATAACAACATGAGTTTAGCTGGGGGCAGCCGTGGGGCAGACAGGTGGGAGGCGGGGTGACCAATTAGGCTAGTGCTTCTCAAACTTCTGTGCGCATCTGAGTCACCAGGGGGACTTTATTAAAATGCAAATACTGATCCAGCAGGCCTGGGGCAGGGCCTTAGAATCCTCATTTCAGAGTTTTCTGCCGCTGTTCCGATCACAGTTTGAGTAAGGAATTAGGAGGTCACTATAATAGGCGGGGTCGGAGCCAAGAGGAACCTGGGAACGGGAAGGAGCAGAGGGGTAGGTAGCTGGAGAGGTGGGAAGATAGTAGTACGGGACAACGATTTGCGGAGGTCGGGAACGGAAGAGAAGGGATCGATGACGTGCAGAAATCCAGCGGGGACAAGGATAGTGACTGGTGCAGTCAACAGAAATGAGTGTCGGTAGACTAAGATGTGACCATCTTCTAGAAGAGAAATGTTTGTCCTCATTTTAAAATGTCAGGTATTGAGCACGATGACCTGAGTTGAGAGCTTACTGTCCTATTCGTGTCTGCCCCCTAAGTGTTGAGGGAAAGCAAGTCAGCTCTGGGCGTCAGAGACCTGAGTCCTCTTCCTGTTCCACCGACCGTTCACTCTGTCCCTTCGTCCCCTCCGACGGTCTTTCTGGAAGAGGGAATGGGAAGCATTCCTCCCAGATTTCTGGTCAAATTTCACAGTGCCTTAAGCTCGTTTACCTCCAGTGGGAGGCTAGAAGGAAGATACTGGAACCAGAGGCTAGCTCTGATAGTTGGGTGAAGTTTATGAGAATTTGGGGATCCTTGGGTTAGGGTTTACTAGCTTGAAAATTATAATGTTATCTTTAGGCACACACTTTTTTTTTTAAGTTTACCCAAGATTTTTCATAACATCCCTTTGAAAAGAATGGCATCTCACTCATAGATAAGGAAACGTAGGTTAAGAGTGAACGGCGTGGGCAGAGAGAAATAGAAATCAAAAGATTTGGCGGTGCTTCTGCAGTCCTACTGTCGCCCGACCTTAGTGACACTGAAGAGTTGGTCTCCATGAGTGTTTGCTTGATCGCCCTTTCTCACTTACTCTTTATTTGTCCTCTCATCTCTGAACTTCCTCAACTTTCTTTGTGTTTCTCCCCATTCCCCCATCAGATCCCCTTTAAGTCAGCGTAGCCTCTTCCTTCCGTCTTTCCACGTAAAACGCATTCCTGGTTTCGCCAAGCCAACATGGCGTGGCTCGGGTCACGTCCCCTCTGCTGCCTCTGGAGCTGTGCCCCGCCCGCTGCCCCTTTCGGGCATCCCCGGTCTCACCATCACCTCCTGAGCCTGGAAGCATCCCAGGTGCTTACAGCCCCACCAGGAATGACGCTTCATTTCCTTCCCTCGGAATTCCGTTACCTCACGGGAGTCGCGCATTCGTGGTTCCTACATCGTCCCTGCCCTGCTCACTCCAGCACTGTTTAGTGTGCTTACTGCTTGCGCTGGGCTGATGTTCTTCTCTCCGAGCACACCAAGAAAGCTATGAGTCAACAGCCCAGTGACGCTCGTTTGCCTCAGAGTTCGCTGAGCATCTGGTTCCTTTAGCCCTTCCTTCTGGAAACTTCACTCGTGATATTGTAAGACACTACAACCCCCTGGTTCCTCATCTCTTTGGCTTTCTTTCCCTGAATGCTCACTTCACTCTTGTTTTAGATATCCTCTGACCTGAGCTTTCCCTATTATGGATATCTTAGTGTGGTACCTTTATCACCACTGGTAACCAATATGGACACTTCGTTATTAACTACGGTTTATACATTACCCGGATTCCCTCTGTTTCCCCCCACTGTTCTTTCCTGTTCCAGGATCGTGGCCAGGATTCCACATTTCACTGAGCTGTCATATCCCCTCAAGCTCCTCTTGGCTATGAGGGTTACATGACAGTTTCCCCACTTCCCTTGTTTTTGATGACCTCGACAGCTCTGAGGAATCCTGGTTGGGTATTTTGGAGGAGGTCCCACTATTGGAATTTGTCGGATGTTCTTTGCATGTTCGGACTGGGATTAGGAGGGGGATAGCATTCATCAGAGTCTTAAAGGAGAAGGATAGCATTCATCAGAGTCCCAAAAGTGTTCTGAAGCGTTCAGCAGAGGCGTTTCTCAATGCTCTCGCCATTCTATTCTCGGGAGACTCATTGCTTCAAGTCTTAGCACTGGGCTGAGGACTTCCACATGAGAAAAGAAGACTCAGCCACTTACTGAATTCCTACCAAGCTCAAAAAGCTGTTCTAAGATCTTCACACATATTAACTAATTCAATTCTACTGTGAAACAAATATTGTAATTGTTACTGCCATTTTACAGATGGGACACCGAAAGGTTTCAGTAAACTGCCTGCAGTGGCCCAGTGCGGTCTCAAAGCTGGAGGACTCAGGAGCTGGGAGTCCCAGCCCGGCTTCAGAGCCCATGTTCTTTTTTTTTTTTAAAGATTTATTTATTTATTTATTTGACAGAGAGAGAGATCATAAGTAGGCAGAGAGGCAGGCAGAGAGAGAGGAGGAAGCAGGCTCCCTGCAGAGCAGAGAGCCCGATGTGGGGCTCGATCCCAGGACCCTGAGATCATGACCTGAGCCGAAGGCAGCGGCTTAATCCACTGAGCCACCCAGGCGCCCCCAGAGCCCATGTTCTTAACAAGGATGCTGTGCTGCCTGGTCCTGATTCCTGCCTCCAGCCCTGAGCGCTGGTGGGGCTGTAATGGTAACATACATAACGTAGCCCCGAGAGCTTCAGCTCTCTTCAAAACTTTGTTTCTAGGTCAAGGTACTGTTTCTTCTTCTGCTTCACATTTCCACTGAAGTTTTAGCCAATGCAATCAGATAAAAGAATGCGGAGACTTATCGATGGGAAGTAAAGGAACTACAAAATATCTCTACTTGTAGGTTATGTGATAGTACATCTGGCAAAGCCAAAAGGACCCATGATGAAAGTAACAAAATGATGAAATTATTTTAAAAGATGGCGATCCATAGAGATACCATATGAGTGTGGGATGGGACTGGGGAGGGGAGAAAGCTTTCTTTTACAGGAGAATGCCAGCTAAGAAATGCAGGAAGATGGATCTCAAGGGAATTGAGTGGAATGAGAAAAAAAATCCAATTTCAAAAGTTAATTTTGTATCATTCCATCCCATAGCATTCTTTTTTTTAAATTATTTTTTAAATATTTTATTTATTTATTTGACAGACAGAGATCACAATTAGGCAGAAAGGCAGGCAGAGAGAGAGAGAGAGAGAGAGAGAGGAGGAAGCAGGCTCCCTGTGGAGCAGAGAGCCCGATGCGGGGCTCGATCCCAGGACCCTGAGATCATGACCTGAGCCGAAGGCAGAGGCTTAACCACTGAGCCACCCAGGCGCCCCATCCCATAGCATTCTTAAAATGACAAAAATACGCTGGTGGAGACGGTATGGTGCCAGGAATTAGGAGGGAAGGAAGCAGACGGTTGTGGCTACACAGGGTAGCTAAGGAGAGACGCTTTGATGGGAACTGTTGCATGTCTTAACTGCGGTGACGGTCACATGAGATAAAGTTGCAGGACCTAATTACAGCGGACACCCTTCGTGTCAATGTGGCAAAATCTGAATCGGATTGATGGGATGTACCAGCGTCAGTGTCCTGGTTGTGATGTCGCGCTGTGGTCACGGAAGGAAGCGCACGAAGGCCATGGTGCATCTGCAGTATTGCTCGTAACTGCACGTGACTCGCAATCATCTCAGAATTACAAGTCACGAAAGCAAACATGGACAGTCCTCTGCGCCTCCTCTTGTCCCTGTTTGTCTTCATGATCCTTTCATTCCCATCACTGTGTCACCTAAGCTTGGCACGTCCGCACCCTCTTTAAACACCACCCCCTTCCTTGCCCTCTTGCGGAATCACTTCCCAAGAGTCATGATTCCTGCCGCCTCAGTTCCTCCTGTACATGCCTCCTCTCACGTCCATGACCTTCACCTCTGCCTGTCACAGCAGCAGCAGGTCTTACTACCGCGCTCTCCCTCCCATCTCCCAACCCCTCCGACGGGTCTTTCAAGTGTTGCCAAATCAAGCATCCTAAATGGCAGAACCAGTCACACCTGGAGCGGAGTTGGTGGCCTAGAGGTGAGCTCCAGTATGTTCTCTGCCCCGTGATTAACCTCTGATTCCTACAAGAAGCCTGTAGCCCTGTGCCCCGCGTTCCCAGCCCTGTGGCTCCCAGCGATGCTCCTGCCACGTTCCGAACCTCAGGAGGATCCAGAAAATGGGTTTGTGGGAGGTGCGCGGAGTTGTTGTCGGGAGGTACTGACAGTATCTCAGTGCGCACGTTTGGAGATGGAGTCTGCCCATCCATCGGCGGGGGCAGGTTCCTCGGGGCCACTCACTAAACACGACCGCAGGAGCTTCTTAGTGGTTCCAGTGTGACTGCCTTCCGCCATGGCCATTGGTCTCCGGGGCCTCCTAACGTGCCGTGCCCTGGGGGGGGGAACTGCTCCCTCTCTGGGAGCCGGGTAAGGAGGAGGGCTGCTCTTGACCATACCGTGTTTAAGCGGCAGATCGGGTTCACCTGGCAGGTTCAGCCGACGAGGTCACCCTGGCAGAGGGACGATTGCATTCAGGGGACCACATGTTGCATGTGTTGCTTGCGTGTGAATAGCAAGGGTGTGAGTAACAGAAACACGTGCCGGCAGTCGGCAGTCGTGTGAGCGAAGGACCTTGAACTCTGCAAATTGCCCCGCACATTCTCATTGTTGCTTATTACCCCTCGGGCAGTGTTGTTTTCAGGACCAAATGATAAAATACGTCAGGTTACTTTGTGAACTGGAAAAAAATATTTAAAATGTTAATTACTTAAACCTTGACTGTGCCAGAATGAGGAAATGGAGTTTCTTTGAATTCATCTTCTAAGAACTGTTTATGATCATTCTCTGTGACTTTCCTTCTTCTCACCTAGGTTCACATGCAGAGCTCATAATGGATTCCAAATGGGTTAAAACAGGGTCCATTTCCTGCTCACTGCCAACCCATCACCACCGTTGAGTCTGAATACTCCTAGTCGTTTCTGGTTGTTGTTGGCTGTCCCCATCACCTTTTATTTAAGTTATTTCATGAACGTGGGCAGCAGGAGGCACTGAACAAATGTGTGGGCGTCTTGGCATTGGCAGTATTGTGTATTTACTCAAACAAATATCCATCTTCTCTGGGCAGGCATAAATGCGGAGGGGAACGTGGCAGGAGCAAAGTTCAGCCTCACGGGGCTGGGAACTCGAGGGACGCGGGGTTAAAAGAAATGAATGCCATCAAAGAAAATGTGTAGGGTCCCCGGGGGACCAAGGGGGCGGCCGTGTGCTCTGAGGGGGAATATCTCAGAGCAGATGGACACACCCTGCGGTCAGGAGCACTGATGGTCTGTGACTCATGTGTTACCAGATCCACTATTTCTTTTCTTTTCTTTTCTTTTTTTTTTTAAAAAGATTTTATTTATTTGACAGTGATCACAAGTAGGCAAAGGCAGGCAGAGGGGGTGGGGAAGCAGGCTTCCTGCTGAGCAGAGACCCTATGGGGGGCTCGATCCCAGGACCCTGAGATCATGACCCAAGCCGAAGGCAGAGAGAGGCTTTAACCCACTGAGCCACCCAGGCACCCCCAGATCCACTATTTCTGATGTCTGGCTGGACCTGGCAAGCCTCAGGGTCAGTTCCCACAACCCAGAAATGAGTGATTTATGGGGTGAGACCCTTTCGAGGACAGCTCACGCCTTCCTGCACACTGTTACCAAGGCCAAAAACAGAAGCGGGGGTTGGGGTGGGAATCCAGTCACTTTCTGTTTACCCTGGAAGGGAGGAAGGAGGCAGGGAACCAGAAATAGTCTTCCCAGCAGCGGTCTCTGAATCAACAGGGACATTGTCTGGGGATCTCAAATGCCGCTGCAAATGTAGCGGGCAGGGGGTGGTTCCCGTCTGCCCCGGGAGCCTTCTCAGTTCAATAAGCTTCTGTACATGAAAGAGTTAACCACACACTTACCACAGAATGTCAACCTGATGACAATTAAAGCCGTATCAGATAAGAAAAACAATATACTCTTGTTCTTTGAAATCTAAAAGCAGTTTTTCTTCAAACCTTTGAAACCTATTTCTTGGGATGGAATCTTATTTTTAGTAGAAATACGGTCCATCAGTGAATCCCACCCGGAGTCTGCCCAGGGACTCTTCTGCGAAATAGAATCAAGATTTTTCAACTGGAAAGCAAGAGTTTCCTCTGAGATTTCACAGAACACCAGATGGGCTGA